>NC_083818.1:966153-1456166 GCF_015708825.2 Lethenteron reissneri
TAATCACCACTAACAACCGCCACTCACCCTCCCCACTCACCCTCACCACTCACCCTCACCAATCACCACTCACCCTCACCACTCACTACTCACCCTCACCACTCTCCCTCACCACTCTCCCTCACCACTCTCCCTCACCACTCTCCCTCACCACTCTCCCTCACCACTCTCCCTCACCACTCACCCTCACCAGTCACGCTCACCACTCACCACTCACGCTCACCACTCACTACTCACCCTAACCACTCACCACTCACCCTCAACACTCACCCTCACCATCACCACTCACCCTATTCCCGTTTTAAAAACTTACTCACGTGTCGCCAAGTATGCTTGAGGGTGATTGGTGATTGGTGAGGGAGAGTGGTGAGGGTAAGTAGTGAGGAATAGTGGTGAGGGTGAGTTGTGAGGGTAAGTGTGAGGGTGAGTGGTGAGTGGTCAGTGATAGTGAGTGGTGAGTGATAGTGAGTGGAGAGGGTGAGTGGTGATGATGAGTGAGGGAGAGTGGTGAGGGAGAGTGTTGAGGGTGTATACATTTTTTGCCTATGATGACAGCAGTACATGCTGACGTTTTGTATGTTAAATGTAAAAGCTAAATGTGTGAATGTGTGTGTCGGAAATGTTAAGGGCGATCCTAAAGGAATCTACAACCTTCGATGATTCCTTTGTGCGATTCAAAGAATCGATTCCTGGTGCATAGGTTTCCATTTTTAATTGCAGAGTTTTATTTTCATTGGTATGTTATGTTTTAAAGTTTTCAGAAGATTTTAAATGTATTTTCCCCCGGGCAACGCTGGGTATATCGAGTTTATACCACAAAGTCGTCGCCTCAGACGTGTGGGGTGTCGAGGCCTAGTACCGTGCAGAGCCTCTGGCCTCGCCTAGAATGCCCACCCGGCCGAGGCTGGGTGCTGTGGCCGTCACCCCCCCCCCCCCCCGCTACAATAATACTGTCTAATCGCAAAAATTTTATTATCTACCGACCCTATGATAGTAATTGCACACATTGGGGTGGGGGGGGGGGGAGTGAAGAGGACGTGAAACTTTGTGTTAATGCGTGCACATTTTTTAACGGGAATTAAAAATGGCGTCCACCCCGTAGCGACGGCGTTGCTGCCAACCGCCCGTTGCCAGGGGCAACCGCCTTCCCGCATGCCAGTCGGCAATAGTAAATAAATAAATAAAGAGAAATTGCACTAAATCGATAATCGGTCCGATTTAAAGTTTAGAGACGAAAAATCGGAAATGCCTAAGTTTACCGCGGGCCGGGGGCGTGCCCACCTGCAAAATTTAATCTCGGCGAACCCCACGGTCCGAGAGCTAAATCCCCCGGAAGGGAGCGTACGCAGACAGACGGACAGACAGACAGACAAAAAATGAATTATATAGGTTAGATTGGATTTCTCCGGTATAATTAAATATTTTCATTCGGGAAAAACAATTCTGAAGATTATGATGGTGATGAGACTTTAAGAGCGGTCCTTTGTGCATTTCAACTAAAACACTATCAACAAAACTCTTTTATTTTACCAGGTAAGGCCCGCTGAGCTACGTAGCTGTTCTTCAGAAGCGACCTATCACAAGTGATAGCTCAACCGAGTGGCTTATCAATGTGGAGATTTATAGCAGCAGCCAAATACTCTAAAAGCGTGATTTTTATTCTAAATGTGGAGGGAAAAAAACGGAGGACCTGGAGAAACATCCACGCGACCACGGGAAGAGAGATGCCGAAAATTCCAAATATACAGCAGCAGGCGTCAGGGTCGGGATCGGACCTACGACCTCCTGCAAACCAGGCGAGCGAGTTAACATCTCCTAGCCACTTTGGCGCCCCATGTGATAACTGCGCAAGAGGCGTAGAATCAGAGAGATTTCAATACACGGATGTTTGTTTACCGATTTCAAGCCTCAACGTCCACTTGGTTCAACTGTGGGTTTGTTTAACTGGACGAGAACTCAGGGTGACCTTTATAGGGTCTCATTCGCAAGACTCTGTCGATTGGGTGAATAAGCGAGTGAGTGAATGAGTGGGTGAGTGAGTGAGTGGGTGAGTGAATGAGTGGGTGAGTGCATGAGTGGGTGAGTGAGTGAATGAGATTGCGGGTAAGTGTGCAGTTTAATTGAGTTGATGAGTGAGCGAGCAAGCGAGCGATTGAGTGTGATTTTCTTTCAGCAGGAGAGAATCCAAGAGACCAGGATGAGTCTCATTGGCATGAGTGACCTTGGGTGGCATCAGCCCTGCCAGTCGGGGCGCGATGATGGCTGCGATACGCACCTGAGCTTGCGTGGAGGCTCGTGAAGGACCGAATGGGGGAGCGGTGGTGCAGCGGTTAGCGCTACGAACCCGACGACCTGAGTTCGATTCCCGCTCACGGCCACCAACACCGGTGACGATTACACTATGTAACACAATTTTTGTTCCCGGGTAGTAAGTGTTATTTCCTAATTGCTTATCCCTAATAAGTATAGAAAATGTATATTATTCCCCACAAATTTTTGCTTTTGTAACCACGACAGTGATATTTTAAATTTTACCTATTTTCAATAAGAAAACGGGCGAATTTGTGTCTTTTCGTTCACAAAGTCAGAAAACAACAACATATTAATCAAAATTAACATTTATTTATACTAAAGTAATGCAAAAATGACTACAAAAGATTTAGAAGTGAATATTTTTTCGAGATTTACGATTATACTGTCGATCACTTTCACGAATCACCCCCAAAATGTAGTTTCCCATCATGTTCTCGTTATACTGTCCTTGGTAGCGGCGTTCAAAGTACAGTATATCCTGGTGGAAGTGCTCGCCTTGCTCCTCCGAGTATGCTCCCATGTTCTCCTTGAATTTATCAAGATGAGCATCAAGGATATGGACTTTGAGGGACATCCTACAGCCCACGGTGCCATAGTTTTTTACCAGTCTCAACCAGGAAGCCACGAACCACTGCAACAAAGCTGTTCCAAGCCGCTTTCTCCTTCCTAGTGAGCTTCTTGGGAAATGATTGCACTCCAGGATCTTCTTTATCTGTGGTCCGACGAAGACATCGGCTTTGACCTTTGCCTCAGACAGCTTAGGGAATAAGTATTGAAGGTACTTGAAGGCTGCCGACTCCTTATCTACAGCTCGGACAAATTGTTTCATAAGGCCCAATTTGATGTGCAGTGGTGGCATCAGCACCTTCCGGGGGTCCACCAGTGGCTCCCACTTGACGTTGTTCTTCCCCACAGAGAACTCTGTCCGCTGTGGCCAGTCCTACCTGTGGTAGTGTGCCTTGGTGTCCCTGCTGTCCCAAAGGCAAAGATAGCAGGGAAACTTGGTAAAACCGCCTTGGAGACCCATCAGGAATGCCACCATTTTGAAGTCTCCGATGACCTCCCAGCCGTACTCATCATACTTCAAGGCGTCCAGCAAGGTCTTGATGCTGTTGTAATCTTCTTTGACGTGCACCGAGTGAGCCAGGGGAAGAGACGGGTACTTGTTACCATTATGGAGCAGCACGGCTTTGAGGCTCCTGGATGAGCTGTCAATGAAGAGGCGCCACTGTGGAGGGAGCTGAAGGGTCGAGTTGCCAAACATCAGCCTCGAAACCTTAATGACTTGGAGAAGATCTGCAAAGAGGAGTGGGACAAAATCCCTCCTGAGATGTGTGCAAACCTGGTGGCCAACTACAAGAAACGTCTGACCTCTGTGATTGCCAACAAGGGTTTTGCCACCAAGTACTAAGTCATGTTTTGCAGAGGGGTCAAATACTTATTTCCCTCATTAAAATGCAAATCAATTTATAACATTTTTGACATGCGTTTTTCTGGATTTTGTTGTTGTTATTCTGTCTCTCACTGTTCAAATAAACATACCATTAAAATTAAAGACTGATCATTTCTTTGTCAGTGGGCAAACGTGCAAAATCAGCAGGGGATCAAATACTTTTTTCCCTCACTGTAGATACACAGCGACACGTAGAGATACTCATAGATACACAGCGACATGTAGAGATACATACTCATAGATGCACGAATAGATACATACTCGTAGATACAAAGCTACTCGTAGTGATATTCATAGATACACAGTGGCACGTAGAGATACATGCTCAAAGAGATGCATGACAAACAATCGACAGGAGTGCGACTGTGGCCATGCAACCCAAACTGTAGGACCATCAACACCACACCTGTCAACCCCTTATCAGTGCCCTACATTATTACAGACCAATTCAGACCTTATTGGTCACCCCGTGCCCTTATAAATCTAAACGTTCATCCTACAAAGTCCCATCACAAGAGAGAAACACAAACAAATCGACAAAAAAATACGTTTTTGCCCGTATTGAAACGGTTGTACGCCGTATGGATCTGAAAACTCAATTTTCCTGTACAAGAATACGGGGTAGACATCATGGGTTGAAAGCTATGGTATAGTAGTGTACTATATACTACACTATACACGACACTACTATAGTGTAGTGTATAGCATATGCGTGCCTACCCTATTACAGACCAATTCAAACCTTATTTGGTTTAACACGTAGGATTTGGCGAACAATATTATTCATAATGAAGGTTATTGTGGGTTCGATCGCGCAAGTATAAATGTGTCGTAACCCTCCACCACCCGACACAGCCAATTAGTAAGGGATTTGTCACGTACATAAAACGCCAATTAGTTACAACTTCAACCCACCGGTCACAACAATTACAATTTGAGTAGTACGACGTTTCGCTGGTAATTACATCCAGCATCATCGGGCGATTTGCCAGAATAGTGAAGCCATCCACCTGCTTCCGGTCTTAAATAGAGCAGCATCAGGACGACGTCATCACTGAACCCATCAGGTGCAGAGATCAGAAGTAGAGGAGGGGGGTATTGTAATTTTTAGATTAGTAATCAGTTAATTATTATGTGTTTTTTCTAGAAGGAATTGTAATTGTAAGATTATTTAAAAATATGCTTCCAGGCCGCACTAAGCCTGTAGCTGTCAGATCGGTTAAAATTATTTGTATTTCAATTTCAATGGATTCTCGAATTAGTCCTGGCCAGTAATAATTCGTTTTACACAACACTTAAACGTTATCAAAGTCAATTGAGTGTCCTTGTTGGCAAGCATGTTCTGCAACTGCTGACAGTTGTGTTTGAGAGTATTTAATGTTTCTTTAGTGTTCTTTTAGTCTTATGCTGTTTTGCCCCGTCTGTCCAATATAGCATTTGCCACATAAGCAATTAATCCGATATGCCACCTTCTGTTGATAACTTAGACAATTCATCTTAAGTACAAGATACTAGTTTTGGAATGTTGTGCACCGTGCCAAATCTTACTTAGATGTTTAGCTTTTGCAAAACTCTTGCTAATTTGTCAGTGATATATATGTAGTGGTGGTATTGACGTGCGCCGGCAGTGATGGATCACGGGGCGCGGGGTTGGGCACGCGGTGTGGGCGTGGCATGGACGCGCGCGCCGGTGGTGAGGCGCGCTCACACAAGCTGGGAAAAGAGGATCGTAGCGAGTGCGCAGTGATTGGTCAGATAAGTGGGTACTCTCAGCGACGTCCGCAGGAGGGGTATAAAGGGGGACGCGCGAGAGCACTCGTGGTCAGTGTTAACCAGTTGAAGACCGAAGACGGGGTGGAGGAGGTAGGGGCCCTGTGTGGCTCGGAGCCGAGACTGGGGGGACCGTAGTCCGACGCCCGTGTGGGTCGGGACGGTGGTACCCAGAGCCGAGACGGGCACCCCGGCTGGGTGTGTCCCGGAAGGCTACGGGGCGTAAGAGCCCGTGTCAGTACAGCTGAGTGGGTGTTGGTCACCCGTGTAGCTGAGTGGGTGTTAGTCACCCGTGTAGCTGAGTGGGTGTTGGTCACCCGTGTAGCTGAGTGGGTGTTAGTCACCCGTGTAGCTGAGTGGGTGTTGGTCACCCGTGTAGCTGAGTGGGTGTTGGTCACCCGTGTAGCTAAGTGGGTGTTGGTCACCCGTGTAACGAAGTTGTAGCTGAGTGGGTGTCCGTCACCCGTGTAGCTAAGTGGGTGTTGGTCACCCGTGTAACGAAGTAGGGTGTTAGTCATCCGTGTAACTACAAGTTGGTGAAAATAAAGAGTGTGCTACCCGTGAAGTCGTCTCCTGCCGAGTTACTACTTTACAACTGGCGTCAGAAGTAAACCTGTCTTCAAGGAGAATGGACACAAGGAAGACTTCTCGTTCCCACGTGCAAGACCGGGGAGACGACGACGTACCGGTGACACCACCCTCGGGAGGAGAGGACGAGGAGTTGCCGCCGATGCAGCACTTCGCGGAAATGGCCGATGCTCCGCCCGCCTCCGACACCAGCCTGCAGGACGCACACTCCCGCCTGGCGGAGTTGCTGCTCGCCGCCGCTGCGATCTTGGCGGAGATCTCCGTTCCAGCGGCCGGTGGAACGCCTGCGGGGTTGGAAGAGGCGGCGCGGCTGGAGGGTTCCCGCCATAAGGCGTTTCGCGCCAAAAGTTTGGGAGTTGGCGCCATTTTTGAGGGTCCGCCTCCGGTTGGCGGGAAACGCGGACACCACGTGGCCAGAGGTCTCCACACAGCGCAGCCCGCGTCATCGGCGAGCGCCGGAGCTCTCCATTTTGCGCCTGCAGAGGGAGCCGACATTTTCTACAACCACAGCGGCGCGCGGGAAAATCGTTCCAACGACGACGACGACGATCGAGTTCTCCAGCAACGATTGCCCGCGCTGTCGGTGTTCAAGGCGGACGGGGGCGACTGGGGAGCCTTCCAGCGACGGTTCATCGCGCATCAAGAAATGTCGGGGTGGTCCGACACCACTGCCCTGCGCGCGCTGCCAGCGATGCTCGACGACGACGCGCTTGCGGCCTTCACGTCTGCCCCGAGGTCGTCCCGCTCAACGCTCCAGGCCGCGCTGCACCTGTTGGCCAAGGTGTTCGGGCCGCCCTCGACCTGTCGCCACCAGTTCTACGATCGGCGGAAGGTGGTTGGAGAAACAACGCTCGCCTATCGCACGGCGCTGCTCGCCCTGGCGGATTCAGCTTTTCCCCGCATGGACAAGGAGGGGAAGGACGCCATGGTGACGGAGCAGCTGCTGGCGCTGGCTCACGGATTGGGAGTTCCCATTAATACGGCGGACGAGATGGACATCTGCTCCCTGGGGATTGCCACGAGTATCCACGCTTACGAGGTCCTACAGCGGAAGCCGACGGTCGTCTGCGCATCGGTGGAGAACGGGGCACCGGCCGCCACGATCATCGGACCTCAGCCTGCTGTGCCTCGGGAGGAGGCCTTCGCTGGTTCGAGGCCGGGGGAGTGGAGAACGGGAGGTCGTTCGCCCACACGCTCCTTCCGCAAGCTGGAGCAACCGAAACCTACGACGTCCCTCGTCGTCTGCTACAACTGCGGCCTTCGGGGCCACGTCGCGTCCGGGTGCCGGGCCCCGCGTCAACGCACCGCGGGACCACGTCCGGACGACGACCAGGGACTCAAGACATCCCAACTGAACCCGGCAAGTCGCGGCACCTCACACGTTCGGTCCACACGCACGGCACGTTCGGGTCGCCGCTTAGCGGTGGGGGGACCGTGTATGGGCGCCGGGGGTTCGGTTCGGCGAGAGGGGTCCGCGTACGGCCCGAAGGCAGTCGAGTGGTCCGAATTGGCCCACAGGATTGTGGCTGCGTCGGCCGGGTCGTCCGTGGTAACGGGGTACATTGACGGGGTTGAGGTCCGGGTGCTCGTGGACACGGGTGCGTCGGCCACTATTATTTCGGACCTTATTTATAATATTCTTCCCGTACAATGTCGACCACTTCTGCCGGTGGACGTACCATTTTACGCGGCAAACGGGGGATCTTTGGGAATCATCGGCCAGATTCGGGCGAATATTTGTATTGGCGACATTAAATTGGCGGGTCCTATTTTTGTATCATCATCGTTGGCCGTTCCTTGTTTACTAGGCACGGACTTTCTGTCTAAAATGCCCATAAAAATTCTCATAGACCAGGCCTGCATTGAGCTTCCGTCGGGTCGGCGGGTTGAGTTTTTGAAGAGTCCAAATAAGATACGCACGGCTTGTGCGACGGTGCAGGCGCTGGCAACCCGGACTGTACGGGTGCCCCCGGGATCGCAAATGTTGGTACCCCTTCGGTTGAGAAAACCCCTTGGGGCGGATGCGGGGGCGCAGGGAGTTCTATTGGGGCCGTCTAACAGGGCTAAAGGGGACCTCGACTTAGCGGTGGCCCAGACCATGGTGAGGGGGGACAGTGAGCCGTTCGTTGTGGTCCTGAATACGGGGTCGCGGCCGGCCGTGATTACGCAGGGAACGGTGCTCGCTCACGCCGCGCCGCTACCCGTCGAGGAACAGCTCGTTGCTCACGCCGATTCGCATGTCGATACGCATCCCCAAAGTGAGGAGGGGACGGAGTGGTTGGACTCGTTGTGTGCCGGGTCCAGTACCTTGTCCAGTGTGCAGTTGGGTGCATTGAGGGGCTTGCTGCTCGAGTTCGCTGACGTGTTTAGCAGGCACAAGTACGACATTGGCTGCACAGACCTGTTGCGCCACCACATAGAGACTGGGGACGCGGCCCCTATTCGACAGAATCCCTTCCGGCTCAGTCCAGCCGAGAAGGAGCATGTGCAGTCGGCAGTAAATGACATGTTGGCGGCCGACATCATTGCGCCCTCTTCCAGTCCGTGGGGTGCTCCTATCGTCTTGGTTAAAAAACAGGATGGATCCCTGCGGTTCTGTGTTGATTTCCGCCGCCTAAACAAAATATCAATGGCCGATGCGTATCCGCTCCCCAGGATGGATGAGTCGCTGGATGCCTTGGCAGGAGCACAGTTTTTTTCGACGCTCGATTTGCTTTCGGGATTTTGGCAATTGCCCCTCGATGACGAATCAAAACCTAAAACCGCTTTCCGGACACCGGGAGGCCTATTTGAGTTCAACCGATTGCCCATGGGTTTACATTCCGCTCCTGCCACGTTCCAGAGGCTCATGGAATTGGTTTTGTCAGGCCTTCAATGGGACACCTGTTTGATTTACCTCGATGATATCATCGTTTTCAGCCGAACTTTTGAGGAGCACCTCCAGCGACTGAGGGCAGTGTTTCTCAGGATGCGTTCCGCGAAGCTTAAATTTAAACCGGCTAAATGTTTTCTGCTTCGGGAATCGGTCAGGTATTTGGGCCATATCGTTAGCCGTTCGGGGATCTCGACGGACCCTGCTAAGACGCAATGCGTCGGCTCATGGCCAACACCGACCTCTGTTACTGAAGTCCGCAGCTTCATAGGATTTGCCTCCTATTACCAGTCGTTTTGTCAAACAGTTTGCCACCATAGCCAGGCCCCTGCACGCCTTGACGGCTAAAGGGGTGCAGGTTTCACTGGGGGCCGGAGGAGGAGGCCGCGTTCTGCTCCCTTCGTGACGCCTTGGTGCAGGCTCCCCCCTTGTGTTACCCCGATTTCACGCAACCGTTTGTGCTCGACACGGATGCCAGTAACACGGGTATCGGGGGAGTGCTCTCACAGGTGGTCGGGGGGGTCGAACGGGTGGTCGCCTACTGGTAGCAGGGTTCTGTCCCCCGCGGAACAACGCTACTGCGTGACACGGCGTGAATTGCTGGCGATTGTGTTTTTTATACAGCAATTCAGGCCGTATCTGTATGGCCGTCACTTTACGGTTCGCACGGACCATGCGGCTCTCCAATACGCTATGCGGGTGGCGCAGCCATCCGGCCAATTGTCCCGATGGTTGGAGGTCCTTCAGGACTACCAATTCACGACGATTTACCGCAAGGGGTTGCGCCACTCGAATGCGGATGCATTGTCACGGTTGCCGACGCGTACGGAATGCGCATGTCAGTTGGGATCGGCGCGGTGTAAACCTTCTGTCGATGTCCCCGCGGAAGTGGTGCTAGTCGCCACAGATACTACGGGGGTCGACGCCCCCACGGGGAGGGACTCGCTGTTAGCATTGCCTCTCATCGAGTGGGGCCGTCTGCAAATGGCCGACAGCTCCCTACTCGCGCTACGTCAGAAGGTTAACGTTCCCGAGGGCGGGGAAACGCGGGTCGGTTCCTGGGTGTGCAGACAGGGCCTCTTGATGAAGTGGGACTCCATGTCCCGGCGTCACATGCTTGTGGTGCCGGTTGCTGTACGGGGTAAGGTCGTCCTGGCTGCCCATGAACGACTCATGCATCTGGGGTTTCACAAAACGCTCGCCCTCATTCAGCGAGACTACTATTGGCCTGGGATGGACAGTGACGTGGCGAACATTCTTAAGGGGTGTGTAGGGTGCGCTAAAAGAAAACCGCCGCAAATAGCGGCTAATCCACCGCTTCAATCCATTCAAGTTTCGCGCACGAACGAATTGGTCGCGCTAGACATCTTGGGGCCCTTTCCCACTACACCTCGGGGAAATAAGTTCCTGCTGGTTGGCGTAGAGTACTTCACCCGCTGGCCCATGGCGTGGCCACTCGCCAACCAGTCGGCTGCGGCAGTGGCGGACGCCTTTGTCCAAGGTTACGTTTTGGACAAAGGCGCCCCCGAACGCTTGCTGACGGATCAAGGGAAAAACTTTTCGAGTGTTTTGTTGCGCGAGGTGTGCGACCTGTTGGGTACAAAGAAAGTACGTACCTCCCCGTACCACCCGCAGACTGACGGTATGGTTGAACGTCTGAACAGGACGATTACGTCTATGCTGTGCCAACAGGTATGCGACGACCAGGTGGATTGGGACTTACAGGTACCGGGGGTACTAGCGGCCTATCGGATGGCACCCCATGCGGCGACGGGGTTTTCTCCATTTTTTCTGATGTATGGGCGGGAGGCTGATCCGGCCATGGACGTCCAACTGGGGATTTCACAGCCACGTGCGAAATCTAAATTGGCAGACCACATTAAGTTTAACATCGCCAAATTGGCTGAGGCGCGAGAGGCTGCGAGATTGAATTCACGCTCTCGGCAGATCGCGAACGAGCGATTGCATGAACGGAAGGTGCATACGCACAATTGGGAACCGGGCGATAAGGCCTGGCTGCATTGTCCACACGCACCGTTGGCTACGTCCCCCAAACTGTTGAGACCATGGAGGGGACCGGTGGAAATTGTGCGGGTTGCACGACCCCAGAGTATACAGATTAAATGGGGAAAAACGCCGTTGGTACGTGCACTCCTCCCGACTGAAACCCTACGCGGCGCCGCGTGACCCCGGGTTGTGCCGTGACGACCGAGCGTGTGATGTGACCGTCGACTCGGGGAGGGATGTGTCGCAGGCTGATCCTCACGTGTCTCCACCTGACCCACCCCCAGGTGTCTCGGACCTGACGGCTGTTGACCGTCGGGAACCGGAACCCCGCGGCTCGCACGGAGCCCCGATGCCTGGCCCATGCCTTCCTGAACTGCCGGCGCCGCCGGATGGCCAACTTGCGTCCTGTGCCGTACGACGGTCCGGCAAGGCGGACTCGGTCAAGGACGCAACACTTTTCATGAAAAAAAAAAAAAAATATATTCTTTTTTTGTTAAAGCCCGACTTCGTTGCCGGCTTCCCCCTCTGCCGGGGTAATGTCCCGTTCAAGGGACGCTCGGACATTGGGACGCTGCATGAGTCGGAGAGAAAAGAAGAGAAAATGATTAAAGAAATTTTTTTTTATTGTTACTCTTTCCGCATACACAGTATCGTTGCCACTCGCCGGATTGTGCATGTTGTTCTTGTTGCGGGTGTGGCGGTTGCTGGGTTTTGCGGATTGCGGTGTTCATGTTGTGTTGTTAGGGTGTTATGTTACGGGGCACACATGGGAGTGAAGGGGTGTTGTATGTTTTATTAGCAGCCGGGTCGGCTGCGAGCTATGTGGTAGGGGGTGATGTAGTGGTGGTATTGACGTGCGCCGGCAGTGATGGATCACGGGGCGCGGGGTTGGGCACGCGGTGTGGGCGTGGCATGGACGCGCGCGCCGGTGGTGAGGCGCGCTCACACAAGCTGGGAAAAGAGGATCGTAGCGAGTGCGCAGTGATTGGTCAGATAAGTGGGTACTCTCAGCGACGTCCGCAGGAGGGGTATAAAGGGGGACGCGCGAGAGCACTCGTGGTCAGTGTTAACCAGTTGAAGACCGAAGACGGGGTGGAGGAGGTAGGGGCCCTGTGTGGCTCGGAGCCGAGACTGGGGGGACCGTAGTCCGACGCCCGTGTGGGTCGGGACGGTGGTACCCAGAGCCGAGACGGGCACCCCGGCTGGGTGTGTCCCGGAAGGCTACGGGGCGTAAGAGCCCGTGTCAGTACAGCTGAGTGGGTGTTGGTCACCCGTGTAGCTGAGTGGGTGTTAGTCACCCGTGTAGCTGAGTGGGTGTTGGTCACCCGTGTAGCTGAGTGGGTGTTAGTCACCCGTGTAGCTGAGTGGGTGTTGGTCACCCGTGTAGCTGAGTGGGTGTTGGTCACCCGTGTAGCTAAGTGGGTGTTGGTCACCCGTGTAACGAAGTTGTAGCTGAGTGGGTGTCCGTCACCCGTGTAGCTAAGTGGGTGTTGGTCACCCGTGTAACGAAGTAGGGTGTTAGTCATCCGTGTAACTACAAGTTGGTGAAAATAAAGAGTGTGCTACCCGTGAAGTCGTCTCCTGCCGAGTTACTACTTTACAGATATGGTAGTTTAATCGTCTTAATAACCTGATTGCTTTCAGCAGTATTGCTGTTCGATCTTGGTTTGGCATTCAATGCTCTGTTAATTTGAGCATTGATGTAGCCAATCATTTGTAGCGCTTCTTTAACATGTTTAATCTCTCTCCTCAGACTTTCACCATCTGACACTGTTTTAGCCCGATGTATGAGCATCTTGATGAGAGAGGATTTCAGTGCGAGGTGATGATGTGAATCTGCATTCATATAGGCATCAGTGTGGGTTCCCTTTCGGTAAACGGTGTGTTATTTTTTTGCACGCTTTTATTTAACTCACTCTGTCTGTTGTTGTTGTCGTATCCTCAAATCTTGTAACTCAATTTTAACCTACTTCCCAATGTGGTATCGACTGCAAACTTGGTATACTTATGTCATACTGATGACAATACTATATTCTATCATTAAAATAATAATAAATATTGTTAAACCATCTTTTTTATATGTTATGTTTCGCCTTGGGTCTCATTGTCCACGCTCAAGTCACGTTGGTTATAAATCACCACGGCCACTTCCTGGAGTCATGGAGTTATGCCATTATGTGTACGGTACATTTCATTAAAGCGTGTTTAAATTTTTTAAGTATATATTACTTATTTTACCATTTAGGCCGCATCCGAGCAAAATATCTAGGAAAGGGAGCATGTTATTCAAATCCATTTCCATGGTGAACTGGATGGCCGGATTTTGTGAATTGAGATGATTTAGAAATTCATTAAGTGTATCTTTACCATGTGGCCAGACAACCAAAGTGTCAAATACATATCTAAACCAAAAAGATGGTTTTAATGTACTTGCAAGTGCTCTTGCTTCAAAGATTCAGACCGTATTGGTCACCCCTTGCCTTTAAAAATCTCAACGTTCATCCTAAAAAGTCCCATCACAAGGGAAAACACGAACAAATAGACAATATTTGTTTTGTTGCCCATATTGAAACGGCTGTACGCCGTATGGACCTGAAAGTCCAATTTCCCAATGAAACAATACTGGGTAAACCGCGTGGGTTGACAGGTATGGTGAACACCGCCGGTGAACCCAATGAAACAATACTGGGTAAACCGCGTGGGTTGACAGGTATGGTGAACACCGCCGGTGAACCCAATGAAACAATACTGGGTAAACCGCGTGGGTTGACAGGTATGGTGAACACCGCCGGTGAACCCAATGAAACAATACTGGGTAAACCGCGTGGGTTGACAGGTATGGTGAACACCGCCGGTGAACCCAATGCGGTCTGCGATCCCTCAACGGAGGAGGAGGAAGAGCCACAACGACGCAAACTCTCTCTGCTGAAGCCCTCTCGCCGTGGCCAGGAAAAGGTCTCGACATTGGCCTGTAGCTCCTGAGTATAGTGCTGCCTAAGGCAATAATAGAATACTGTAGTCCATGGACAACTACACTATAAACTAAACTGTGTTTTTATTTTTATCAGGTAAGGCCCGCTGAGCTGTAGAGCTATTTTTTTCAGAATCGACCTGGCTATCACAAATGATAGCTCAACGAAGTGGCTTATCATGTCAGAATCAGAATATTGATTTATCCTGGAGAAATCCGATGAGCTATAAAGCTCTTTTTTCCACATATTGTCCAGTAGGGGTTGGTCAGAAAGTTACCACAACAAACAATACAAAACACGATAGCAGTGCAAAGTATAGGAGAGGTAAACAAATAACCTTGAAAAACATATATTCTTTCTTACTAGCTGAAGCCCACTGAACTATTAATTTATTTTTAAGAAGCAATCTGGCCACAGATAATAGCTCAACCAAGTGGCTTGTCACGTGGAAATGTATTGCAGCTAAATCCCGTTGGACTCCGCTCGCTGGCAATTATGTGGGTTTTTTTTTTTCCGGAGCTCAGCCACAGCTCCACCCACCACCGGAACTAAAAAAACCGGGCTGCGTTTCCTCTTCGCAGCCCGGACGATTTTCTGTTGGGACATGCGGCCTAGTCTTCCTCCGCGGCCTCGCGGCTCCTCGCGCCACAGGCTCCCGCCTCCTAGCAGAGTGCCTCCGGTGTAAAACAGATTAACACAAACTCTCTTAACCCTCCGCTCCGTCTTCACGTCCAAGTTGAATTCTCACCTCGAGCGTCTTAAACTCTGAGCGCTGAGCGAGGGAACGGCACCCGAGGCGGCCGGGAGGCTCCAGGGACCGCGGTGAACTTAACCCCCACCACCCCCCTCTCTCCCTCCCTCCCTCCCTCCCTCCCCCGTTGTAAATGATAAACTCAACGTTTTATAAGTGTTGTAGTTTAGACGGCGAGGTGAGATGTTGCGCCGCGAAGTGATTGAGTGAAGGGGAAGCGTCGCCCGATTCGTGGCCGAGGTGAGAGCGCGCGCCGCCCTCACGCGAGTCGAGCACCCGCATTGGGGGTGGTGGTGGTGGCGGCGGCGGCTCGCGCGACCAGTATCATCGGTGAGAGGTGTATCTACGGGGTTTGAGCGCGTAAATATATACATGCGTCGTGAAACCCGCCACCACCCGACGCCATGGGGCAATTAGCAAGGTTTGTCACGTAAACAGAACGTGTCAATTCGTGACTGGTACAGCAACACCGGTTGTGTGTTGGAGAGCCAAGCCACAACATTTACAATCTGAGCCCGACGTTTCGCCAGTAATTACAAGCGCCATCATCAGGGGGACAGCAGCCAGACTTGTCCTCCTGTTGCGCGATGCATCACGTGGACGTGACATACACAATGCGGATGGACGCGCACTCGTCACGCGAACGTGGAAGTGTCAACAGCCAGTTCGTCGTGGCACGAGCGTTCACGGCGGGATCTGACGCGAATGGCGTTGACGTGTCTGTCACGGAGTCACTGAAACTGACACCAGCGTCACTGTGACACTGACACTGAGGCACTGTGTCACTGTGGCAATGCGGTGGTCAAGCACTGGATGTGGTCGCCGCGAGCTGTCACCCCCCCCCCCACAACGCGCGGTGTCTGACGCTCGCGGCGCGCCTTATCGTTCCGCGATACCAGCACTCGACACTGGGACAACGTTGCACGAGCAGTGTGTGCGTGCCCGTGCTGTGATGATGTTACACCGGCACTGTGATGATGTTACACCGGCACTGTGACATCGACATTGTGACACCAGCACTGTGACACTGACACTGTGACAATTGATTTTGCAGGTAATTGGAGTCCACTCGTCTTCCAGTCGAATGGCGTGGCTCTGCCCGTTCTGCTAACGTCATCATCGCCTCTCCTCGTCCACCTCGTTCGCAGTCGCCTCACCCCCCCTCCCGCCTCCACCCTCCCAATCTCCTCCACGCTCCCCATCTCCTCTCGACCTTCACCACATCTCTCCTTTCTGGCCGCCTTGCCCTCGCATATCCTCCATCTCTAAGCCCTCTCTGCTTTCTCCTCCACCGCAATCTTTCATCCAATTATCCTGCATCTCCACTGCCTCGCGGTTTACTCTCCTTCCTCTTCTGCTGACCTCTTCCTCCAGCTCCTCTATATCGTCCTCTTACCCCCACCATTCGCACCTCCTCCCTACCACTACCATTTTCACCACCTCCTCCCCTCCACCGACACCATGACGGTTCGCCCGTGCCCCGACCACTGCGTCTCCATCATGACGACGCTGAGCGCCCAACGCCTCTCGGGCTCCTCGCTCTGCGACCTGGCGCTCATCGTCCACGTCCCTCCTCCTGCTCCTCCTCCTGCTGCTGCTGCCGCAGCATCATCGGGATGTGGCACAACCAGGCGGAGGAGGGGCGTGGGGAGGGAGCTCGGCCGAGGGAGAGCCGGGGGAGCGGAGGGAGCTGGTGGGGGAGCTGGTGGGGGAGCTGGTGAGGGAGCTGGTGGGGGAGCGGAGGGAACGGGAAGTGGTGCCGGGGAGCTCGTGGTTCTGATGCCGTGCCATCGCGCCGTGCTGGCCGCGTGCAGCCCTCTCTTTCGAGACGCCGTCGTCGAGACGTGTGGGGACGTGCAGGATAGCGGCGGCGGCGGCGCCGGCGGCGATGCTAACGACGTGGGGACAGACCGGTGGGAACGCGCGTGGGAGGACGGGGAGATGGTCGGGAACGAGGGGACCTCGGCCGGGAGCAATGGCCACGCGGTGAGCGAAGGAAGTGGCGTTGATGTGGCCGTGAGGACAGAGGAGGAGGAGGCGGCGGATGCAGCCGATGCGAGAGACCAGACGTCGGCTGAGAAGGACGGCCTTGGCGCAGCCATCGGAAACGACGGTGGGGGCGCAGCCGCGACGGAAGAGGCGACAGCTCTGGAAGAAGGGGAGACGATGACGAGGGATGAGCAAACGAATGTGAAGGAAGGAGAGGAGGTTCTGTGGAAAGAGGGAGATGCCGTTCTCAAGGAAGAGCAGGCGGTCCTGAAGATTGTGGAGATAGTGATTGGAGAGACAGTTTTAAGTTGTTATCAGACGGCTGAGGAGCACAGCAGCAGTGCAGTAACTGAGAGAAGTAACCCGGAGACAGCTGTGGCAGAAGAGGAGGAACCTGTAAGGGATGCGGAGATGGCCACGAGGAATGAGACGCCGACGATTCATCCCAGCTCGCTGGGACAGTGGATTCCTCGTCTCCGACCAGGTTTCCCTCGCCATGTCACAACGCATTGGCCTGCCCCTAGCAATACACAAGTAAACACGACTGTCAAGTTAAGTCAATCTTTTTGCGATTGTGGCTCGGTGGCTCGGAGGTCAATCAAAGCGCTGAGCTGGGTTCAAATGCGGAAAACTTTCAAATGGCTCGCAGCTCTTGTCATATGCAGAAAAAGAAAATTGGTGAAATAATTGCACGTGAATACTGGGCAGACTTGTTCAATTTTAAATACAGTTAATGCAGCATCGTTAGCTGAAAACTACAATTACATTACAATCACCAGTTTTAATTTGGCCCCTTTACACTGCAATTGATCAAATCGCACTGAAAAAAAGAGCTTACAGAATATAATTAATTTTAATTGCAAAAATGTTTTTCACGATTATGGCCATGCGTCATGAACATGAGCTTGTAATGGATGAGGCATGCCTTGTGTTAATCTGTGTTCCTTGCACGTTTGTGTTCACCCCACGTGTTGTGTTTGTGCCTGTCCATGTGTTTCTTTTTCACTTTGCCTCCCCTGTGCATGCATGCCTCTATGTGTGTCCACGGCTGGAGGAGTGGTGGCACAACGGTTAGACATTACGCTACGAACCCGAGTGACGAATATTTGAATCGGTGCTGGGCCACCCCTAGGACGACTCTTCCTCAAATGAGTACCGGATGCGGTGTGTAAACAACATCGCCACTGGGCGTGGTGCTGGCCACCCACCCCCTCGTGTGCTGTAACCGGCCTTCACAGGTGCTCGCTAACAGTACTTGCCATAACAGTCTGTTAAGGAGGATCTTTAATGTCTTTTTAAATCCTTTATATTAAGTTTGCGTGCTTGCTTGCTTGCTTAGGACCGTGCAAATCTTTCGGTCGTTTTTTAACCCACTTCCCGTGATCCAATCGAGCTGACATTTTCCACACAGACTCGTTGTGCCAGACAATTATTATTCGTGAAAAAAAATTCCCAAAATTTTACACTTTTTAGGCAAAAAACATTTATTTTACATATATTCAAATATAACGCATTCATGGCTTTGGCTGAACATCACAGTGCAAGAGCCCAGAGCGTAACCCCTCCACAGGCCATGGTGGAGTAGCCTAGTTAGTAGCGCCCTCGCTTCCCATGCCAAAGGTCGCGGGATCGATCCCCGCGTCCTCCACAGGCGAATATATTTTTTAATCCTTTATATTAAGTTCGCTTGCTTGTGTAGAGGTGTAATTGCGCATGGCTACGAATGTTGAGGTGTGATTATGCATGGCCACGGATGGCCAACAAACACAAGGGGCGGGGTTACGGCCGTACACAAGGGTGGCGCTAGCACCGACGTCCGCATGTGTATCCCCCACGGGCCCCCCCTCGGGGGCGAGTCCTATAAAAGGTGATGAGCTCGAGGGCTCGAGGTGGGGACTCAGCTTTAACCAGAGAAGACGGAAGACCAGCTAGTGTAGGCCCCAGAGCTCCCCTGGCTCGCTGTCCTTATAAGGGCCGACCAGGGCAAGCCGGTGGCGTGGCCCCGAGAGCCCAGACGAAGCTGGTCTGGTGACTCAGGGAGCCGGGATCCCAGCTTAACCAAGCTGGGACAGATAGCCTCCCCTAGTCCCGTAGTGGAGGAATTGGTATAGGTTAGAGGGGTTAGCTGTCGAGAATCCCTGTAGCCAAGTGACCTGTAATAACTGTGTTGGTGTAATAAATAAGTGTGCCTCCGATCCTGTCGTCAAGCCTCCATATATACTTACTACATCTGGGGTCAGAAGTAAACGTCCAACGATGGACACACGAGGGACGACACGTACCAGGGAGTCGGAGATGGAAGACGCCGCGGCCGAATCACCACCAGAGATGGCCGGGGTCGATTCGGAGCAGCCGGGGCCGAGTACGCCCGCGCCGCTACGACAGGAGGAGGGGGATGCGTCGGCCGAAGGACTCCGGCTGGCCCACTCCCGCCTGGCGGACCTGCTCTACGCCGCGGCCGCCGCGTTGGAGGAGATCACGCGGCTGGGGGCTGGAGGAGCAGCGCGGGTCGACGACGGCAGCCGGCGCGGGGCGACGTTTCCCGCCACCCCGACGCGGCTCGCGGTCAAATTTCCCGCCATATCTACAGTACGAGCGGAGGGCGGGGCCGGCCCGCGTCACGTGTCTGCTGAGCGCCAAGCACAAGCCGTGACATCATCAACGCCGGCCGGCGCGTCAACATCGGAGCGACCGGCGATGCCATGTGCACGGCCCGCCCACACTGTATCATCGGCGGGGAGCGACGGAGAGCGTTCTGCGGCCACGGACGCCGCCTTACAACAGCGTCTGCCGCCTCTTAAAGAATTTGTCGGCGCTGACGGAGACTGGGGCGGCTTCAAGAGGCGGTTCATCGCTCATCGAGATGGCGAACTGGTCGGACGCCGAGGCCCTACGCGCGCTGCCAGCGATGCTGGACAACGACGCCCTGGCTACCCTCACCTCGGCGCCGAGGGAAAAGCGCGCCACTCTACACCTGGCGTTGCAGCTGCTGTCAGCCGTCTATGGGCCGCCTTCGGACTGCAGGCAGCTGTTCCACGATCGGAGTCGGGGCGCCAACGAGTCACCCCTGGCCTTCCGGACGGCCCTCCTGGCTCTGGCGAAGGCTGCTTTCCCAAGGATGGACGAGGAAGGAGTGGATGCCATGGTGGCCGAGAAGCTGCTGCTACTCGCTGACGAGCTGGACGTCAACGTCCTGGCTCAGGACGACGCGGAGATGTCGTCCCTGCTGGTCGCGCGCCACATCCATGGGGGCTTGCGGTCCCTGCGTCGAAAGGCGGCAAAGGGGGCGGCCAGCCATGCCATGGCGGCTACCGCCCTCCCATCGGAGGAGGTCTGCGGGGTGGAGCGGCGAGGGGAATGGAGAGCGGCGGCACCACAGGCTCGGAATGGACCGAGCCGCCAGGAGCAGCCCAGGACATCGGGGGCGCTCACACGCTGCTACAACTGTGGCCTGCAAGGCCACGTTGCGTCAGGATGCCGGGCTCCCCGTCAGCGCGGGGCGACACCTCGTCAGGACGCCACGCCGTCTCCTCCCAAGCTCCAGCAGAGAAATACGGCGAGTCGCGGCACCTCACACGTTTGGCCCACGCACACATCCGACACACACTCACGCGCTCAACCAAACAGGGCTCCAAATTCCCCGTCCGTCGCGCGCGATTGTTCTATAATGCGGCGAGCGCTCCAACCGGGTCAGTGGTCGGAGCTCGCCCATCGTGTCGTTGCTGCGTCGGCGGGATCATCGGTTGTGGTCGGTCATATTGATGGGGTAGAGGTGCGGATTTTAATTGACACAGGGGCATCGGCGACCATTATATCTGATTTGATTTATAACATCCTTCCCGTTCAAAGTCGTCCCTTGCTCCCTGTTGACGTGCCATGCTATGCTGCTAACGGGGGCTCGCTGGGCATTATTGGGCAAATCCGCGCCACTATCTGCATTGGAGACATTAAATTATCCGGGCATGTTTTGGTTTCCTCCTCACTCGTGGTTCCGTGCCTGTTGGGGACGGATTTCTTGGCCAAAATGCCCATCCGCATCCTGATTGACCAGGGGTGCATTGAGCTCCCATCGGGCCGACGCGTTACATTTTTGTCTTCCCCCACCACGGAGCGCCGGGCGTTTGCCACCGTGCAGGCGCTCGTGACAAAAACTGTGCGCGTACCTCCGGGGGCTCAGATGCTCGTCCCTCTTAGGTTGCGTCGGCCGTTTAATGAAGGGGTTGCGGATCGGGGGGTCTTGTTGGGACCATCTCGGGCCGGGGTAAATGGACCCGATTTGCTCGCGGCTCAGACCATGGTGAGAGGGGATGGGGACCCCTTCATTGCAGTCCTTAATGTGGGATCGCGAACGGCCGTGGTTCCTCAAGGGACCGTGCTTGCACACGCAACGCCGGTACCCTATGAGGAACCACTCGTGGGTCAGGTATCCACCGATCCTCCGTCGCGACCGCATTCGGACTGTGATGACGGATGGCTGGATGCGCTTTGCGCGGGTTCAGTGGACCTGTCCGACTCGCAGCGCGCGCAGCTGCGAGTTCTCCTGAGCGAATTTGCTGACGTTTTTAGTCACACAATTTGATATTGGTTGTACTAAATGGCTGCGACACCATATTGACACGGGTGACAGCGCGCCAATCCGCCAAATCCCTTTCGGTTGAGTCCCGCCGAAAAAGGATCATGTCAAATCGGCTGTTGATGACATGCTAGCCGCCGATATCATTTCCCCTTCAACAGCCCGTGGGGCGCGCCGATCGTTTTGGTGAAAAAACATGAAGGCTCACTGAGATTTTGTGTCGACTTCGGCGTCATCAACAAAATCTCTGTGGCAGATGCGTACCCAGCTTCCTCGGATGGATGAGTCGCTCGACGCCCTGCGCGGTGCGCGATTCTTTTCCACCCTCGATTGCTATCAGGATTCTGGCAGCTTCCTCTGGATGACGAATCAAAACCTAAGACTGCTTTTCGTACACCGCAAGGTCTCTTCCAATTTAACCGCTTGCCGATGGGTTTACATTCTGCGCCGGCAACTTTTCAGCGGTTAATGGAATTGGTCTTGGCAGGTTTGCAATGGGATTCGTGTTTGATTTACTTAGACGATATCATCGTCTTTAGCAAATCCTTCGAGGAACACCTCCAGAGGTTGCGTGCTGTTTTTCTCAAAATGCGGGCTGCCAATTTGAAATTTAAACCACAGAAGTGCCATTTACTCCGCGAATCGGTGCGATATTTGGGTCACATTGTTGGGCGCTCGGGGATATCCACTGATCCCGCCAAAACGGAATGCGTCAGCTCCTGGCCGACTCCCACCTCTGTGGGAGAGGTCAGGAGTTTCATTGGGTTCGCGTCGTATTATCGGCGATTTGTGGCTGACTTCGCTACGATTGCGAAACCATTGCATAACACGGGCATCGGGGGCGTGCTGTCCCAGCTCATTGGGGGCGTAGAGCATGTGGTGGCTTACGGTAGTCGGGTACTGTCTCCAGCCGAACAGCGGTACTGCGTTACCCGTCGGGAATTATTGGCGATTGTTTATTTCATTCAGCAGTACCGCCCGTATCTGTACGGTCGGCGGTTCACCGTCCGTACAGATCATGCGGCCCTACAATACGCCCTGCGGGTTCAACAACCATCGGGCCAGTTGTCTCGATGGTTGGAGATTCTCCAAGACTATGACTTTGTCACCACATATCGTAAGGGTCTTCGCCACACGAACGCTGACGCCATGTCGCGATTGCCACCCACTTCGGAGTGCGCGTGCCTCTTGGGTTCGGGGCGTTGTAGGTCTCCGAACGTCACCACCGATTCGGTCCTCGTGGCCGCTGCCGATGCGCCTTCGGTTTCGGGTCCTATCGAGCAAGAAGGGAGGGATTCGTTGCTGGGGTTGTCGGTCGCGGAATGGGGTCGCCTCCAAATGGAGGACACCTCCCTCCTCGCTCTGCGCCGTCGCGCCGGGGGGGTTGGCCAGGGGGTGGAAAACGTTGACTCGTGGGGGTTGTTCCAGGGACTTTTAATGCACTGGGATGGTAAAACCCGGCGCCAGCGGCTCGTGGTGCCTGCTGCTTTAAGGGGTAAGGTGGTATGGGCTGTTCATGAGTGGCTTCTGCACTTGGGGGTTCACAAGACCTTTGCCACGCTCCAGCTAGATTTTTTTCTGGCCGGGCATGGAAAAGGACTTGGGGGATCTCCTGGGGTCATGCACGCAATGCGCGCAGAGGAAGCCACCTGCTAGGGGGTCCAACCCTCCGCTGCAGTCCATAAAAGTTTCCCGGGTTAACGAGCTCGTCGCTCTGGACATACTTGGCCCATTTCCCGCTACACCCAGGGGCAATAGGTATTTACTAACGGGGGTTGAATACTTCACGAGATGGCCTATGGCCTGGCCCCTGGCGAACCAGTCGGCAGCAGCCATCGCGGAGGCCTTTGTCCAGGGCTATGTCCTCGACAAGGGTGCTCCGGAACGGCTGCTTACTGACCAGGGTAGGAATTTTTCTGGTAAACTCCTACGTGAGGTGTTGCGACCTCTTGGGTACGGAGAAGGTTCGGACCTCTCCGTATCACCCACAAACTGACGGGATGGTGGAACGGCTGCATCGGACCATCACGTCCATGCTGTCCCAGCAGGTGTCGGTATCCCAGACGGATTGGGACCTCCGCATAGCCGGTGTGTTGCAGGCCTACAGAATGGCTCCCCATGCGGCCACCGGATTTTCCCCTTTCTTTTTAATGTATGGGCGCGAAGTTAACCCCCCTGTGGCGACCCAGCTGAAGCTCTCGGCGCTCCAGGCGAAGTCTAATTTGTCCGAACACGTTAAATTTAACATCGCTCAATTGTCTGAGGCGCGGGAAGCGGCCGTGCAAAATTCTGAACTCCGCCAGAAGGCGAACGAGAGGCTTCGGTTGGGGCGGGTGCAGGTGGTCAAATGGAAACCAGGGGACAGGGCGTGGTTGCACTGTCCCCAGGTGCCGCTGGAAACCTCGTCAAAATTGGTACGGCCGTGGCGGGGGCCAGTGGAGGTCGTACAGGTCTTGCGGCCGCAATGTGTTCGCGTCAAATGGGGGAGGCGCCGGTGGTATGTGCACCCCTCAAGGTTGAAACCATTCATCGCGCCGCCCCGTGGTTCACACACACACACGCATGGCCAAACGTGTGAGGGTTCCGCCGACTCCCCGACGTCGCTTAACTCGCCTAACCCGACATCAACTGTTCCGTCCCCAGGCGCAACAGGAGTGACGGGTCCACACCCACCAACCCCTCCCGGAGGGGTCGGGGGTCACTCGGCAGCGACGCCTGACTCTCTTGCACCCGGACCGTCAACAACCGTCACTGAGCGTGCCAGGACGGGCCCTTGTGACGGGCCCGCCGCGAGAACGCGCGCCAAAACGCGCAGACTATTGTGAGGTCGGCCGTTGGGGGGCCTTGCGGACAATGGGAGGGGTGGCGTCCGGAGTGTGTGTATATATGTTGGTTTTGGGGTATTTATTCGGGGGGGGTGCGTCGGGTTATTTTTTTTCTCTCTCTCTTTCTCTCTTCTTGTTGTTGTTCTTGTTAAGGTTCTCTTGTTCTTGTTAAAAATTACGCGAGGCACACACACGGGGTTTTCGTGAGGGATGCACCTTTATTCTGATTTTTTTGCAGCCAGGGACGGCTGCGAGCTGTACAGGGGGGGGTGATGTAGAGGTGTAATTGCGCATGGCTACGAATGTTGAGGTGTGATTATGCATGGCCACGGATGGCCAACAAACACAAGGGGCGGGGTTACGGCCGTACACAAGGGTGGCGCTAGCACCGACGTCCGCATGTGTATCCCCCACGGGCCCCCCCTCGGGGGCGAGTCCTATAAAAGGTGATGAGCTCGAGGGCTCGAGGTGGGGACTCAGCTTTAACCAGAGAAGACGGAAGACCAGCTAGTGTAGGCCCCAGAGCTCCCCTGGCTCGCTGTCCTTATAAGGGCCGACCAGGGCAAGCCGGTGGCGTGGCCCCGAGAGCCCAGACGAAGCTGGTCTGGTGACTCAGGGAGCCGGGATCCCAGCTTAACCAAGCTGGGACAGATAGCCTCCCCTAGTCCCGTAGTGGAGGAATTGGTATAGGTTAGAGGGGTTAGCTGTCGAGAATCCCTGTAGCCAAGTGACCTGTAATAACTGTGTTGGTGTAATAAATAAGTGTGCCTCCGATCCTGTCGTCAAGCCTCCATATATACTTACTACACTTGCTTAGGACCGTGCAAATCTTTCGCTCGTTTTTTAACCCACTTCCCGTCATCCAATCGAGCTGACATTTTCCACGCAGACTCGTTGTGTGTGACAATTAATTTTCGTCAATTTTTTTTTCCAAAATTTTACACTGTTTAGGGAAAACTAATTAAATATTTAATTACCAATTGCTTAATACTGGCAGACAATCATCTGACCCATAGATTGCAGCCATCTCAAGCCAGAGGACGAGAGAACTCTAGCCGCCATGCATATAAAGGATTTAGAGTGAAAAACTTTGTTTTTACGGGTTTACTTGTTCATACCTTCGAATGCGCCTGTGCGTGCGTCCGTGGGAAGCGGGAGTGTAGCGGTTTGCATGTTGCGTTACAAACCCGGCGACCCGTGTGTGTGCATGCGTTGTGTGTGCGGCCACCCGGGTTCGATTCCCGTTCACAACCAACACCAGTGACGATTAGCTCAACCGGTCCTGGGCCTCCCCTAGGTCGGCTCGGCCTCCAACAATCTGATAAGCCTATACGGGGGGTGGGATCTTTGCCTCTGTCTTTTGTGTGCAGCTGTGCCCGGGCACTGGCTGTGCGAGCTGCCCCCCACGCTGGGCCCTCTGGCCGTGTCCCGGCTCCTGGACTTTGCCTACTGGGGTCGGCTCGACGCGCACGCTGCCCGCGACCGCTTGACCTTGCACGCCGCGCAGGTGCTCCGCATGACCGGAGCCATCGCCGCCTTCATGGAGCCCGTGAACGGTGCCGCCCTCCTCGCACTCCATGTGCCCACAGTCCCTCCCCTGCCCGCACTTCCTGACCCACAGTGCTCCTCCTCTTTGGCATTCTTATGTCTTTGCCAGTGGAAACAACCGAGCTGTACCAGGGCCGTGACACGGTGCCCCACCCACACATCCTCTACCCACAGTGCCCCACCCACACATCCTACACCCACAGTGCCCCACCCACACATCCTACACCTACAGTGCCCCACCCTCACTCCCACACCCACAGTGCCCCACTTACACATCCTCTACCCACAGTGCCCCACCCACACATCCTACACCTACAGTGCCCCACCCTCACTCCCACACCCACAGTGCCCCACCCACACACCTACAGTGCCCCACCCACACTCCTACACCCACAGTGCCCCACCCACACTCCTACACCCACAGTGCCCCACCCACACTCCTACACCCACAGTGCCCCACCCACACTCCCTACACCCACAGTGCCCCACCCACACTCCTACACCCACAGTGCCCCACCCATACTCCTACACCCACAGTGCCCCACCCACACTCCTACACCCACAGTGCCCCACCCACACTCCCACACCCACAGTGCCCCACCCACACTCCTACACCCACAGTGCCCCACCCACACACCTACAGTGCCCCACCCACACATCCTACACCCACAGTGCCCCACCCACACTCCTACAGTGCCCCACCCACACTCCTACACCCACAGTGCCCCACCCACACACCTACAGTGCCCCACCCACACTCCCTACACCCACAGTGCCCCACCCACACTCCCACACCCACAGTGCCCCACCCACACTCCTACACCCACAGTGCCCCACCCACACACCCTACACCCACAGTGCCGCACCGACACTCCCTACACCCACAGTGCCCCACCCACACACCTACAGTGCCCCACCCACACTCCCACACCCACAGTGCCGCACCCACACTCCTACACCCACAGTGCCCCACCCACACACCCTACACCCACAGTGCCGCACCCACACTCCCTACACCCACAGTGCCCCACCCACACTCCTACACCCACAGTGCCGCACCCACACTCCCTACACCCACAGTGCCCCACCCACACATCCTACACCCACAGTGCCCCACCCACACTCCTACACCCACAGTGCCCCACCCACACTCCTACACCCACAGTGCCCCACCTACACTCCTACACCCACAGTGCCCCACCCACACTACTACACCTACAGTGCCCCACCCACACTCCTACACCCACAGTGCCCCACCCACACTCCTACACCCACAGTGCCCCACCCACACTCCTACACCCACAGTGCCCCACCCACACATTCCACACCCACAGTGCCCCACCCACACTCCTACACCCACAGTGCCCCACCCACACTCCTACACCCACAGTGCCCCACCCACACTCCCACACCCACAGTGCCCCACCCACACTCCCTACACCCACAGTGCCCCACCCACACTCCTACACCCACAGTGCCCCACCCACACTCCTACACCCACAGTGCCCCACCCACACTCCTACACCCACAGTGCCCCACCCACACATCCTACACCCACAGTGCCCCACCCACACTCCCTACACCCACAGTGCCCCACCCACACTCCTACACCCACAGCGCCCCACCTACACTCCTACACCCACAGTGCCCCACCCACACATCCCACACCCACAGTGCCCCACCCACAAATCCCACACCCACAGTGCCCCACCCACACTCCTACACCCACAGTGCCCCACCCACACTCCTACACCCACAGTGCCCCACCCACACTCCTACACCCACAGTGCCCCACCCACACTCCTACACCCACAGTGCCCCACCTACACTCCTACACCCACAGTGCCCCACCCACACTCCTACACCCACAGTGCCCCACCCACACTCCTACACCCACAGTGCCCCACCCACACTCCTACACCCACAGTGCCCCACCTACACTCCTACACCCACAGTGCCCCACCCACACTCCTACACCTACAGTGCCCCACCGACACTCCCTACACCCACAGTGCCCCACCCACACTCCTACACCCACAGTGCCCCACCCACACTCCCACACCCACAGTGCCCCACCCACACTCCTACACCCACAGTGCCCCACCCACACTCCCACACCCACAGTGCCCCACCCACACTCCTACACCCACAGTGCCCCACCCACACTCCTACACCCACAGTGCCCCACCCATACTCCTACACCCACAGTGCCCCACCCACACTCCTGCACCCACAGCGCCCCACCTACACTCCTGCACCCACAGTGACCCACCCACACTCCTACACCCACAGTGCCCCACCCACACTCCTACACCCACAGTGCCCCACCCACACTCCTACACCCACAGTGCCCCACCCATACTCCTACACCCACAGCGCCCCACCTACACTCCTACACCCACAGTGACCCACCCACACTCCTACACCCACAGTGCCCCACCCACACTCCTACACCCACAGTGCCCCACCCACACTCCTACACCCACAGTGCCCCACCCACACTCCTACACCCACAGTGCCCCACCTACACTCCTACACCCACAGTGCCCCACCCACACTCCTACACCTACAGTGCCCCACCCACACTCCTACACCCACAGTGCCCCACCCACACTCCTACACCCACAGTGCCCCACCCACACTCCTACACCCACAGTGCCCCACCCACACATCCCACACCCACAGTGCCCCACCCACACTCCTACTCCCACAGTGCCCCACCCACACTCCTACACCCACAGTGCCCCACCCACACTCCCACACCCACAGTGCCCCACCCACACTCCCTACACCCACAGTGCCCCACCTACACTCCTACACCCACAGTGCCCCACCCACACTCCTACACCCACAGTGCCCCACCCACACTCCTACACCCACAGTGCCCCACCCACACTCCTACACCCACAGTGCCCCACCCACACATCCCACACCCACAGTGCCCCACCCACACTCCTACACCCACAGTGCCCCACCTACACTCCTACACCCACAGTGCCCCACCCACACTCCTACACCCACAGTGCCCCACCCACACTCCCACACCCACAGTGCCCCACCCACACTCCTACACCTACAGTGCCCCACCCACACTTCTACACCCACAGTGCCCCACCCACACTCCTACACCCACAGTGCCCCACCTACACTCCTACACCCACAGTGCCCCACCCACACTCCTACACCCACAGTGCCCCACCCACACTCCCACGCCCACAGTGCCCCACCCACACTCCTACACCTACAGTGCCCCACCCACACTCCTACACCCACAGTGCCCCACCCACACTCCTACACCCACAGTGCCCCACCCACACTCCTACACCCACAGTGCCCCACCCACACATCCCACACCCACAGTGCCCCACCCACACTCCTACACCCACAGTGCCCCACCCACACTCCTACACCCACAGTGCCCCACCCACACACCTACAGTGCCCCACCCACACATCGTACACCCACAGTGCCCCACCCACACTCCCTACACCCACAGTGCCCCACCCACACTCCTACACCCACAGTGCCCCACCCACACTCCTACACCCACAGTGCCCCACCCACACACCTACAGTGCCCCACCCACACTCCCACACCCACAATGCCCCACCCACACTCCCTACACCCACAGTGCCCCACCCACACTCCTACACCCACAGTGCCCCACCCACACTCCTACACCCACAGTGCCCCACCCACGCTCCTATACCCACAGTGCCCCACCCACACTCCTACACCCACAGTGCCCCACCCACACACCTACAGTGCCCCACCCACACTCCCACACCCACAGTGCCCCACCCACACTCCCTACACCCACAGTGCCCCACCCACACTCCTACACCCACAGTGCCCCACCCACACTCCTACACCCACAGTGCCCCACCCACACTCCTACACCCACAGTGCCCCACCCACACATCCCACACCCACAGTGCCCCACCCACACATCCCACACCCACAGTGCCCACCCACACTCCTACACCCACAGTGCCCCACCCACACATCCCACACCCACAGTGCCCCACCCACACTCCTACACCCACAGTGCCCCACCCACACATCCCACACCCACAGTGCCCCACCCACACTCCTACACCCACAGTGCCCCACCCACACTCCTACACCCACAGTGCCCCACCCACACTCCTACACCCACAGTGCCCCACCCACACTCCTACACCCACAGTGCCCCACCCACACTCCTACACCCACAGTGCCCCACCCACACTCCCACACCCACAGTGCCCCACCCACACTCCCTACACCCACAGTGCCCCACCCACACTCCTACACCCACAGTGCCCCACCCACACTCCTACACCCACAGTGCCCCACCCACACTCCTACACCCACAGTGCCCCACCCACACTCCTACACCCACAGTGCCCCACCCACACTCCTACACCCACAGTGCCCCACCCACACATCCTACACCCACAGTGCCCCACCCACACTCCCTACACCCACAGTGCCCCACCCACACTCCTACACCCACAGTGCCCCACCCACACATCCCACACCCACAGTGCCCCACCCACACTCCTACACTCACAGTGCCCCACCCACACTCCTACACCCACAGTGCCCCACCCACACTCCCTACACCCACAGTGCCCCACCCACACTCCCACACCCACAGTGCCCCACCCACACATCCCACACCCACAGTGCCCCACCCACACTCCTACACCCACAGTGCCCCACCCACACTCCTACACCCACAGTGCCCCACCCACACTCCCTACACCCACAGTGCCCCACCCACACTCCTACACCCACAGTGCCCCACCCACACTCCTACACCCACAGTGCCCCACCCACACTCCCTACACCCACAGTGCCCCACCCACACATTCCACACCCACAGTGCCCCACCCACACATCCCACACCCACAGCGCCCCACCCACACTCCTACACCCACAGCGCCCCACCCACACTCCTACACCCACAGTGCCCCACCCACACATCCCACACCCACAGTACCCCACCCACACTCCTACACCCACAGCGCCCCACCCACACTCCTACACCCACAGTGCCCCACCCACACATCCCACACCCACAGTGCCCCACCCACACTCCCTACACCCACAGCGCCCCACCCACACTCCTACACCCACAGTGCCCCACCCACACATCCCACACCCACAGTGCCCCACCCACACATCCAACACCCACAGTGCCCCACCCACACTCCTACACCCACAGTGCCCCACCCACACTCCTACACCCACAGTGCCCCACCCACACATCCAACACCCACAGTGCCCCACCCACACTCCTACACCCACAGTGCCCCACCCACACTCCTACACCCACAGTGCTCCACCCACACTCCTACACCCACAGTGCCCCACCCACACTCCTACACCCACAGTGCCCCACCCACACTCCCTGTGCCCACGGTGCCCTGCCTGCACTTCCTATACCCACAATGCTCCTCTTTAGTACTCGTACACGTTTGCCACTGGAAGCAACTGAGACGTGCCAGGGCCGTGCCGAGTCAACCTGACACGGCTCGGCAGGCGCCAGGTTGCTTTTCCACTGCAGAAGCCGAGCCGCTGACGTCGGACGCAATGAAGCGGCAGAGACGCGTCCTCACGGCATGCTGACCGATGTCACGCACGACGAATGAGTCGAGACGTACGTATACAACGCGGTAACTCTGTTGGCACGGTTTAATTTGTCACGAGCGCCAATTCGTTCGGAATTCTGCTCTTCTGACTCCACAGTTGGGGCCGACAGAGGTGGGGCTACCCCTAGCGAATTCAACGACACCACCGACGACGACGACGGTAACGGCACGAGGAGTAGCTCGGCTCCGCCTCGAGCGCGCGGAGTTCCGGCACCTCGGCACGGGCGTCCGCAGAAACGTCCGAGGACTATCCCGGTGCCCTACAAGGACTCCACGGCTGCTGAGGACCTATGGCCGGCCAATAACGTGCCCGCACCGGCAGAATCGAAGGGGGACCCCCCCCCAGCCAGGACCTTACAGGCGTCCAGGAATATGCCCGTGCTGGCAGAGCCGAAAGAGGACCGATCGAAGCTCCAAAGGGTGTCCAGGAAAGTTCCAGCGACGGCAAAGTCCACGGACGACTCGCCCGAGACCCCACAGGTGGCCAGAAAAGTGCCGATGCCGGTGGAGTCGGCAGAGGACCTACGGAAGACCCCAAGGGCGTCCAGGAAAGTGTCCGTGTTGGCGGAACCAAAGGAGGCCTGCCCGGCCAAGGTGGCACCACCTGCAGCCAAGCAAGTGCCAGAATCCGAGGACCCAAGGGAAGAATCGCCGCTGCCTGCCGAGACCCCGCGGCCAGCCAGGAAAGCGCCAGCGCCCGTGGATGAACTCGAGGTGCCCCCTGCTAAGACCACACGGATGGCCTGGAAAGTAGCGGTTTCCGGGGAATCACGGGAGGTCCCACGGGCGTGCGAGGAAATTGCTGGCGAAGCCCAGTTGGTGAAGCGTGTGTGCCGCGATGAGGTTTCGCTTGCCGTGAGTGTTTTTATTTTTTTAACACAACTTGCTATGCAAAACAATAGACTACCTGGCCATAAGTAATAGTGGGCGGAGCCACTTTGACAAAGGGCGGAGCTACTTGGACAGTGGGCGGAGCTACTTGGACAGTGGGTGGAGCTACTTGGACAGTGGGTGGAGCTACTTGGACAGTGGGTGGAGCTACTTGGACAGTGGGTGGAGCTACTTGGACAGTGGGTGGAGCTACTTGGACAGTGGGCGGGGCTACTTGGTTTAGTGGGCGGGGCTGATGAAGGGCGTGTCCCAGTTGAGTTTAAGAAAAATGCTGTAGCCTTTGCCAGAGAATAATGGTGAGAAAATTAAGTATTTAATCACGTGCAGAACTACACACAATGCCAGTCACCGGGGTTTGATTCCCTGCTGTGGACAATATCGGTGGCAAGTGGGTGTGAACCTGTCCTGGACCTCTCCTAAGTTGACTGAGACATGAGTACCTGGTGCCGTTTATGAATGTCTAGTGAGACAAAGGTGGCCAGACGTGATCCAAGGTCACGTTACCCATCATGTGCGTGTTTGCCTTAATGGATGCTCACTAACAGCACCAACCCCAACAGACTGTTAAAGGCGATATGGGGGATCTTTGTGTGTGTGCGCGTACATTGGTGTTGTTGTCTTGTTTTCCTGAAGCTGCCTGGACCCGCAGCTCCAAATGTCATCTTGCAGAATCCTCAAGGTACCAGCAACACAACCCTAGCTCTGAGCCTAACCTCACACTCGCACTGACACGAACTCTTCCTCTATCACTAGGACTGACACCAACACACTGACTCTAAATTACTGACACTCGCACGGACGATAACTCTGGCACTGATTATAACCCTCACCTTAAGCATAACCTCAACCCTAGCCATGCATGCCACTGGCCTAGCGCTAGCCTAAACCAAAGCTTGCAGCTAACATAACAATAAACGCTAGCTCTGAATCTACACCTCGACCAAACCCCTCCTGTTTAAATCCGATGCAAGTCACAGTTTGATGTCCATTCTTTCTGATAACTTCACTTGCAATCGTATTGGACACCTCTCTTTGTCTGTTTATATATCGGTGCGATGGTCATCATATATCTGTTTGATGTTTGCCATAACTTAAATTTGTAATTGTAATGGTCTGTCTGCGGATAATCGATAGCAGGAGCCCACTTGCACTGCAGGGAATTTATTACTTTGACGTTTGTGCAATATTCTCGATGTTCTCACGTGACGCGGTTGTTTTTGTGCCGGTTTCTATTTTGCTTCATTCCTGCACTTTATCTTTCTCATTCTGCTGTCGTCAATTTTGTTGACCCAGGTCACTCGCACTCGCAAACGAGAAGCCACATTCTGCTCTCTCGAGATCCCCGTTTAAACAAAATAATCTTGAAACGTGAACCATCCCCCTAGCCTCACCCCCAGCCTATCCCTCACCCCCCCAACCGCCGCTGACCCCCGCCGCCTCTGCCTGCCCCGCGCGTCGCCTACTAGATCTGAGCGATGAAAACGATGGCGCCACGATGAACGTCGCCGCAGCTACGCCGGACGCGGACGGGGCAGCCGCCTTTGCGTTCGTCAAAGGGTGCGGGGCCACGGTCGACACGGACGTGGCCTTGGCGGCTTTTTCGGCGGCTTCGGCGGCGGTGGAAGCGCACGCGGCTGCGGCGGACGCGGGATGCAGGAAGAGGACGACTTCGCGGAAGAAGGCGGCGGAATCGGCAGCCGCCGCGGGAAGCAAACGGTCAAGCGGGCAGAGGCCCAGACGCCCCAGAGTGAGGACCCCTGGCGGCGAGGAGCCTGCCGTGAGGGAAGAAGAGGTGAGGCTTTCACGGGGGCCGGTCGTCCACATGTCCTTGTGTGTGTCTCTCTGCGTGTTGGCCCATATTTGTGTCTGCGTAGATGTCTCGGTGTAGTCTGTGTATTTATCTGTGTGTCTGTATCTCCGTGTGTGTGTATCTCTCTTTGTGTGTCTGTGTATCTCTCTGCGGTTGTCTGTTTATCTCTCTGTGTGTCTGTGTATCTGTGTGTTTGTGTGTATGACTGTGTCAGATGGAATGATGTGGTACGAGAGGATATGGAGCTCGGTTGACTTGCAAATAGCTGGTATCACTGTGGAGGAGGTTACTGGGCAGGTAGAGGCAGATGCCCTCCAGCAAAAACGGAGGGCGGAGGAGCGACGCTCACAACAACGAGCGGAGTGCCAGGAGATTAAAACACAGCAAGCTGCCACAGTAGGGGGCACAGGTGGTGCATCGGCCAATGGTTTCAATCAGTCAACCCATGGCACCTGGGTGTGTCCCGTGCCCTCCTGGCAGCGGTCCTTGCACATAGTCTGGCACGAGGGCCATGGTGACGTCACCGGCACTTCGTGGCAAATGGCAGTTGGTGTTGTGTCTGTGTATCTCTCTGCCTCTGTGTGTCTGTGTATCTCTGTGTGCTTCCGTGTATTTATCTGTGTGTGTACCGTATTTTCCCGCATATAGCCCGCATACGCATGTAACCCGCAGACGCATATACCCCGCAAAAATTGCGTTTTGTGTAAACAAATTTCAGATAGCCCGCACCTCCATATACCCCGCATGCATTCATATCTTTAATGTCGTTACCGCAGCTTAATTCCATCATATTAATACAAAGTTTACATTTGTAATACATTCCACTATCAATTGTTAACATTAAAATCATAACGTGCACAAAGAAAACAAACTAACCGGAAAACAGTGAACTTAAAACAGTAAATAAGTAACAAAAGTAAATATCCAATAAATAAGTAACACATAACTGGTAGATAAGTACAGTTTTGTTTCAAACTTCCAATGGCTCTGTTGCCGGGAGGCAGTGGCGTTACCGTAGTGCCGCTACTGGACCGGTAGCTACCCCTGTACAGTTTCAGCACTGGTAGATTGCGCACTGCGCAGACAATAGCGGCACTCCGGCAACGCCATTGCCTCCTGGCAAGAAAGCCATTGGAAGTTTGAAACAAAGCTCATGGTCGCGACTGTATAGTGCTCAGCCAATAGCAGCGGCCTAAGGGACTCGGCAATTATGATTCCGCGACTGGTAGACGCTTGTTAAGGCCCTTCCCATTGTGCAATCCATAGCCTCTGCTGAAACTTTCGCATCCCCCTACAGCCACTGAAAGTATTACGGTAAACAAAGTGCGCCCACTTCAAACATTGTCGTTTCATTGTACAAACAATTCGAAACATTTAAAACGTGATAACATGTGCAATTTTAGTGTGAGTGGTTTATTCAGCAGTGCTTTAGTCAAAGGTAAGTGTTGCATAGTGGATAGTCCTACCATGAAAAAACTTAACGAGTTATGACATGTCACACGTGCAAAATATTTTTGGGATAGCCCACACCTCCATATACCCCGCAGGGTCTTGTTTTGTTTGTAAAAGTGGTATACCCCGCGGGTTATATGCGGGAAAATACGGTATCTGTGTCTGTGTATCTCTGTGTGTGTCTGTGTATCTCTGTGTGTGTCTGTGTATCTATTTGTGCGTCTGTGTATCTCTGTGTGTGTATCTCTCTGTGTGTCTGTGTATCTCTGTGTATCTGTCTGCCAGTTCAGTCTACCCCTCTTCCCCCTCCCTACCCCACCCCCCCCCCGTCGCCTTCACCCACTCGGCCACGTAAATTGGTCCCCCACAGTGAGCCGATCATGAGCCGCGTACGGCACGTAACGATCTGTCGTTAAACTGCTTCGACTGTGAACGCGCCAGGGCTGGCCGCTTTGGTGCTCGGCGGTGTGGGGGCGGCAGCGCTTGCCCCATGAGTGATCCCCCCCACCCCATCCCCACCCCCCTCCGCCCCCCTTTGCGACAGAAGTGGCCAAAGTCGGACCCCGGCGGCGCCGAAGAGACCGCGTGGCCTCCCGTGGCCTCCTCGCCCCCCGGCAAGGCCGAAGAGAAACGGCATCAGGTGATGAAAAGGGGGGTGGGTGGGGAGGTATCGGAGGTTTTTTTTGCATTGGGCTGTTGGAGGAAACCCGCTAGGGAGAACCTGGAGGGGAAAGCCGTTGCTGAACAGGGGGATAGCGTACTAACTCCACATGGAGAAACGCGGCCCTTGAGTCAGCAATCGAACCCAGGCCCTTTCAGCTGCGAGGCATGACTGAGTCGCAGACGTTGTCTTGGGAGCAACACTTTTATTAAACTCTTAGCACAACATACTCCAGGCTATTAACACAACACACTCCAGGCTATTGACACAACATACTCAAGGCTATTAACACAACATACTCCAGGCTATTAACACAACATACTCCAGGCTATTGACACAACATACTCAAGGCTATTAACACAACATACTCCAGGCTATTAACACAACATACTCCAGGCTATTAACACAACATACTCCAGGCTATTGACACAACATACTCAAGGCTATTAACACAACATACTCCAGGCTATTACCACAACATACTCCAGGCTATTGACACAACATACTCAAGGCTATTAACACAACATACTCCAGGCTATTACCACAACATACTCCAGGCTATTGACACAACGTACTCTTGTGGTGGTGACCACCCAACTTAGCACGCTATGGCGGAACTAGACACGGTTCCACCATCCCAGTCCGGACCACAAGCTGGGTCCCGGACCGCGTGGCTGGAGGCTTCTTCAAGCTTGACGTAGATCTCCTGCCTCTCCAACAGTAAGAACCCCGAGCCCCTCACAGGGCCCCCCCCCCTTATATGGGGCCGGGCTGGGGCTGGCTCCGCCTCTCGCCCCGCCCACCTCGATCTCTCTCGCCCCCTTGCCCGAAAGCTCTCGAGAGTTCTTCTCGGACCATGTGACCACCCATTGGTCCCCTCCACCGGTGGCCCCCCTCCAGTATCATCCGGTAACATGTCCCCAGGTCGGCCAGAGTATCGTGCCCCCAACGTAACCCCAGCTGGCTGATGCTCTCTCAACGGGCGCCCGCACCGCACGCTGTGCGTGGTGCCACCACACTGAACCAGCGCTCACCCAAGCCCCCACTAGGGCTGGTACTACACCCCGTGTCTGTGGTGTACACACAGCAGTATACATCCCGCCGTGGCCTCGCAGGCCGGCACCACACAGTGACATTCCCAGTCACTACAGTTGCGCGAGGAGGGTCGAGGTATGGGAATTATATGAGGAGGAACGGGGGAGCAGAGTGGTCTGGAGAGATGAGGATCGGGAGGAAGAGGCGACGTCGGGGCCTCGACGTTGTTGCGTGGAGGAGGGGGGCGGCGTTTGTCTTCACATTGGGTGGGGAGAGGCGGGAGGGATTCGGAGTGGTGGTGGGCGCAGACAAGTAGCACGATTCATGGGAGGCCCGGACCGATGTTGGTTGTGTATTTGGTACCTCAGCGGGGGTTTATATGAACCATCGCCAAGCTATATGAGCGGGCGAGAGTGCGGTGGTGAGGGATGGGACTGCATGGTCAGGGAACGCCTTCTTGTGTGCTTTGAGCGAACGCTTTCTACGCGAGGTCTTGTGCTGCCCCCCAGTGTCTTGCAGTCAGCATGTGCTGCACATGCTCATAAGCATGCGCGCGTATGTGAAGTATCCGTGTCGTGCGCTACTCGAACACTTAAATACACGCACACATGCATTAGCAAAGATCACCCATATAGCCTTAACAGACTCGGGAACAAGTGATGTTAGCGTGCACCGATGAAGGCCGGCACGGCACACGAGGGGGTGGGTGGCCAATACCACGCCAAGGCGATGTACGTAGCAGAGCATTTATAGCTCGTGGTGAGACTGGGCCTTAAAGAAGGCCCTATCTGGTGTCGGCCAATCAGTTTCAAAGACAATGCGTGTATAATTATCAGAGCATGTTTGTTTGCATGTTCACAAGTACTGTGTGTGGTTAATACAGACATGATTCCTTGCAAAAGGTTCCTATTTGGTGTTTGAAAGTCTTATGAATTTTTGTGTTTAGTGTCCTTCCCCCGCACCTCCGATTACAGCACGGTTGGCTACGTACGGTGCGAAAGAAGTTCAACACACACACGTGCGCACACACACTCACCACCTCGCCTGCTCTTACCAGTCTTCGTAGGCGCCCGCGTAACAGCACTTGACCCAACAGTCTGTTCAAGGCTACACGGGGGATCCTTTCGTTCTGTGTGTGCCAGTGCACCGAGTGCAGCAAGAGCTACGCGAGCCAGAGGCAGCTGGAGATGCACAAGTCGTTGAAGCACCGGAACGAGGGGCTGTGCATGTGCGACATGTGCGGCGTGACGCTGGGCACCCGGCAGGGACTCCACATGCACATCAAGACCCAGCACAAGTGAGCGGCGTGCTCTTGGTGGCGTGTGCGTCTGTCGGGTCATCTCGGGCAGGTAACCCGCAACACCTGGACCTGTTCCCGTGACCTCGTGCCAGCAGCAGCGGGCACGGCTCGGGCTGGAGAACAGGTGGGCTAATGCGGTGCAGGGGGAGGAAGGTGGAGCCGAGTGGACTGGACGACGACCGGTACCAGCGGTGTTGAGATCGGCCTTTGTGGAGGAGGCTGCTACTGGGCAGTTGGAGGCAGTCCCGTGACCTCCTATCGGCGAGCCTTCGACACTCGCCGCAAAGTGCACATAGCCTGGCACACGTACTATGGTGATGTGTCCCCGTCATTTAGTGGCGAATGGCGGCCATTATTATTGTATGTACGCCTATGAGTGTCTACCTGCGTGTGTGTGTGTATCTGTGTGTATCTGTGTGTGTGTATCTGTGTGTATCTGTGTGTGTGTATATCTCTGTGTGTATCGTGTACGCATGTGTTGTACCCCCACAGGGACGAGCGCACATTTGTGTGCGAGTTCTGCGGGCAGCGCTACGGGCAGCGCACGGGGCTCATGATTCACCGGCGCAAGCACACGGGGGAGCGCCCCTTCTCCTGCTCCATCTGTGGCAAGGACTTCATGTCACGTGGTACGTGCAGGTCTTTAAATAGACCAGTACCGGCCCTCTACCGGCCCAGTATCGACCGTTTACCAGCCCACTACCAGCCCAGTATCTGCCCACTACCAGCACAGTATCTGCCCACTACCAGCCCAGTATCTGCCCACTACCAGCCCAGTATCTACCCACTACCAGCACAGTATCTGCCCACTACCAGCACAGTATCGGCCGTCTTCCACTCCAGTACCGGCTCTCTACTGGCTCCGTATCAACCCAGGAGCAGTCATTACCCATGTCTTGATTGTTCAATGTTGAATGTGCCTTATTATTGAGGGTCTACTGCGTGTTATCTTGGTGTGGTTTTGGGATTATTTAGTTGTTTTTGCTGCCTTGCTCTACCTTGATAAATCTGACGTATTTAATGATTTTACCATTTATATTTAGTTAATTGCCCGCCATTTTTCTGTTTCGTGCTCCTTTCGTCGTGTTTTTGTTGCCCTGTACGAGGACATTTGTGATAAAAGAGCTTCATAGCTCATCGGATTCCTCCTTAAGTCTAAAAATTATCAAAGATTCTGATACCGGCCCGGCACCAGCCAAGTGATGGCCCTGTCGTTGCCATGAACCGCACCACCGATTAGCCCCGCACCTCCGATGATTACGGTTGGCTACGAAAGAAGTTCAACGTACAAACGTACACACAAACCAGCGCAGTACCAACCCTGTTCCGGTGCTCTCCTGGCCCAATACAATACCAAACAATCACCGAGCTCCTATCCTCCTCCTCCCAATCCCGCTCCTCTCCCTCCTCCCCGCACTCCCCGTTCCCTCCACGACCCCCCCCCAACCCCCCGTTGCCGCGTGCAGGAACGATGGCGAAGCACGAGCGCACGCACACGGGCGAGCGCCCGGTCCCGTGTGAGCGCTGCGGCCGAGGCTTCGCTGACCGCGGCTCGCTTGTGCGTCACATGCAGAGCGTGCACTCGGACGGGCCGCTGCTCTCCTGCACACTCTGCTTCAAGCCCTTCAAGTGTACGCACCCCACCGCCCTCACCCACCAGCTCCCCACTCCCTCACCACCCCCTCCTCACCCCCTCCTACCCCCACCTCACCCACCCGCCACGGCACACCACATCCAGTTGTAAATGTGCTTCCCCATTGTTGGATTAATCTTAACTCGTTCCTTACTCCCTGTTAAGGAACGAGTTCCCCACCTCCGTACCAAATCTATGAATACTTCTCAGGACTTTGAGAGATAGCAGCTGCTTGGGGAGGCCTTCACCCAGCAGTGGATCATGGCTGATGACGTTGAGACTTGCTTGCTTAAAGGACAGTCCACCAGCCAGGTCGTGGTGATGGTGGTGGTAATGATACTGTGAGAAGCTATGAGTATGGTGCCACAAGTTTGGATGTTAACTTCACTTGTGTGCTTCTCTCTCTCCTCCGCTCTCCATTCTCTCCTCTGACTTATCACTCTTCACACTCTCCCCTCTTTCTCTCCTGTCCTCTGAACTCTCCGCTCCCTCTGCACCCTCTCTCTCCATTCTCCTATATCTCCTATCCACCCCCCTCTCTCTCCACTCAACTCAGCACTTTTCCCACTCTCTTTCCCATCTCTCTCCCTCATTTTTGATTTCTCTTCTCTCACCCTCCCCCCCTTTCTCTCGTCCCTCTTGTATTTCCTCTCTCCCCGTTTACATTCTGTTTTGTCTCTTTCGTCTCTCTCTCGAGTCTCTCCACACTCTCTCTCCCATCTTCCCCCTCTCTTCAATCTCCTCTCGCATGTCTCTCCCCTATCTCCCCCCCACCTCCTTTTCTCCTTCTCTCCTCTCTCTGCCCCTTCCACCTTTCATCTCCCTTCTGTCTCTCTCATCTCCCTCCACTCTCTTTCCCTGCCCCATCTCTCCCCACCTGTTGCATCTCTCCATGCGTCAGCGAGCGACCAGCTGCGTGCTCACCTCCGCCGGCACACGGGGCAGCGCAAGTTCAACTGCTCTCTGTGCGAATACAAGTTCACTCGTCAGGTGTGGGGGGGGGGGGGGCGGGGGTGGGTGTGTGCGGGGGGGGGGGGGGGGGGCGATGATGAGGGGGGTAACAATGTCACAGCCATCTTCATCGTCACTTTGCGATTGGCATCATCGTCATCCCCATCGTCAGTAGTCTCGCCACTAACGTTGCCATCGGAAACATCGTTATCGGCAGCAGCATCATCATCATCAGCTTCGTCAATGTAATCAATATTCTCGTCGGCTTCATTGGCATCACTGTTGTTGTTACCATCATTTTCGTTAGCATCATTATCTTCAGCTTCGTCATCACCATTGTTGCTATTACCATTGTCATCATCGTTAGATTCAACATCAATCAGGAGCGCCACGGTGTTGTCCCATCATCAATCCCTGCCCCGTCAACAATCCCTGTCAACATCAATCCCTGCCCCGTCAACAGTCCCTGTCAACAACAATTCTTACCCTGTCAACAATCCCTGTCCTGTCCACTCGCCGCGGTGTCAGCTGATGAACACATTTTCACAGCCCTGTCTTCCCCCTCCCCTCCCCCGCACCAGGCCCACCTGCGGCGGCACATGGAGGTCCACGGCCGTGTCACCGACTACTGCCCCCAGTTGCGGCGGCTGCGCACCACCGCTGCCGGTGACCAGGAGAACGCCGCCACCGCCGACTCCTTGCAGCAGCAGCAGCAGTTGCAGCTCCAGCTGCAGCAGCATCTCCCGCCCGGCACGGCGCTCACCGTCCCCGTCGCCGGGCAGCCGTCGCTGCTGACTTACACCATCACTCCGTCTGCACTGAGTGCCAGCCAGAGCCTGGCGCTCGCCGTGGACCTGCTCAACGACGTGAACGGCGAGGGTGGCGAGGTGGCCGTGGAAGAGGTGGAGGAGATGGGCCATGAGCAGCACGAGCACGAGCAGCAGCTGCTTCAGCTGCAGCAGCAGTTTCAGCAGCACCAGCAGCAGCAGCAGGAGGAGGAGGAGCAGCAGGTGGCGGACGTGGCGACGGTGGCCGGTGGGGAAGACCCGGGAGTGGCGCTGCTGCTTAAGCTAGCCGAGCAGAACCCGGGGGACGTGTTCGTGCTGATGCAGTCGTGAGCGGCGATGACTGATGTGAGCGGGGTGGGTGACGACTGGGGGAGAGGTGTAGCCCTGCGTTATCGTCAGCATCGTCATCATCGTCGTCGCCATCATCGTCGTTGCCATCATCACCGCCACCATCATTGTCACCATCATCATCAACGTCGTCAACGAGTATGTTGGGGGTAACGAGGCGCGGCCCCGCAATCGCTTGATCTCGTCACCCTGCTGGGAGAAGGGGCTTCCCCACCAGAGGGCGTTCTAGGGACACGAGCGATATGTTAACAAATGAGAGGGGGGTGGGGGGAGCGAGGGGCCCCCCATTCGGTCCATCCGGCTGCTTTGTCGGTAGCAGATGTGTTTGGGGAACCTCACCCGGGCCAGTGCTTGAGGAGTTTCGGTGAATTCGATTCCACGACGTGTTTATTGCGGACCTGTCCCGGACTGCTCCACCACTATTACAGAGGAGGGTGTATTGGGCCTCCTCTTCCACATTCGCTAGACTCCTTGGAATAGGTAGAAGTACCCACATTTTACGCCACCGCCACATGGACCCATGCGTCGGCAAACTGCTGGGTGAGCAGAGGCAGTGGGGGTTGGGTGGGATTAAAAAAACTTGGCAATTGTTTCGACTGCCGCCCCGGGAGATCAAATGGAATCGGCGACATCTGTATTGCGAGTCCAGCGTGCTCATCAACGTAACTAACCCCATGCTGTTGTCATCGTCTGGGTTGTCATTATCTTCATCACCATTATTTACATCATCATCACCACCATAAATTACTGTCACCAGCACCGCCACCATCGTCAACAGTTTCATCATTGTCACTATCATTGCCGCCCGTTAAAATGTTTTCACGATCGTCATTCTGATCATGATCATCGTCGTGTCAACATTATCACCGCCATTGTCCACATCATTGTCATCTTTGCGCATGGGGGGGTCTGACTTGCCCGGGTGTCAAATGCTGACTTCCTGGGTTCTGTCCGATGATACTGGACGTGGCTTCAATTGAAACGTCGTGTGTCTGATCGGTGAGTGAGCTGAGACAATCGTAATCGGTGTGGCGTTAAAAATTCTCCCACTATAGGGGACAACTTAATTTGTTTTGCCTTTGGGTGGTGGAGGGACTTGACGACACATTTGCCAAGATCCTTTACGCGGTCTAACCCCAAAAATCAAATGTGAACAATTATTATTTTTTCTCGCATTTAAGGTTTTATTCGTTACCAATTTGTACCGGCCCCTGTTCTGTTAATATTTATTGCTATTTTCAATTGTACTCGGCAAATCTTGTCACGAGACTGGAAGCAATATCTATTGGAGACTCTCATGGTTCAAGTTTCTCAAGTAAACGTTTCTTGAACTGGGTGAGATCTCAGGGGGCCAGGATGAGCCTCATTCGCAAGGCTGACCCGGGCATGGTAGCGACGATTGCTGATGCGCGTACAATTTGCGAGCCATTGTCGAATTTGGTAAATTTGGACTGACACAGGCACACAACAAACGTCGTCCTCCTCTCGCGTCCATCGTGAAGCACGCGCCGCCGAGTATCTTTGTCCTTGTCGTCGTCGTGCTCTTCGACGGCGCGGGGTGTCCTTACGGTTAGTACACAACCGTAGTAGTAACCAGGGGCGACCGCTGGATTCGAGCCATGGACCTCTGCAACAAGCGACAAATACACAACGCCCGTGGCCACGCGTCTGTGAGCGAGCCGTCTCACCATCAGACAACTCAGCAAGGAAGCTGGACATCGACTGCGAGAGAATGGCCTGCCGAACGTGGGATGGTATTTATTTTGTTTTTGTTGTTCCGATGGCTTTCTACTTCATCGCCGTGCCATGATGATAGGAACTCTGCGTTCAATCCCACCGGGCATCGCGATTTGCAATCCGTTACGCGTCCCGCTCCGCCAACCAATCGGCTGCCAGGACAACGACCCTGACCCAACGTGGATGCCGCCGTTGCACAACGCCGAGTCTCCTGCAGGGCTGAAGTTGGATATTTACGTTATTAATGCTGACGAATGTTTGATAAAGTGATGCGAGTGTGATCTTTGCACGCATTTATTTTTGCGAACGTGTTGAGAGTGCGTGTAGGTAATTGTTTGAGTGCGTTTGCCTTGCTTGGTGATGTTAATGTTTCTGAGAAAGTGTAATTTATTCGCGTGCGCATGTGAAGCGTGTGCCATGCCGGCCTTAATTGCTTGCTTAACAGTATTAAAAAAGGCTTTCTGATTTCGTCTATTTATGAACAGTGGGGTTCAGTGTGTGGGAGAGTATTTGTACGCGATTTGGGCACGCGTGTGTCTGCGTGTTGGGTATCGATGTAGGTGTTTTTTTTACGGCTCGAGAAATGCTTTTAATAAGTAATATTTAAAAATACGTTTTTAAAAACACGCTTTAATGAAATGTACCGTACTCGTAATGGCAGAACTTCACGACTCCAGGAAGTGGCCGCGAAGCTTTCCATAACGTAAGGGGTGTGGACAATTAGACCAAAGCCGAAACATAACATATAAAAATGAATGTTTAAAAATGTTTACATTTTTAACGATAGACTATAGTATTGTCATCAGTATGACAAGTATACCAAGTTTATAGTCGATACCACATTTCGAAGTGGGTTTAAATTGAGTTACAAGATTTGAGGATATGACAACAGCAGACCCAGTGAGTTAATAGAAAGCGTGTAGTAGTAGTAATCAGAAGGGGCTGCTGTTTGGGGATAACCAAAGCGAGCAATTGCCCCTCTCTCCCTCGCGACGTTTCGCCTCCAGCGTGCGCGCGTGTGAGCGCACGTAGGGAGCGGTGGTGCATCGGTTGGCGCGCTGCGCTACGAACCCGGTGACCCAAGTTCGATTCCCGCTCGCGGCCAACTCTTGACGATTATCTAAACCGGTCATGGGCCCCTCCCCTAGATCGACTCGGCCTCGAATGAGTACTTGGTATGGTGTGTAGTAAACATCACCACTGGGGAGACAAAGGTGGCCGGGCATGGTGTTGGCCACCCACCCCCTCGTGAGCCCTCATAGGTGCTCGCTAACAGCACTTGCCCCAACAATCTGTTAAGGCTACACGGGGGATATTTGTGTGAGAGCACACACGGAGGGCAGAGGAGCGACGCTCACAACAACGAGCGGAGCGCCGGGCGGATAAAACGCAGACAGTTTGCATGTGTGGGAAGCACAGCTGGTGCATCTCTGCCGGTCATCTCAGTCAACCCATGGCACCTGGGTCTGTTCCGGCTTTTGGCGAGCCATTGAAAGACGGTCACTGCATCGCACGGCGCTTTCAGTTGCGCTTCTGCGACCGTCTGTTACGCTCTTCCAATTTAAAATCGAGATTGACCAAATCATTTCTTTCGAACTGCTCTTTGTGTTTAGTTTGTGGTTCTTCCCCCGGCACCTCCGATGCAGGCGGTTGTCTACTTACGGTGGCGAACTAAGTTCAACGGACGCACAGCGGACATTGGCCGCTTCACGCGGACTCAAAGTGCACCGAGCATGGCACGGTCGCCGTGGTGGCGAGCAGCGGCAGCGGTTGTTGTTGCGAGTGTCCACGTGTGCGCGTGTGGACGTTGATATGGCGGACTTGGGCAATGTTCGCATCGCCCAAACGTAAACTCCCGCAGGGCATCGGAAATTGGACAATTCACAAAATAAGTAACATTTTAAAAAACTTTAAAAAACACGCTTTTATGAAATGTACTAGTAATGGAAGTGGCCCCGAGGCTTGCCATAACGTAAGGGGGACCGTGGGCAATTACAGGCAACGTCAGTTGAGTGTGGACAATTAGACCCAAGCTGAAACATAACATTAAAAATAATGTTTAAAAATATGTTTTTTCTTTTCGAATATAGTATTGTCATCAGTATGACGTAAGTATACACAGTTTGCAGTCGATACCACATTGGGAAGTGGGTTAAAATTGAGTTACAAGATTTGAGGATAAAACGACAACAATAGAGTGAGTTAAATGAAAGCGTGTTAAAATGTACGAAGTCGTTCGGCACTCGGGGGGGGGGTATGGAGTAGGGGGGGTAGGGTGGTGGAATAGGGTGGGGGGTGTGGGGAGGAGGTGGAGGAGGGGAGGAGTAGGGGGGCATCAGACCAGATATGACCCAAATGAAAATTATTCAGGAACTCGGCTCTTTTGTTCTCACCCTGGTTGAACAGAATGTACACGTGTTTGCAAAACGTGGTCCGTGGAAGTTGACAATACAGAGCTACTTTTCACATCCCTACGACTACCGCTCATCAACACCAGGTGGTGCTGCTACTGCAACCATTTCAGAGTTGAAATTCGCGATCTACGACCGAATTGAATCAGAGTAGATTTCTTTTGTCGGGTTTGTCAACTTAATGAAGACGGTCAATTCTGTGTCGTAAGGTCCTCCACCACCCAACACCGCGAAACTAAAATTGAATTGATAATTGTTTTTTTTACCCTTCTATCTGGCAACAAAACTGACACCTTTTTTACAAGGAGTCATGTTTGCATAGATCACAATACCTGCAGTCATAATGCAAACAAAAAACATAACTGATAATGTATGCACTGTCCTTGAAGTTGATTGGTCCACACCCGAGACAGCTTTCTTTAGAGCCTAGTCTCACATGGGTTGGACCAGATGACGCCAAAAGGCGCACAACTCAAAGACAATGCACCATCAGAGTATGAGAGCTCGGGGTAAGCATTTACACCATTGGAACCTCATTTGCCAGTAAAAAATATGATAATTGTTTTTACCCTTCTATCTGGCAACAAAACTGACACGTTTTTATAATTATCATATTTTTTACTGGCAAATGAGGTTCCAATGGTGTAAAATTGAATTACCACGTGTATAAATGGTGAACGACGCCTCCAATTGAGTCGGAGAGCAATCCTCACGGAGAAACGTAGCAATTGGACACGTGGCTTATCGTTATTTTATTTAATGTTACAGAGAATGCCTCCCATATTTTTATTTACAATTGAGGTTGCATTTTTGAAAATTTTAATTGTTTGGCAACGTCAACGGGTGTTGGAGGGTCTTGCGACAACAATTTTTTTTTGCCAGATCATTGTGGCGTGACCGAAAAATCTATTATTAATTATAATGTTGCCGTACTGAAACCCCGCGTGTTATGTTGGCCACATTTTTATGAGACCAGAAAACTCGCAACAATTGAGAAACCTTGTTTCATCGCAACTCATTTTGTGCACGAGACTTTGGTTCTTCGGCTCTCGATGTTAGTTCGCTGGTCTCTGTGCCAGTCGATGTGGACTCTTGTGTGAGCCCTTGGTAACCCGGGGTCGGGATCCATCAAACTCGGCTCAGCGGTTGGTCGGGCGGCTGAATCCCGGACTCGAACCCACAATGTCAGCGGTGCCCGGCCTCCGTGGCTCCCGGCATGGCCACAATGACCCCTCCCCCCTGGGAACACCCCCCCACCCTTCCACGGTATTCAATGACTGACGGCTCCAGCTCGGCTCCAGCTCGGTGATTTGATTGGCTGCTGAGGGAGGTGGTCGCGTGCTTGTTGCTATGCCCAGGAATTGTCACTTGACTAGTTTTTCAACTAAATAAAATACAAAGCCCCGAGGCCAGTGGTTCTTCACCTTTACTGGAGCCTTGATTCTCAATTGTTAAAACATGTATAATGTTAATAATAAAAACAGAGTTTTTATGAAACAAAGTGGTTGTATTTCCGCCCCCAGAAAGGGCATCTCGCAACCCCAGGGGGTGCAGCGTGCGCCCAGGTCAAGAACCACTGACCTATAATAGAACACCGGTCGCCACCAATCTCACCACGCAGGCCACCAACATCGCAGCCCCCCAGATCCATGTGGGACGCCTTCTGGCGTGCTCTGGTTTACCACTGGTGGTGAGACGAGGCCATGAAGATGGCCGCTGTCTCTGGTGTAGGCCAATCAGTTTCAAAGACGATGCGGACATTATTGTTATCAGAGCATGGTTGCATGTTTTGTCACAAGTAGTGTGTGGTGAGTGCAGACTTTTGATGCCTTGCAAATGGTATCTTGTGTTTGAACATCTTAACACAACTCCTGTTTTTATTGCCAGAAAAGTCAAAACTTATTCTTATTTTTGATATTCGCCTCACGCTTATCGAACATGCTGTTTGTCTTGTATTTAATTTGCAGAGCAGAAGCCGATGGGGTAGCGTTCAGAGCACAACGCGTTTGCGATTTTGCAAGTACGCAGTCCTTTCTGCTTTCGTCTTTTCCCCTTCCCAAGTTTTTGGACATCGCCTTGATAAAAAAAATCTCCGAAGATGGGAACCCCCCCCCACTTCACAAGCCACACCACACACAATCCTGGCTGATGATGACAATGATTCCAATGACGTTACCAAGCCGCGTCCGTCATCTGCCGTCCAGCAGCACACGTGGGAAACGGAGATGAAGACTTGATATTTTCTCCTAGCTATTTTCGTTTGCTATCCGATTAACCGTGCCAGCGAACCGCCGATAACCGGTGGAGGAATCGGTGAATTCATTGGATATTCTAGATTTGAAGCTTTTGTGACTGCAAAGATTCATACTCTTTGTTTTTTTCGGTAAAGTCACGTAGGTAAAATTTTTATGAAATAAATTAAATATTTAATTTATTTTATTTCATTTTATTAAATTAAACATTAAATTAAAAATGTAATAAAATAAATAAAAAAATGTAATTAAAAATGTAATAAAATAAATTAAATATTTTTATTTCATTTTTACCTACGTGACTTTACCGAAAAAACCAAAGAGTATGAATCCCTGCAGTCATAAAAGCTTCAAATCTAGAAAAGGTAAAAATTTAATACAATAAATTAAATATTTATTTTATTTTATTTCATTTTTACCTCTGTGACTGGATATTCTCGTCGGCCCCATGAACTTGTGTCGTAGGCATTAAGTGATAACTTTCCAACGGTTGGAACTGCTGCTGCTGCTGCCCATGTAATTACCACCGCTCATGTTATTACCACCAGGTTCATTATTTAGTCTGTGCCCTAATTCGATGGGAGCGCGCTACGTGCCGTAGTTATATAAGCAGCTTTAATTTTAAACAATGTGCCGATCCTTGCAATATAAATATATTTATTCAAGAAGATATCTTGGTTAAATTTTTTATCATACAAACCAAAAAACTTGAAGCACTTTTCGTAGGCCCATTAGTCTTCGAAGGCATCAGGCACAGTGCCTACTGTGGCCTATTGGATAATAGTGCCCTGCCCCAGACTAAATTTCGTAAGGCTCCCTTGGGGGATTGGCTTGACAAGCTTGTAGGATGTCTCACCACACACCGCACCGCATCGTCATCTTGCCTCCCAATTAAATCTCAATTGAGCCTCGAGGGAGTCACGTGTGCTCTGAAGAGAGCCACGCGCGCTCTGAGAATTAATGCGGGCGAAAAAAACCCCATGAACAGTTCCTGAAGATTATGAGACCTCCTTTGCCAGTAGTAAGATATAGTAATAGGTTTTTACCTTTTTATCTGGCAACAAAACTGACACCTTTATACAAGGGATCATGTTTGCATTAACCACAACACTTGCGGTCAAAATGCAAACAAAAAGACAACTCTGATAATGTATGTGTAATGCGAGCGTAAGCGGGGTTCGCTGCTGGCCTCTGGGCCAATCATACGGCCTGGGGTATTGGGGGGCGGAGCCAGTATGGGGGCGTATGTGAAGGTCCGCCGCTCACCTCGGGTCCAATCGGAAGCGAGGTGAGTGGGGGCGGAAGCTAGGGGCGGAGCCAGCAGGGCGCTATGGGGAGGCCAGATCTGGAAGGTTCGGAAGGGCGTGGTGAGAGGGAGGAGACAGGGTCACGTGGTGAAGGGGATATAGGTGAGAGCCCGGAAGGGCTCCGGGTCAGTTGGTAGAGTGAAGAAGCGGGACCACGTTGGGTGGCCGGAGGGAATCGGCGCCATCAGCCAAGTGGCTGCAGGAGCTTCGGCACACCGTCGGCCAGCGGTGTGCGGAGCGGGGGAGCGGGAAAGACTGACGGAAGAGCGTGTGCGGGGCGCGTCACGAGGAGCAGCTGGTCCGGTGTCGGGACCAGTGGGGTGCGGGTGTTAACCCGAATAATGAGTGATGGAGACCAAGCAGTGCATGGCGAAGTCCTTTATTACATATGCATTGTCCTTGAAATTGATTGGTCCACACCCAAGACAGCTTTTCTTAGAGCCCAAAAGGCGTCATCTGGTCCAACACCATGTGAGACTGGGCTCTAAGAAAAGCTGTCTCGGGTGTCGACCAATCAATTTCAAGGACAATGCATACATGATCAGAGTTGTCTTTTTGTTTGAAGTTTGACCGCAAGTGTTGTGGTTAATGCAACCATGATCCCTTGTATAAAGGTGTCAGTTTTGTTGGCAGATAAATGGGTAAAAACATATTACTAGTTCCTGAAGGATTTTCATTTTGGTCATCTCTGGGCTTAGGCCCCCCTACTCCACCCCCCTACTCCACCTCCCTCCCCACATCCCTCCCTACTCCACCCCCACCATATCTCCCCCTACCCCCCCACATCCCCCCCCTACTCCACGCCCCCCTCCACCATAATCCATCCCCCCCACTACCAGCTGCACATCCCCCACCACTCTCCACACTCCACCCCCCAAATTCCTCTCCCCCCCTCCTCCCCCTCCCACGTCCCTCTCATATCCCCCCTTAACCCACTCCCCCCCAACTCCACCCCCCACATCCCTCTCCCCCCCTACTCCCCCTCCCACGTCCCTCCCTTACTCCCCCCTCTACTCCACCCCCTACTAACCCCCCCACATCCCCCCCTACTCCACCTCCCCGCCCGACCCCCCCCCCACATCACGCGCTAATGACCTCGCGGCATGGAGTCGCGAGGGGGGGGGGACGCTTGGGGGGGGGGGGCGGTGGCGTCAGCGCCTGGCGGTGAATCATTGATGAGCAGCGTGGGCACAGCACACAAGTGGTGAGGGCGTGGTGAGGATGTGGTGAGGGTGTGCGGGGCTGGTGTGGTGAGGGTGTGGTGAGGGTGTGTGGGGCTGGTGTGGTGAGGGTTTGGTGAGGGTGTGGTGAGGGTGTGCGGGGCTGGTGTGGTGAGGGTGTGGTGGGGCTGGTGTGGTGAGGGTGTGTGGGGCTGGTGTGGTGAGGGTGTGTGGTGAGGGTGTGGTGAGGGTGTGGTGAGGGTGTGTGGTGAGGGTGTGGTGAGGGGGTGAGGGTGTGTGGTGAGGGTGTGTGGGGCTGGTGTGGTGAGGGTGTGGTGAGGGTGTGTGGTGAGGGTGTGGTGAGGGTGTGGTGAGGGTGTGTGGTGAGGGTGTGGTGAGGGGGTGAGGGTGTGTGGTCAGGGTGTGTGGGGCTGGTGTGGTGAGGGTGTGGTGAGGGCGTGCGGGGCTGGAGTGGTGAGAGTGTGGTGAGGGCGTGCGGGGCTGGTGTGGTGAGGGTGTGGTGAGGGTGTGGTGGGCTGGTGTGGTGAGGTGTGCCGTGGGGTGGATAGCTTGCGGTATGTGGGAAAACATTGGGGTGGTGCGTGGGGAGGTATGGATTGGCGCTTGCTTTGGTGTGGTATGATGGAGTGATTGTGGTATGTTGGGGTAGTGTGGTATGTTGAGGTAGGGTGGTATGATGGGGTGGTGTGGTATGATAGGGGTGGTGTAGTACGATGGGGTGGTGTGGCATGATGGAATGGGGTGGTATGATGGGGCGGTGTAGTATGATGGGGGTGGTTTGGTATGATGGGATGGTGTGGTATGAGGTGGCACTGAATTTGCATTGGGTGCGTTGAGGGGCAGTGTGGTGAGGTGTTGAGCGGTGAGGTGTGGGGTGCCGTGGGAAAGAGGGCGCGGCGGTGGCGAGATGTTAACTACCTCGCCTGGTATACAGGAGGTCGTGGGCTCGATCCCGACCCTGACGCCTGCTGCTGTATATTTGGAGTTTGCGTGTCTCTCTCTCATCATCATCATCACGGTGGCTATGAGATGTTAACTACCTCGCCTGGTATACAGGAGGTCGTGGGCTCGATCCCGACCCTGACGCCTGCTGCTGTATATTTGGAGTTTGCGTGTCTCTCTCTCTCTCATCATCATCACGGTGGCTATGAGATGTTAACTACCTCGCCTGGTATACAGGAGGTCGTGGGCTCGATCCCGACCCTGACGCCTGCTGCTGTATATTTGGAGTTTGTGTGTCTCTCTCCCATCATCATCACGGTGGTTAGGAGATGTTAACTACCTCGCCTGGTATGCAGGAGGTCGTGGGCTCGATCCCGACCATGACGCCTGCTGCTGTATATTTGGAGTTTGTGTGTCTCTCTCCCATCATCATCACGGTGGTTAGGAGATGTTAACTACCTCGCCTGGTATGCAGGAGGTCGTGGGCTCGATCCCGACCATGACGCCTGCTGCTGTGTATTTGGGGTTTGGGGCGTCTTCTCTCCCTGTGGTCGCGTGGATTTTTCTCCGGGTCCTCCGGATTTTCCTTCCACATTTTTAGAATGAACATCACGTGTTTAGAGTTAACATCACGTGTTTAGAGTATTTGGCTGCTATAATTTGTGGCCAAGGTCGCTTCTGATAAAAAGCTACCTGCTAAATTAAAATAGTTTAATTGTTTTAATAGAGTGGTGAGGTGTGGCATCGTGTGGCGTGGGAAGCAGCGATGAGAGATGGAGTGAGGTGGCGTGGGAAGGTGCGGTGGGGAGTGGCGTGGTGAGGCGCGGCGTGGTGAGGTTTTGGTGAGGTGTGGCGTGGTGAGGTGTGGCGTGGTGAGGTTTTGGTGAGGTGTGGCGTGGTGAGGTGTGGCGTGGTGAGGTTTTGGTGAGGTGTGGCGTGGTGAGGTGTGGCGTGGTGAGGTGTGGCGTGGTGAGGTTTTGGTGAGATGTGGCGTGGTGAGGTGTGGCGTGGTGAGGTGTGGCGTGGTGAGGTTTTGGTGAGGTGTGCCGTGGTGAGGTGAGGCGTGGTGAGGTTTTGGTGAGTTGTGGATGCGCCGTGCAGGTCACGTGTGACCTCTCAGCCGCTGGCAGTCGTCGCATTCGTGGCCCCCCGAAAGCCTCAACAACAACAACAACATCAACAACAACATCTCGCATCCGACAATCGCCGCTTCGCCAAGTTCATAGCAAAAAAATATACAGCAGCTGTCAACTCGAACATTTTAACTTCGATAATCTCATAAATAAATAAATAAAATTACTCGCAAAATGCGACAGCAAAAGATTGAGGACCAATCAGTCAATCGATCCTCCCTGCCCGAGACACACGACTATCATATATTTGAGGCAAAATAATCACGATCATTATTGCCAGGCTCGTGTCGAGCTCAGGACCCGCGTCGAACAGAGAGGCAGGGGAGTCCCTCGCCATTAAACGTCACTGCCTGCACCATCACGTTCGATAAAATAAATACATGTTTTTTTTATTACTGCACAAATAAAAAGGTAAATAATAATAATAGTTGTTGGTTTAGGCGAGGGTGACGCGCCGCTAGTGCGCCGACCGTTGCAGAGGTTCGCGGTTCAACCCTCGGCGGCCGCCCCGGTCAGTACTGCGCCGCGTTGTATTCACGGAGGAATAGGAGGGTGATGCAGACGGCACAGAGGACACCTGTTCATGGGCACAGGTGACCTCTGTCTACACGAGTGGACGTGCAGGGTCGCCAGGCGTTGTGGGCGCCGCGGTGGCTAGGAGGTGTTAACTACCTCGCCTGGTGTGCAGGAGGTCGTGGGTTCAATCCCGATCTTGACGACGCCTGCTGTGTATTGGGAATTTGTGTCTCACTCTGCCCGTGCTCGCGTGATAAACACGCGTTTACAGAATGTAGCTGTACTCTGTTTTTTTTCGGTAAAGTCACGTAGGTAAAAAATAAATTAAATCACGACGTTTCGGAGGCAACACAAGCCTCCGTCTTCAGGTGGAGCACGCCACAGCAATCCACTACAGTGACTCGACTAAAAAGAAAACGTCTGTGGGCATTGTGAGTTTATGGGTCTCTATGAGTCGATGGGTCTCTATGCTCATCATGGGGTCTCTGTGTGAGTCAATGGGTCTGTGTGAGTCGATGGGTCTCTGTGTGAGTCGATGGGACTCTGTGTGAGTCGATGGGTCTCTATGCTCATCATGGATCTGTGTGAGTCAATGGGTCTCTGTGTGAGTCTATGGGTCTCTGTGTGAGTCAATGGGTCTCTGTGTGAGTCAATGGGTCTCTGTGTGAGTCAATGGGTCTCTGTGTGAGTCGATGGGTCTCTGTGTGAGTCAATGGGTCTCTGTGTGAGTCGATGGGTCTCTGTGTGAGTCAATGGGTCTCTGTGTGAGTCGATGGGTCTCTATGCTTATCATGGGGTCTCTATGTGAGTTGATGGGTCTCTGTGGCATTTTAAATGGCACGCGCGTGAGTGTCTCCCACGCGCGTCCCATTCGTGACGCTATTTGGGATTGCTCCTTAGGTTTCCATTGGACATCGTTCCGGCTGTTTATACCTTCATTGGTCGAGTCATCATTGTTAAATACCCCTCCACCACCCCTGGGTGAGTGTACACGCAGCCCCCTGTTCAGCACCCTCCCTTCCCACGTCACGCGCCGGCTACCGTCGCATCAGCAGCGCCACGCAACCCCCTGTCCAGCACCCTCCCGGCCACCGACTCGCTCCACCCGAGGAGCCGGTTTAAATCTCGATACCCACCCGGGGGTGGAGATCCAGGAACTCGGCGCAGCCGACGCGTTGCGGCGTTGCGACACGGCCACATTGTGACGCCAGTGGGCCACCCACTCATTCAGGTTCCCCAACACCCCACCCCCCCCAGGGCACATACTTCCACGACCACGAGATACATTTAGGATTATGTCATTTTTTTGTACTATGAACAAAGACTTCTGCACGGGTTGCAAGAGGCGCTTCCCGGTGCGCCTTTGGGTTGGCACCGTGCGTGGCCGCGCGCGACGCCCTACGTTTCGCTCCCAGCTGGGGCTGTGGACGTGTCGGCGGCTACGGGCACCGGCGGGCAGACAGCGTGACAACGCAAACCCGGGGGGTCCCCCCCCCCTCGCGAAGCAGCCCCACGACGTCCCGGTCGCCCCCTTGAGTGGAGCTGCTGAACTCTTCCATTGGAGGTTGCCACTTCGATTTGGCAGCCGCCGCTGTCCCATTCAAACGTGCGACGGTGGCGGCAGTGGCGGCGGTGGCGGCGGTGGTGGCGGCGGTGGTGGTGGTGGCGGTGGTGGTGGCGACTGTGGCGGTGGTGGTGGTGGCGGTGGTGGTGGCGACTGTGGCGGTGGTGGTGGTGGCGGTAGTGGCGGCGGTGGCGGTGGTGGCGGCGGTGGCGGTGGTGGCGGTGGTGGCGGTGGTGGTGGTGGCGGTGGTGGCGGTGGTGGTGGCGAGGGTGATGGCGGTGGCGGTAGTGGTGGCGGTGGTGGCGGTGGTGGTGGCGACGGTGACGGCGGTGGCGGTGGGGGTGGTGGTGGCGGTGGCGGCGGCGGTGGCGGTGGTGGCGGTAGTGGCGGTGGTGGTGGCGACGGTGATGGCGGTGGCGGTGGGGGTGGTGGTGGCGGTCGCGGTGGCGGCGGTGGCGGCGGTGGCGGTAGTGGTGGCGGTGGTGGCGGTGGTGGTGGCGGTGGTGGTGGTGGCGGCGGTGGTGGTGGTGGCGGCGGTGGCGGCGGTGGTGGCGGTGGTGGTGGCGGCGGTGGTGGTGGTGGTGGCGGCGGTGGCGGCGGTGGCGGTGGTGGTGGCGGCGGCGGTGGCGGGGTTGGTGGCCGTGATAGTGGCGGTGGTGGTGACACCACCACGAGTCGTAATTTTGTTTTGATGGTCACCGTCCACCGTGGAAATTATTCCAGAAATGAATCGAGAAGCCACCCGACTCAAGTCCAGGGCACGAGGACAAATCTTGCCGCCTCGCAACACGGAGCCAGCCGATCGTGGTGGCGAGGAGATGTTAACTGCCTCGCCTGGTACGCAGGAGGACGTGGGTTTGATCCCGACCCTGACGCCCGCTGTACATTTGGAGTTTGCGCCGTCTCTCTCCCCGTGGTCGTGTGGATTTTAGTCCGGGTCCTCCGGTTTTTCCCACCACATTTAGAATCGACGTCACGTGTTCAGAGTACTTCACTGCTATAAATTTCCACGGGACGATTAGCCCACTTCGTTGGGGCTATCATTTGTGACGACCCACGCAGCGGTGACCGAAATCTGCGATCTCCCGATTCTACGCAGCCCAGCGTCTCAAAACGACGCGCGGCGCCCACGACCGGCCCGATGGAATCGCTCGGCACGAGCCGAAAGCACGCACGTGGGAGAGAGACGCCAACACCACGCACACGCACCCCGATGTGAAATGTTGCTAGGCACGTGGGAAATGCGCCCGTATGCGCACGTAGCCATTAAGTTCATTGTTTTATTTCTATCTCGCAACATGACCAATTCCCGTGACGCTGCGTGGGGGCAGTGGTCCGACGCGGTGTGACCAACGGGTTCCCATGATTCAGGTGTCGGCCACAGAGTCTGTGACGCGGCCAGGTGCGCATGGTGTGCGCGTGGTGGGTGCGCGTGATGGTGTGCGCATGGTGGGTGCGCGTGATGGTGTGCGCGTGGTGGTGTGCGCGTGGTAGGTGCGCGTGATGGTGTGCGCGTGGTGGGTGCGCGTGGTGGTGTGCGCGTGGTGGGTGCGTGTGGTGGTGTGCGCGTGGTGGTGTGCGCGTGGCGGGGTGCGCGTGGCGGTGTGCGCGTGGTGGTGTGCGCGTGGTGGGTGCGCGTGGTGGTGTGCGCGTGGTGGTGTGCGCGTGATGGTGTGCGCGTGGCGGTGTTCGCGTGGTGGTGTGCGCGTGGTGGTGTGCGCATGGTAGGTGCGCGTGATGGTGTGCGCGTGGCGGTGTGCGCGTGGTGGTGTGCGCGTGGTGGTGTGCGCGTGGCGGTGTGCGCGTGATGGTGTGCGCGTGGCGGTGTGCGCGTGGCGGGGTGCGCGTGGCGGTGTGCGCGTGGCGGTGTGCGCGTGGCGGTGTGCGCGTGGCGGGGTGCGCGTGGCGGTGTGCGCGTGGCGGTGTGCGCGTGGCGGTGTGCGCGTGGCGGGGTGCGCGTGGCGGTGTGCGCGTGGCGGTGTGCGCGTGGCGGTGTGCGCGTGGCGGTGTGCGCGTGGCGGGGTGCGCGTGGCGGTGTGCGCGTGGCGGTGTGCGCGTGGCGGTGTGCGCGTGGCGGTGTGCGCGTGGCGGGGTGCGCGTGGCGGTGTGCGCGTGGCGGTGTGCGCGTGGCGGTGTGCGCGTGGTGGGTGCGCGTGGCGGTGTGCGCGTGGTGGTGTGCGCGTGGCGGTGTGCGCGTGGCGGTGTGCGCGTGGCGGTGTGCGCGTGGCGGGGTGCGCGTGGCGGTGTGCGCGTGGTGGGTGCGCGTGGTGGGTGCGCGTGGTGGGTGCGCGTGGCGGTGTGCGCGTGGCGGTGTGCGCGTCCACTATCCGCCGTCGCCTATAGCCGTGTGGGTGCCGTGTCCCGAGGGCAGTAGCCAACTGATTGTTGGCGACGTCAGCGTCGTCAGCAACAACAACAACCAGCTAAGACACTGCCAAGGGGCCACGCACAGGCGCAGGCTGTCACCACCACCACCACCAACAACCACGGGGTTGGTGGTGGCTGTTGTAGGGTGATGGTTGATCGAGATGCTGCTGTTGTTGGGTGTTACAGGGACTCCTACAATTACGAACATTCGACTTAAGAACTTTCAAAAATATAAACAAACCCCTGTATATCCAGTTGCCCATTTGGACCGAGAGTCGTAAGTTCAACCGCCGCTGAATAGATGGTGGTGGTAGCATCTACATCTGCAGAATGTGAATAACCAGTGACATCTACATCTCCAGAACATGAATAACCAGTGGCATCTGCAGAACATGAAGAACGAATGGCATCTACATGTGCAGACCGTGAAGAACCAGTGGCATCTACATCTGCAGAACATGAATAATCAGTGGCATCTACATCTGCAGAACATGAAGAACTAGTGGCATCATCTACAACTGTAGAACATGAAGAACCAGTGGCATCTACATCTGCAGAACATGAAGAACCAGTGGCATCTACATCTGCAGAATGTGAAGAATCAGTGGCATCTACATCTGCAGAACATGAAGAACCAGTGGCATCTACATCTGCAGAACATGAAGAATGAGTGGCATCTACATCTACAGGGGATTATACAACTTTTAAAGCCACTCCCCGTGGTTAGTGGACACGCCGTACAACATGTTTGGAATCGACATGAGTAAAGTTGGAACAAATCGACTTACGAACACACCTCTGGAACATAACTCGTTCGTAAGTAGAGGAGTCCCTATACAGACAGAAGGCCGCGCCACGCGTGTGTGTGTGTGCTAGCGTGTGTGCTAGCGTGTGTGTGTGCTAGTGTGTGTCTGTCTGTGCTAGCGTGTGTGTGTGTGCTAGCGTGTGTGTGTGTGCTAGCGTGTGTGTGCTAGCGTGTGTGTGTGTGCTAGTGTGTGTGTGTGCTAGCGTGTGTACACGTGCGAGCCTCCACTGCCAATTCTCCACTGCTGGATGAGGTTCCTCCGCACGCGAACTCCACGAGCAGTGGATTGGAGCTCCTCCCCATCGTCAGTGTCGGGGTCAGCAGGTGGACGTTGCACGTTACTGTGACGGGGCCAATTCCTCCCTGATGAAAAGAAAGACAGTGGCGCCATGCTGTGTAGGGAGCGTGAGTGCACAGGTGCGTGAGCCTCTAAACCCCCACCCCCCCTATCCCCAAAACCCCCACCCTCTGTGCCCCAAACCCCCACCCCATATCCCCCAAACCCCCACCCTCTGTCCCCCAAACCCCCACCCCATATCCCCCAAACCCCCACCCTCTGTGCCCCAACCCCCCACCCCATATCCCCCAAACCCCCACCCTCTGTCCCCCAAACCCCCACCCCATATCCCCCAAACCCCCACCCTCTGTGCCCCAACCCCCCACCCCTTATCCTCCAAACCCCCAACCTCTGTCCCCCAAACCCCCACCCTCTGTGCCCCAACCCCCCACCCCATATCCCCCAAACCCCCACCCTCTGTGCCCCAACCCCCCACCCCATATCCCCCAAACCCCCACCCTCTGTGCCCAAACCCCCCACCCCATATCCCCCAAACCCCCACCGCCTGTCCTCCCCCCCCCCGATTCCCTCCCCCCCATGCGAACAAAGCGGTGGCACTCACCGCATTGACCCTGACAGGAGGGGTGACGGTGATAATGATGATGGCGGTGATGAAGAGCATGACATTGACAGTGATTTCATGATGACGATAACGATGATGGTGTTCTTGTGATGGTCATGGTGGTGGTGTTGTTGTGATGGTCATGATGATGGTGTTGTTGTGATGATGATGCTGTGATGATGATCATGATGATGTTGTGATGGTCATGGTGGTGTTGTGATGATAATCATGGTGAAGGTGATGATTGCTATCAGTGCCCTTGGCTGTAACTGGAACACTTGTGTGTGTTTATTGTTCATGCTCAGTCTACCTAGGCGATTCTCAAACCCGCGCGTGCATAGCACTGTATATCGGTGCATGTTACGATGTGTGGGACGTGAAACACCAGTACCAGTACACACACACATACTGCACACACACATACTGCATGCACTATACACACTACACAAACTGCAAACACTACCCACACAAACCACACACATACAATACTGCACACACATAAACTACACACAGTATACACGCTACACATACTACACACACTACCCACACAAACCACACACATACAATACTGCACACACATAAACTGCACACAATATACACACACTACACACACAAACAACACACACTATACACACTACACAGAGATCCTCCGTGGAGCCCTAACAGCCTGTAAGGGTGAGTGCTGCTAACGAGCACCTGTGCCGGCTGCAACAGCACGCGAACGTGAGTGGTAGCCAGCACCACGCCGGCCGCCTTTGTCTCCCTCACACACACGCAATGGGCTTTACGGGGGAAGTGAACTTCTGAGAACCACAATCCTTACCATAGCCCTCGCCCGGACTCGAACTCAAACACTGGTGCTACTGTAGAGGTGATACGCGCTGGGATTAAGGATCGTATGCACAGTGCGTGATGATTGGCTGTGTAGGTGGTGACGCGCGCTGACGGTGGAGGATCAGGGGTCAGCGCGGGGTCGTGGGTTACGGGGTACCGATTGGCTGTGGGCGGTGACGCGCTGAGAGAGAGTGCGTCGTGATTGGGTCATTAAGGAACGACGCTCACGTCGACGCCGCATCAGCTCCGTCCCTCGTGAGCAGGGGCTATAAAAGGGGATGCACACAGGCGTAAGGGCAGTGTGTAACCAGCGAAGAAGGAAGACGGGGATGAAGACCTAGAGCCCTGCGGTACCTAGCCCCGCTGTCCTAAGGGGACCGGGACTCTGTGTAACCCAGAGGCGAGTGTAGTGGGTGTAGCCATAGGTCTACACGAGCCGAATGTACTATGTGTAGCCAGGGCATAGGGCTTACACGAGTCGAGTGTATTGTGTAGCCAGAGGCATAGGGCTTACACGAGTCGAGTGTATTGTGTAGCCAGAGGCATAGGGCTTACACGAGTCGAGTATATTGTGTGTAGCCAGAGGCATAGGGTCTACACGAGTCCAGTGTATCGGGTGTAGCCAGAGGCCTAGAGCTTACACGAGATTAGTGGAGTGTGTCGGAGGAAGAAGAGAGACCACACGTTGTATTGTGATACCTAAAGGATTTAATAAAAGTGTGTTACCCGTCAAGAAGTTCCTGCCGTCAATTCCCATACTTCAACTGGCGTCAGAAGTGAAACGGTCCTCCAAGCATGGATACAAGGAGGAACCGTCGGACCCACGGGATTGACCACGAGGACAACCTCGACGACGCGGGCCAGCGGGCATCAGGGGGTGAGGAAGAGGAGCTGCCCACGGGGCAGGATCCACCGACGGCGCCGGTCGAGCGACGGGGGACTGACACCGTGCTTCGCGAGGCACACTCCCGTCTGGCGGAGCTGCTGCTCGCCGCCGCGTCCATCTTGGCGGAGATCAGCTCGTCGGGAGGAGCGGGGACGGCGGCCGACGTGCTACAGGATCGCCCTGCAGATTCCCGCCAAAACGATTTGGCGATTCCCGCCATTTCATCCGCTCCAACTTTTGGCGGGAACGGCCATCACCACGTGGCAGCGGTTCTCCATGCGCGGCCGCTGACGTCACCAACGCGCGCGGCGGACCGCCATCACACACCCGCCACTGGGGCCGCCATCTTACACACCGACGGGGGGGCAGAGAGGAAGCACGAGGAGGAGGACGACTTTATCTTTCAGCAGCGCCTTCCCACGTTGTCAGCATTCAAGGCGGAAGGCGGGGATTGGAGCCAATTTCAGCGCAGATTTTTGGCGCATCAAGAGATGTCCGCCTGGTCCGACGCTACGGCACTGCGGGCACTGCCTGCCATGCTGGACGACAACGCGCTCGCGGCCTTCACGTCCGCACGCAGGTCGGACCGCTCCACGCTCAAGGATGCGCTGGCTCTCATGGCCAAAGTCTACGGTCCTCCCTCGGCGTGCCGCCATCATTTCTACGCAAGACGGAAGGCGGACACGGAGACCGTGCTCGCCTACCGCACGGCGTTGCTCGCTCTCGCTGACGCCGCGTTCCCTCGTATGGACGAGGAGGGCCAAGATGCGATGGTTTTGGAGCAGCTGCTCAAGTTGGCGCAGGACCTGGGGGTCCCCATCAACACGGCCGACGACACCGATATTTCTTCATTACGGGTCGCCACGAGCATGCAAGCGCACGAGGTCCTTCAACGAAAGCAGGGGGTCGTCTGCAACGCTGCCGTGGCCTCAACTCCGGGTCCGGTTGACACCGTGCCCCAAGTCGTCAGCCCACGAGAGGACGCGTTCATCGCGGGACGAGCGGGGGACTGGAGGTCGGGGGGTCGTTCGCCTCTGCGAGCGGCCCGCAAGCTGGAGCAACCGAGATCTCCGACTACTGTCATCACCTGCTATAACTGCGGCCTTCGTGGCCACGTGGCCTCCGGTTGCCGCGCCCCACGTCAGCGCGCCATGGGACCTCGGCTGGACGACGACCAAGGCCCCAAGTCATCACTGCAAACCCCGGCAAGTCGCGGCACCTCACATGCTTGGCCCGCATACTCGACACGTATGGGTCGTCGCGTTGCGACGAGGGAGAGCCGAGTAGAGTTCGGGGATTCGGTTCGGAGAGGGGGGTTCGGCCGGGACCGGGGAGACATTAAATGGTCGGAATTGGGGCACAGAATAGTGGCTGCCTCAGCGGGTTCATCCGTCGTTACCGGATCGATTGATGGGGTCGAGGTCAGGGTGTTAGTGGACACGGGGGCATCGGCGACTATTATTTCGGATCTCATTTATAATATTCTCCCGGTACAATGTCGTCCGCTTCTTCCGGTGGATGTGCCATTTTACGCCGCAAACGGGGGATCGTTGGGCATTATCGGTCAGATTAGGGCGTCCATTTGCATTGGTGATATCAAATTGTCGGGACCCGTTTTCGTTTCATCTTCCCTGGCGGTTCCTTGCCTATTGGGCACTGATTTTTTGGCGAAAATGCCCATCAAAATTCTCATTGATCAGCGTTGCATTGAACTACCATCGGGTCGCCGTATTTCATTTTTGACGAGCCCTAATGTAATTCGGACGGCGTGCGCTACCATTCAGGCGTTAGCAACACAGACCGTGCACGTGCCCCCGGGTTCACAAATGTTGATTCCCCTCCGGTTACGGAAGCCATGGGGGAAGGAGGCCTCGGAACAGGCCATGCTTTTGGGTCCTTCTAATAGGGCTGTTGGAGGTCTCGATTTATCGGTGGCTCACACTTTGGTTGGGGCAGACAGGGATCCGTTTGTCATGGTTTTAAACGCTGGGGCGCGGCCGGCCGTCATTCAGCAGGGCACCGTGCTGGCTCACGCGGCACGGGTCCCTGCGGAGGAGAGGCTGGTTGCGCAGGCTGATCCGAGCCCCACGAATAGCGTACCATCAAAGGAGGACCTAGATTGGATTGATATGCTGTGCGCGGACTCTGACGATTTGTCAGCGCTACAGTTGGGTGCGTTGCGCGGGTTGCTGATTGAATTTTCGGATGTCTTCAGTAAACATAAGTATGATATCGGATGCACGGACCTGCTACGCCACCACATTGAAACGGGCGATGCGGCACCGGTCAGGCAAAATCCCTTCCGACTGAGTCCTGCTGAGAAGGAACATGTTCAGTCGGCAGTTAACGATATGCTGGAAGCCGACATTATTTCGCCTTCTTCCAGTCCTTGGGGAGCACCTATTGTGCTCGTTAAAAAGCAGGACGGGTCCCTGCGATTTTGCGTCGATTTCCGCCGCCTGAATAAGATCTCGGTGGCCGACGCGTATCCGCTCCCCAGGATGGACGAGTCTCTCGACGCATTGTCCGGTGCGCGATACTTTTCGACTCTTGATTTATTGTCCGGATTTTGGCAGTTGCCACTCGACGAGGAGTCTAAGCCTAAGACTGCATTCCGGACTCCAGGGGGCCTGTTTCAGTTTAACCGGTTACCCATGGGACTTCACTCCTCTCCTGCGACGTTTCAGCGTCTTATGGAATTGGTTTTGTCGGGCTTGCAGTGGGAGACGTGCCTCATTTACCTTGACGATGTCATTGTTTTCGGTAAAACGTTCGAAGAACACCTCCAGCGATTGAGAGGGGTGTTCTTGCGAATGCGATCGGCTAAATTAAAGTTTAAAACCGGCCAAATGCCATCTTTTTCGTAAATCCGTGAGGTACTTGGGTCACATTGTCGACTCTTCGGGGATTTCTACCGATCCTGCGAAGACGGACTGTGTCAGTTCGTGGCCGACGCCCACGTCAGTGTCAGACGTGCGCAGTTTCATCGGTTTTGCTTCGTATTATCGCCGATTCGTTGAGCACTTCGCCACCATTGCAAAGCCCTTGCACGCTCTAACGGCAAAAGGAGTGAAGTTCCGGTGGGGACCGGAGGAGGAGGCTGCATTCTGCTCCCTCCGGGACGCCTTGGTAAGGGCCCCACCCTTGTGCTATCCAGACTTTGAGAGTCCCTTCTTGCTAGACACGGATGCTAGCAACACGGGCATTGGGGGAGTGCTGTCCCAAGTCGTTGGAGGGGTCGAACGGGTGGTCGCCTATGGTAGCAGGGTGTTGTCGCCGGCAGAGCAGCGCTACTGCGTCACCCGTCGTGAACTACTTGCCATTGTTTTTTTTGTACAACAATTCAGGCCATATCTCTATGGTCGTCATTTCACGGTCCGGACGGACCATGCGGCGCTCCAGTATTCATTACGGGTTGCCCAGCCCTCGGGCCAATTGTCGCGGTGGTTGGAAGTCCTCCAGGACTATCAGTTCACGACTACGTACCGTAAAGGGTTGCGACACACGAATGCCGATGCCCTGTCGCGGTTGTTGCCTTGTCACAAATGTGCGTGCTTATCGGGATCGGCGCGCTGTAAACCTCCGGTTACGGAAGGTAGGGAGGCGTTGGTTGCGACCGCGAGCACACCAATTGGGGATGGTCCCGCTACCCCAGGGGGTCAGGACTCGCTGCTCTCACTGTCGCTGATTGAGTGGGGCCGTCTCCAAATGGCGGACAGCTCCCTGCTGGCATTGCGCCGAAAGACGGAGGGTTCCGAAGGTAGCCACGACCGAACTGGCTCCTACGAGCTTAAGCAGGGCCTGTTGATGAGATGGGACAGTTTGTCCCGGCGGCATGCGATTGTGGTGCCTTCTGCTGTGAGGGGGAAGGTTGTCTTGGCCGCACACGAACGCCTCTTGCATTTGGGAGTTAACAAAACGCTTGCCCTGCTTCAGCGTGACTATTATTGGCCGGGAATGGGGGGTGACGTGGTGAATATTCTGAAGGGTTGTGTTGAGTGCGCCAGACGGAAACCACCGCCCGTGGCAGCTAATCCACCGCTTCAATCTATTCAGGTCTCGCGCACTAACGAGCTCGTTGCACTCGATATTCTGGGGCCCTTTCCGGTCACGCCTAGGGGTAATAAGTACCTGTTGGTGGGGGTCGAATATTTTACCCGGTGGCCTATGGCGTGGCCACTCGCCAACCAGTCGGCGGCGGCTGTGACGGACGCCTTTGTCCAGGGCTACGTCCTGGACAAGGGGGCTCCCGAACGCTTGCTGACTGACCAAGGGAAAAATTTTTCGAGTAAATTACTGCAGGAGGTGTGCGACCTGTTGGGTACCAAAAAGGTGCGTACCTCCCCGTACCACCCGCAGACGGACGGGATGGTGGAGAGGCTTAACAGGACATTGACCTCTATGCTGTGCCAGCAGGTGTGTGAGTCGCATGTTGATTGGGACCTGCAGGTCCCTGGGGTCCTTGCCGCGTATAGAATGGCCCCCCATGCAGCTACGGGGTTTTCCCCGTTTTTTCTAATGTACGGTCGGGAAGCCGACCCGCCCATGGAAACGCAGCTGGGTCTGCCCGCACCACGAACTAATTCTAAATTGGCAGAGCATATTAAATTTAATATTCATAAACTGACAGAGGCAAGGGAGGCCGCACGGCTTAATTCGCGGGCTCGCCAAATTGCGAACGAGCGGTTGCGGGCACGGAAGGTGTCCGTGCACAATTGGGAACCAGGTGACAAGGCCTGGCTGCATTGCCCTCAGGCACCTTTGGCCACGTCGCCTAAATTGTTGAAGCCGTGGCGGGGACCCGTGGAGGTCGTGCGGGTGGCACGCCCCCAGTGCGTTCAGATAAAATGGGGGAAACGCCGTTGGTACGTCCACCCCTCCCGACTGAAACCGTTCTCGCCTCCGTATGGCCTCCCCTTGTGTCGTGAGGGCCGAGCATGTGACGTGACCGACGACCCTGAGGGGGAATTGTCCTTGCCTGCTCCTCACATGTCTCCGCCTGATCCGCTCCCAGGTGTCTCGGAACTGACTGCTGCCGACCACCGGCGGCCGGATCTTCACGGCGGGGCCGGTCCTTCCAGGCCCGACCCGTGCCGTCTAGAGCTGCCGGAGACACCGGACGGTCGCCAACGTCCCGTTCCATACGACGGACCGGCCAGACGGACTCGCGCTAGGTCGCGCTACTTTGTGTAACCTACCACGTGCGGAGTCGAGGCAGCCGGAGCGCCTCGGCACTGCGTGGGTCACAGTGACACTTGGCGCGTTCGTTTTACGGTGTTCGCTTTTATTGTGTTGTTCGTCGGGCTGTATATTGCTTCATATTTAAGGTTGTGTTATGTTGTTGTTGTTGTGTTACGGGGCACACTGGGATGTGGAGTTCTTTATTACTGCGTTGCGTTATGTTGTGTTGTAGGTTAACAGCCGGGCCGGCTGCAAGCTATGTGGGAGGGGGTGATGTAGAGGTGATACGCGCTGGGATTAAGGATCGTATGCACAGTGCGTGATGATTGGCTGTGTAGGTGGTGACGCGCGCTGACGGTGGAGGATCAGGGGTCAGCGCGGGGTCGTGGGTTACGGGGTACCGATTGGCTGTGGGCGGTGACGCGCTGAGAGAGAGTGCGTCGTGATTGGGTCATTAAGGAACGACGCTCACGTCGACGCCGCATCAGCTCCGTCCCTCGTGAGCAGGGGCTATAAAAGGGGATGCACACAGGCGTAAGGGCAGTGTGTAACCAGCGAAGAAGGAAGACGGGGATGAAGACCTAGAGCCCTGCGGTACCTAGCCCCGCTGTCCTAAGGGGACCGGGACTCTGTGTAACCCAGAGGCGAGTGTAGTGGGTGTAGCCATAGGTCTACACGAGCCGAATGTACTATGTGTAGCCAGGGCATAGGGCTTACACGAGTCGAGTGTATTGTGTAGCCAGAGGCATAGGGCTTACACGAGTCGAGTGTATTGTGTAGCCAGAGGCATAGGGCTTACACGAGTCGAGTATATTGTGTGTAGCCAGAGGCATAGGGTCTACACGAGTCCAGTGTATCGGGTGTAGCCAGAGGCCTAGAGCTTACACGAGATTAGTGGAGTGTGTCGGAGGAAGAAGAGAGACCACACGTTGTATTGTGATACCTAAAGGATTTAATAAAAGTGTGTTACCCGTCAAGAAGTTCCTGCCGTCAATTCCCATACTTCACTACGATCGAGACGAACTCTTCCCCTAACACTGACCCCTATACCATCCCTAACACTGACCCCTATACCATCCCTAATTCGATCCCTAATCCTAATAGTACACTGTCCCTTGCCCTAATACATTAATTATCCTCGATCCTATCCCCCATACAATACTTTACACGATTCACACTCACTAAGCCGATAAACAGCAGCCCTTAACATAGCCATAATAACTCTCACCAAACAACAAGTCACATCCCTAACCCTATCACGACTACTCCCTCACCACACCATCACGACGACATCATACAGAGCTCCCCAGCTCTCACCACACTGAGACAACATCAAGCCAGAACCCCTACCACACCACCCCTACCACACCACCCCTACCACACCACCCCTACCCACCCCTACCACACCACCCCTACCCACAACCACCCCTACCCACCCCTACCACACCACCCCTACCCACACCACCCCTACCACACCACCCCTACCACACCACCCCTACCAACACCACCCCTACCACACCACCCCTACCATACCACCCCTACCCACCCCTACCACACCACCCCTACCACACCACCCCTACCCACCCCTACCACACCACCCCTACCCACACCACCCCTACCCACCCCTACCACACCACCCCTACCACACCACCCCTACCACACCACCCCTACCCACCCATACCACACCACCCCCTACCACATCACCCCTACCCACCCCTACCACACCACCCCTACCACACCACCCCTACCCACACCACCCCTACCCACCCCTACCACACCACCCCTACCACACCACCCCTACCACATCACCCCTACCCACCCCTACCACACAACCCCTACCCACACCACCCCTACCACACCATCCCTACCCACACCACCCCTACCCACCCCTACCACACCACCCCTACCCACACCACCCCTACCACACCACCCCTACCCACACCACCCCTACCCACCCCTACCACACCACCCCTACCACACCACCCCTGCCCACACCCCCCCTACCACACCACCCCTACCACACCACCCCTACCAACACCATCCCTACCACACCACCTCTACCACACCACCCCTACCAACACCACCCCTACCACACCACCCCTACCACACCACCCCTACCCACACCACCCCTACCACACCACCCCTACCAACACCACCCCTACACACCCCTACCACACCACCCCTACCCAAACCACCCCTACCACACCACCCCTACCACACCACCCCTACCACACCACCCCTACCCACCCATACCACACCACCCCTACCACATCACCCCTACCCACCCCTACCACACCACCCCTACCCACACCACCCCTACCACACCACCCCTACCCACACCACCCCTACCCACCCCTACCCACACCACCCCTACCACACCACCCCTACCCACACCACCCCTACCCACACCACCCCTACCACACCACCCCTACCACACCACCCCTACCCACACCACCCATACCACACCACCCCTACCCACACCACCCCTACCCACACCACCCAGACCACACCACCCCTACCACACCACCCCTACCAACACCACCCCTACCACACCACACCTACCACACCACCCCTACCCACACCACCCCTACCACACCACCCCTACCACACCACCCCTACCAACACCACCCCTACCACACCACCCCTACCACACCACCCCTACCCACACCACCCCTACCACACCACCCCTACCAACACCACCCCTACCACACCACCCCTACCACACCACCCCTACCCACCCCTACCACACCACCCCTACCACACCACCCCTACCACACCACCCCTACCACACCACCCCTACCCACCCCTACCACACCACCCCTACCACACCACCCCTACCCACCCATACCACACGACCCCTACCACACCACCCCTACCACACCACCCCTACCCACCCCTATCACACCACCCCTACCCACACCACCCCTACCACACCACCCCTACCAACACCACCCCTACCACACCACCCCTACCACACCACCCCTACCCACACCACCCCTACCACACCACCCCCCCCCATAACCCTACATCACCACCACCTCATATCCCCATAACCCCACATCACCACCACCCCCCTCACCCCATAGCCCCACATCACCACCACCCCCACCCCATAACCCCACATCACCACCACCCAACCCTACCACACCACCCCTACCCACACCACCCCTACCACACCACCCCTACCACACCACCCCTACCACACCACCCCTACCCACCCATACCACACCACCCCTACCACATCACCCCTACCCACCCCTACCACACCACCCCTACCCACACCACCCTACCACACCACCCCTACCACACCACCCCTACCCACCCCTACCCACACCACCCCTACCACACAACCCCTACCCACACCACCCCTACCCACACCACCCCTACCACACCACCCCTACCACACCACCCCTACCCACACCACCCATACCACACCACCCCTACCCACACCACCCCTACCCACACCACCCATACCACACCACCCCTACCACACCACCCCTACCAACACCACCCCTACCACACCACCCCTACCACACCACCCCTACCCACACCACCCCTACCACACCACCCCTACCACACCACCCCTACCAACACCACCCCTACCACACCACCCCTACCACACCACCCCTACCCACACCACCCCTACCACACCACCCCTACCAACACCACCCCTACCACACCACCCCTACCACACCACCCCTACCCACCCCTACCACACCACCCCTACCACACCACCCCTACCACCCCACCCCTACCCACCCCTACCACACCACCCCTACCACACCACCCCTACCACACCACCCCTACCCACCCATACCACACCACCCCTACCACACCACCCCTACCACACCACCCCTACCCACCCCTACCACACCACCCCTACCCACACCACCCCTACCACACCACCCCTACCACACCACCCCTACCACACCACCCCTACCACACCACCCCTACCACACACCCACCCCCCTACCACACCACCCCCCCCATAACCCCACATCACCACCACCTCATATCCCCATAACCCCACATCACCACCACCCCCCTCACCCCATAGCCCCACATCACCACCACCCCCACCCCATAACCCACATCACCACCACCCCACCCCCCATAACCCCACATCACCACCACCCCCCACCCCATAGCCCCACATCACCACCACCCCACACCCCATAACCCCACATCACCACCACCCCACACCCCATAACCCCACATCACCACCACCCCCCACCCCATAACCCCACATCACCACCACCCCTCACCCCATAGCCCCACATCACCACCACCCCCCATAACCCCACATCACCACCACCCCCACCCCATAACCCACATCACCACCACCCAACCCCCCATAACCCCACATCACCACCACCCCCCACCCCATAGCCCCACATCACCACCACCCCCCACCCCATAGCCCCACATCACCACCACCCCCCACCCCATAGCCCCACATCACCACCACCCCCCACCCCATAGCCCCACATCACCACCACCCCCCACCCCATAGCCCCACATCACCACCACCCCACCCCCATAGCCCCACATCACCACCACCCCACCCCCCATAACCCCACATCACCACCACCCCCCACCCCATAGCCCCACATCACCACTACCCCACACCCCATAACCCCACATCACCACCACCCCACCCCCCATAACCCCACATCACCACCACCCCACACCCCATAACCCCACATCACCACCACCCCACACCCCATAGCCCCACATCACCACCACCCCACACCCCATAACCCCACATCACCACCACCCCACCCCCCATAACCCCACATCACCACCACCCCACACCCCATAACCCCACATCACCACCACCCCCCACCCCATAGCCCCACATCACCACCACCCCCCACCCCATAGCCCCACATCACCACCACCCCCCACCCCATAGCCCCCACCCCACATCACCACCACCCCACACCCCATAGCCCCACATCACCACCACCCCACACCCCATAACCCCACATCACCACCACCCCCCACCCCATAGCCCCACATCACCACCACCCCCCACCCCATAGCCCCACATCACCACCACCCCCCACCCCATAGCCCCACATCACCACCACCCCACACCCCATAGCCCCACATCACCACCACCCCCCACCCCATAGCCCCACATCACCACCACCCCCCACCCCATAGCCCCACATCACCACCACCCCCACCCCATAGCCCCACATCACTACCACCCCCCACCCCATAGCCCCACATCACCACCACCCCACACCCCCATCTGTGTGTCTGCCGGCTCCCGTCTAGGCGAGAGACAAAAAAACGAATGACTCAGCACGAACAGAGCGAGAGAGAACCCAGTAAAATTATAAATTATTCGCCCACGTTGGGATTTAAAAAACGAACTCACGGCACTTCGGGGTGGGTGATGGATCCATCATTGATTGCCAACAACATCTTCTCGCGGCCCGCAGGCCAGCACGCTGCGTTTGAAAGTAATCCATACTCGGATTACTCTGGTCATACGCCAGTGGTGTAATGTAAAAGTAATCCGCATTCGGATTACTTCTACAAGGTGGAACGGTGGCACAGGTGGTTAGCGCAGCGACCTTAACCGCGGCTAACCCCCGTGGCGGAGTGACATCAACCCACAGTGGGGAAGTATGGTCAAAACGATCCCCAAAAGAAGCGACACAGCTTGGGGTGGCCCTCATCCAGCAGTGGACTGTTGGAAGCCTGTAAGTCTCAATGTGTTGGCGACGGGGCAGATATTAATCTCCACTCTTGCTAGACCATTCCATGTTCCGGTGGCAGGGTCAGTCCATCCACAGAACAGAACAGCCGCTGTCGACTCCGCACACAGTGGTACACGCAATGACTTTACCGACCCCAGCCGGTGATGATGATGACCGGCTAACTCCACATCTTACCGGGTGTGCCAGGTCTCACGTGCCACTACTTAAAAACCGGACGTGTCACAAGACCAATCAACAGGCGCGCCGGGGTGGGGGGGGGGGGTCAATAGATGTGTCACCCAACAAATGCCACTCACCAGGTGTGTGCAAATCAGCGACTGTGCCGGTCAGCAGGGCGTGCGTGCGTGTGCCACAGCCGGGGGTTGTGCAGGCAATGTTGTTGGCGTGGTGGTGGTGGAGCTTCCGCGGATGTCTATCGGCTGCCACGGACGCGGGCGTCAAGCGAAGCGAGGGCCAAACAATGACGCGATCTTCGTAAAGGCAAGCCCCGACACGCGCTCACATACACACGCGCACACTCATAGACATACACACATACACACACTCCTATACACTCATACATACACACTCCTATACACACTCATACACATACACACTCAACACACATACATACACACACTCAACACACATACATACACACACTCATACACATACATACACACTCATACACATACATACACACGCACACACATACATACACACACACTTCTATACACTCAAACATACACACACACACAACACACATACATACACACACTCATACACACACTCCTATACACTCTCATACATACACATTCATACATACACACTCATACACTCACACTCCTATACACACACACACTCATACACACACTCCTATACACTCACACACACACACTCATACACATACACACGCACACACACACTCCTATACACTCATACACAACAACCGCCATTCGCCACTAAGTGGCGGTGACGTCACCACGACGCTTGTGCCAGGCCATGTGCACATTGAGGCCACGTGAAGTGTCGAACGCCCGCTGGCAGGAGGTCACGGGGCAGACTCAGGTGCCACGGGTCGACTGACTGAGATGACCGAGATGACTGGCTGATGCACCACCTGTGCCCCCTACTGTACCAACTTGCTGTGCTTTAGCCACCCGGCGCTCCGCTCGTTGTTGTGAGCGTCGCTCCTCCGCCCTCCGTTGTTGTTGGAGGGCGACTGCCTCCAACTGCCCAGTAGCGTCTTTCACGAGCCTCCTCCACCGAGGCCGATCTTGACACCGCTGGTACCAGTCATCGGCAAGTCCACTCAGCTCCACGTCCTCCTGTACCACATCACTCCATCTCTTCTCTAGCCCGTGTCGCGCCCGTTTAGCCCCCTCGATCCGGCCGAACAAAAGTTGTTTAGGCATGCGGTGGCTGGACATGCGGGCTACATGACCCAGCCAACGCAGCCTTGCCTGCCGGAGGAGCTCACCGATGGGACTTTGTCCAGATCTTTCAAGGATTTGTGAGCTCCTCACACAATCCAGCCTGGTTAAACCCAGGATGGATCGTAGGCAGGCCAGCCTAAATGTTTCCAACTGGCGAAGATGCTCCATTAGGGGGGTCCACCTTTCGCAAGCGTATAGAAGGGAGGGAATGACTGTGGCCGAGAAGACCTGAAGCTTCGTGCGGAGCGACAGACCAGGTAGCTTCCACACAGCGTTACGCAACCGATGAAAAGATATTGCCGCTCGACTGATTCGGAGTGAGACCTCTGCTGATAAACTGGAGCCGGTCATAAGCACACTGCCCAGGTATGGGAAACTCTCCACTCTCTCCACAACTGCCCCATCACCAATTGGGAGTTGTGGGGGTGGAGTGTCCGATGGTACAAAATACCCAGGCAGGTGCTTAGTCTTGGTGGGGCTGGTGGTAAGGCCCCACCTCTTAGTGGCACGCTCCAGTCTCAGCAGCAGCGTCTCCAACTCCTCTTCTGAATGAGCAGCTATTACCAAATCATCGGCATACATAACGTGGTTGACCAATAGGGAGCCATCCCTTGATCACACCCGGGCGTCGATCAGCCTCCCATTATATCTGTACCAAATGGAAATTCCCCCGGTACAGCTATTGAAGGCTTCACGAACTACGCAGTCGAAATAGATGTTAAATAATGTGGGAGCCAGAGGACATCCTTGTCGCACCCCAAGGTGTACAGGGAAAGGCTCCGACTTCCGGCCGCGTAGTTTTACCCGGGCCCGCTCACCATCATGAAGGTCCTTAATGATCGTGAGCAGAGGGTCAGGGACTCCGAAAGCACGAAGAACAACCCAGAGCCCAGTCCTACTGATGGTATCATAGGCCTTGACCAGGTCAATAAAGCAGAGATGTAGGTCTTTTTGGAATTCCCTACACCTCTGCTGTACCAGACGGACAGAAAATATGGCATCTGTGCAGGAACCGCTCTTTCCTGAAACCGCATTGGGGCTCCGCAAGCCTCTACTCAGCGTGCCTAGCAAGGCGATGTTGAATAATCCTTGCCAAGACCTTACCCGGCACACTGAGGAGATGCCCCTGTAGTTGTTACAGTCGGTACGGTCCCCCTTCTTAAAGAGGGGGTCCACCAGGGCATCCTTCCAGTCCTGCGGAACCCGTCCAGTGGTCCAGACGGTTGTTATGATGTCATATAGGGCAGTCTGTGCACAAACGCCACCCTCCCTCAGCATTTCGCTTGGGAGATCATCTCTGCCTAGTGCCTTCCCTGGTCTCAGACTCCGGATCGGCCTCAGTACTTCCTCAACAGCTGGCACCTCAGCCAGCCACTCACAGGGGGTGACCTCTTCCAATATTTGAGGCACCGCAGCCTCAGCAGGGTTATCCCCACTTTGTGCCATGATGTTTTCCTGGCTGAGAGATTTTCCCTCCCCCAGGACCTCACAGAAATGCTCAGCAAATCTGCAAACCTGTTCCTGGGGGTCGGAGATTGGATCACCGTTTTTTCCTCTAATGATGGTAATAGGTGTGGCGCTGCAGGTTACACACACACTCATACACACGCACTCATACACACGCACACACACTCCTATACACTCACACACACACTCCTATACACTCACACACACTCATACACACACTCCTATACACACACACACATATACACTCCTATACACTCACACACACACACTCAACACACACACACTCCTATACACGCACACACATACACACACACGCACACTCACGTACATACACTCACACTCCTATACACGCACACACGCACACTCCTATACACGCACACACACACACTCCTATACACTCATACACACACACTCATACACACACTCATACACACACACTCCTATACACACACACACTCATACACACAAAGACAAAGAACCCTCGTACAGCCTTAACAGACTGTTGGGGCAAGTGCTGTTAGCGAGCACCTATGAAGGCCGGCACAGCACACGAGGGGGTGGGTGGCCAGTACCGTGCCCGGCCGCCTTTGTCTCCCCTAGTGGCGGTGTTATTACGCATCGCACCAGGTACTCATTTCAGGCTGAGTCAACCTAGGGGAGGAGGCCCAGGACCGGTTCAGGTAATCGTCACGGTTGTTGGCCGTGAGCGCGCAAGTGCTGTTAGCCAACCAACGTCATCACTGGTGCCGGCCAATCACGATCAGTGACAGCACCAACGTCATCACTGGTGCCGGCCAATCACGATCAGTGACAGCACCAACGTCATCACCGGTGCCGGCCAATCACGATCAGTGACAGCACCAACGTCATCACCGGTGCCAGCCAATCACGATCAGTGACAGCACCAACGTCATCACTGGTGCCAGCCAATCACGATCAGTGACAGCACCAACGTCATCACCGGTGCCGGCCAATCACGATCAGTGACAGCACCAACGTCATCACCGGTGCCAGCCAATCACGATCAGTGACAGCACCAACGTCATCACCGGTGCCGGCCAATCACGATCAGTGACAGCACCGACATCATCACCGGTGCCGGCCAATCACGATCAGTGACAGCACCAACGTCATCACCGGTGCCGGCCAATCATGATCAGTGACAGCACCAACATCATCACCGGTGCCGGCCAATCACGATCAGTGACAGCACCAACGTCATCACCGGTGCCGGCCAATCACGATCAGTGACAGCACCAACATCATCACCGGTGCCGGCCAATCACGATCAGTGACAGCACCAACATCATCACCGGTGCCGGCCAATCACGATCAGTGACAGCACCGACATCATCACCGGTGCCGGCCAATCACGATCAGTGACAGCACCAACATCATCACCGGTGCCGGCCAATCACGATCAGTGACAGCACCAACATCATCACCGGTGCCGGCCAATCACTGTCAGTGACACATCATTAGTGACGCATCAATATTGCCCATGACCCACTCACGTGCAAAGACATAGACCCCCCCCCCCCCCCCCGTATAGCTCTGGACAGACTTAATACAGGCTTTTTTTGGGGTTAGATCGCTTAAATATATAAATGTGTAATTAAACCCACCACAGCCAATTAGTAAGGTTTGTCACATAAACAGAACATACCAATACAGCACTAGCCGGTGTGTTGGAGAGCAAGGCCACAACATTTACAACCTGAGCACGACGTTTGCCACGGCACACGAGGGGGTGGGTGGCCAGCATCACGCCCGGCCGCCTTTGTCTCCCCAGAGCCTCAAATGAGTACCGCACCAGGTACCCATTCGAGGCTGAGTCGACCTAGGGGAGGCCCAGGACGGGTTCAGATAATGGTCACCGGTGGTAGCCGCGAGCGGGAATCGAACTCGCGTCGCCAGGTTCGTAGCGCAGCGTCGTGCTAACCGCTGCACCACTGCTCCCCGCGCACACTCAATATCCCCCGCCATTCGCCACGTGGTGACGGTGACGTCACCACGGCGCCTGTGCCAGGCTAGGTGCACTTTGAGGCCACGTGAAGTGTCGAAAGCTCGCTGACAGGAGGAGGTCTCTGGACAGACCCAGCAGGTGCCATGGGTTGGCTGACTGAGATGACCGCTGGTAAGATACACCACCAGCTGTACCCCCTACTGTGCCAGGCTAGGTGCAGGAGGTCTCTGGACTGACCCAGCAGGTGCCATGGGTTGGCTGACTGAGATGACCACTGGAAGATGCACCACCAGCTGTACCCCCTACTGTGCCAGGCTAGGTGCAGGAGGTCTCTGGACTGACCCAGCAGGTGCCATGGGTTGGCTGACTGAGATGACCACTGGAAGATGCACCACCAGCTGTACCCCCTACTGTGCCAGGCTAGGTGCAGGAGGTCTCTGGACTGACCCAGCAGGTGCCATGGGTTGGCTGACTGAGATGACCACTGGAAGATGCACCACCAGCTGTACCCCCTACTGTGCCAGGCTAGGTGCAGGAGGTCTCTGGACTGACCCAGCAGGTGCCATGGGTTGGCTGACTGAGATGACCACTGGTAGATACACCACCAGCTGTACCCCCCTACTGTGCCAGGATAGGTGCAGGAGGTCTCTGGACTGACCCAGCAGGTGCCATGGGTTGGCTGACTGAGATGACCACTGGAAGATGCACCACCAGCTGTACCCCCTACTGTGCCAGGCTAGGTGCAGGAGGTCTCTGGACTGACCCAGCAGGTGCCATGGGTTGGCTGACTGAGATGACCACTGGAAGATGCACCACCAGCTGTACCCCCTACTGTGCCAGGCTAGGTGCAGGAGGTCTCTGGACTGACCCAGCAGGTGCCATGGGTTGGCTGACTGAGATGACCACTGGAAGATGCACCACCAGCTGTACCCCCTACTGTGCCAGGCTAGGTGCAGGAGGTCTCTGGACTGACCCAGCAGGTGCCATGGGTTGGCTGACTGAGATGACCACTGGAAGATGCACCACCAGCTGTACCCCCTACTGTGCCAGGCTAGGTGCAGGAGGTCTCTGGACTGACCCAGCAGGTGCCATGGGTTGGCTGACTGAGATGACCACTGGAAGATGCACCACCAGCTGTACCCCCTACTGTGCCAGGCTAGGTGCAGGAGGTCTCTGGACTGACCCAGCAAGTGCCATGGGTTGGCTGACTGAGATGACCACTGGAAGATGCACCACCAGCTGTACCCCCTACTGTGCCAGGCTAGGTGCAGGAGGTCTCTGGACTGACCCAGCAGGTGCCATGGGTTGGCTGACTGAGATGACCACTGGAAGATGCACCACCAGCTGTACCCCCTACTGTGCCAGGCTAGGTGCAGGAGGTCTCTGGACTGACCCAGCAGGTGCCATGGGTTGGCTGACTGAGATGACCACTGGAAGATGCACCACCAGCTGTACCCCCTACTGTGCCAGGCTAGGTGCAGGAGGTCTCTGGACTGACCCAGCAGGTGCCATGGGTTGGCTGACTGAGATGACCACTGGAAGATGCACCACCAGCTGGACCCCCTACTGTGCCAGGCTAGGTGCAGGAGGTCTCTGGACTGACCCAGCAGGTGCCATGGGTTGGCTGACTGAGATGACCACTGGAAGATGCACCACCAGCTGTACCCCCTACTGTGCCAGGCTAGGTGCAGGAGGTCTCTGGACTGACCCAGCAGGTGCCATGGGTTGGCTGACTGAGATGACCGCTGGTAGATACACCACCAGCTGTACCCCCCTACTGTGCCAGGCTAGGTGCAGGAGGTCTCTGGACTGACCCAGCAGGTGCCATGGGTTGGCTGACTGAGATGACCACTGGAAGATGCACCACCAGCTGTACCCCCTACTGTGCCAGGCTAGGTGCAGGAGGTCTCTGGACTGACCCAGCAGGTGCCATGGGTTGGCTGACTGAGATGACCACTGGAAGATGCACCACCAGCTGTACCCCCTACTGTGCCAGGCTAGGTGCAGGAGGTCTCTGGACTGACCCAGCAGGTGCCATGGGTTGGCTGACTGAGATGACCACTGGAAGATGCACCACCAGCTGTACCCCCTACTGTGCCAGGCTAGGTGCAGGAGGTCTCTGGACTGACCCAGCAGGTGCCATGGGTTGGCTGACTGAGATGACCACTGGAAGATGCACCACCAGCTGTACCCCCTACTGTGCCAGGCTAGGTGCAGGAGGTCTCTGGACTGACCCAGCAGGTGCCATGGGTTGGCTGACTGAGATGACCACTGGAAGATGCACCACCAGCTGTACCCCCTACTGTGCCAGGCTAGGTGCAGGAGGTCTCTGGACTGACCCAGCAGGTGCCATGGGTTGGCTGACTGAGATGACCACTGGAAGATGCACCGCCAGCTGTACCCCCTACTGTGCCAGGCTAGGTGCAGGAGGTCTCTGGACTGACCCAGCAGGTGCCATGGGTTGGCTGACTGAGATGACCACTGGAAGATGCACCACCAGCTGTACCCCCTACTGTGCCAGGCTAGGTGCAGGAGGTCTCTGGACTGACCCAGCAGGTGCCATGGGTTGGCTGACTGAGATGACCACTGGAAGATGCACACGTGTGTGATGCGTGTGGCTGCGCTGGGCTAGAAGGACAGCCCAGCCAAGGTGTCGAGCCCCAGGTAGCCCAAGAGGACGCGACAGGGGGGTGGGGGTGTAGGGCCTCTTTGGACCAAGCAGAGGCGGCGCTGAGCGTCACGGCGACAATCGCCGTGACGAGGTCAACTTCAGCTCTCATCCGCACCTCGTCGACTTTCCTCTTCTCTCACCTCCTCCTCGTTCACCCCCCCCCCCCTTACGACTGCGTCTCCCCCTCCCGTCTGCATGACGATGGCTCCTCTTCACACGCACGCGCAAGCACCGCGTGTAGCCCAGCCGTGATCATCTCCTCTCTGTACCTCCACTGCTGCCTTACCACTTGAGACAAAGACAAAGATCCCTCCCCCGTGTAGCCTCAACAGACTGTAGGGGCAAGTGCTGTTAGCGAGCAGCACCTATGAAGGCCGGCACGGCTCACTGAGGGGGTGGGTGGCCAGCACCACGCCCGGCCGCCTTTGTCTCCCTAGTGGCGATGCTTACTACACACCGTATCAGGTACTCATTTGAGGCCGAGTCAACCTAGGGGAGGCCCAAGACCGGTTCAGATAATCGTCACCGGTGGTGTTGGCGGCCGTGAGCGGGAATCGAACTCGGGTCGCCGGATTCGAAGCCGCGGCGCCGCTAACCGCTGCGCCACCGCTCCCCACACGCACTCGTATTTCCATTCCGCATGGACACGCGCTCTGTTCAGTCAGCAAAACACAAACTTGTGAATAATGCACCCGACACACACACAGACACACACACATACAGACACACCCACAGACACACATACTCACATACAGACACACACACACACAGCACGGCTGTGTGTGTGTGTGTCAGCGTGGGAGGGTGTGTCAATGTTGGTCAGCGTGCGTGTCAGTGTGCGTGTCAGTGTGCGTGCCAGTGTGCGTGTCAGTGTGCGTGTCAGTGTGTGTGTCAGTGTGTGTGTGTGTGTGCGTGTCAGTGTGCGTATCAGTGTGCGTGTCAGTGTGTGTCCGTGTGCGTGTCAGTGTGTGTGTCAGTGTGTGTGTCAGTGTGCGTGTCAGCGTGCGTGTCAGCGTGCGTGTCAGTGTGCGTGTCAGTGTGTGTGTCAGTGTGTGTGTCAGCGTGCGTGTCAGCGTGCGTGTCAGTGTGTGTGTCAGTGTGTGTGTGTCAGTGTGTGTGTCAGCGTGCGTGCCAGTGTGCGTGCCAGTGTGCGTGTCAGTGTGCGTGTGTCAGTATGTGTGTCAGTGTGTGTGTCAGTGTGTGTGTCAGCGTGCGTGTCAGTGTGCGTGTCAGTGTGTGTGTCAGTGTGTGTGTCAGCGTGCGTGTCAGTGTGTGTGTCAGTGTGCGTGTCAGTGTGTGTGTCAGTGTGCGTGTCAGTGTGTGTGTGTCAGTGTGTGTGTCAGCGTGCGTGCCAGCGTGCGTGTCAGTGTGCGTGTCAGTGTGTGTGTCAGTGTGCGTGTCAGTGTGTGTGTGTCAGTGTGTGTGTCAGTGTGCGTATCAGTGTGCGTGTCAGTGTGTGTCAGTGTGCGTGTCAGTGTGTGTGTCAGTGTGTGTGTCAGTGTGTGTGTCAGTGTGTGTGTCAGTGTGCGTATCAGTGTGTGTGTCAGTGTGTGTGTCAGCGTGCGTGTCAGTGTGCGTGTCAGTGTGCGTGTCAGTGTGTGTGTCAGTGTGCGTGTCAGTGTGTGTATGTCAGTGTGTGCGTCAGTGTGCGTATCAGTGTGCGTGTCAGTGTGTGTCAGTGTGCGTGTCAGTGTGTGTGTCAGTGTGTGTGTCAGTGTGCGTGTCAGTGTGTGTGTCAGTGTGTGCCAGTGTGCGTGTCAGTGTGTGTGTCAGTGTGCGTGTCAGTGTGTGTGTCAGTGTGTGTGTCAGTGTGTGTGTGTGCGTGTCAGTGTGCGTATCAGTGTGCGTGTCAGTGTGTGTCCGTGTGCGTGTCAGTGTGTGTGTCAGTGTGTGAGTCAGTGTGCGTGTCAGTGTGTGTGTCAGTGTGTGTCAGTGTGTGAGTCAGTGTGCGTGTCAGCGTGTGTGTCAGTGTGTGTGTCAGTGTGTGAGTCAGTGTGCGTGTCAGTGTGTGAGTCAGTGTGTGTGTCAGTGTGTGAGTCAGTGTGCGTGTCAGCGTGTGTGTCAGTGTGTGAGTCAGTGTGCGTGTCAGTGTGCGTGTCAGTGTGTGTCAGTGTGTGTGTCAGCGTGTGTGTCAGTGTGTGTGTCAGCGTGCGTGTCAGCGTGCGTGTCAGTGTGCGTGTCAGTGTGTGTGTCAGTGTGCGTGTCAGTGTGTGTGTGTCAGTGTGTGTGTCAGCGTGCGTGCCAGTGTGCGTGCCAGTGTGCGTGTCAGTGTGCGTGTGTCAGTGTGTGTGTCAGTGTGTGTGTCAGCGTGCGTGTTAGTGTGTGTGTCAGTGTGCGTGTCAGTGTGTGTGTCAGTGTGCGTGTCAGTGTGTGTGTGTCAGTGTGTGTGTCAGCGTGCGTGCCAGTGTGCTTGTCAGTGTGCGTGTCAGTGTGTGTGTCAGTGTGCGTGTCAGTGTGTGTGTCAGTGTGTGTGTCAGCGTGCGTGTCAGTGTGCGTGTCAGTGTGCGTGTCAGTGTGCGTGCCAGTGTGCGTGTCAGTGTGCGTGTCAGTGTGTGTGTCAGTGTGTGTGTGTGTGCGTGTCAGTGTGCGTATCAGTGTGCGTGTCAGTGTGTGTCCGTGTGCGTGTCAGTGTGTGTGTCAGTGTGTGTGTCAGTGTGCGTGTCAGCGTGCGTGTCAGCGTGCGTGTCAGTGTGCGTGTCAGTGTGTGTGTCAGTGTGTGTGTCAGTGTGTGTGTCAGCGTGCGTGTCAGCGTGCGTGTCAGTGTGTGTGTCAGTGTGTGTGTGTCAGTGTGTGTGTCAGCGTGCGTGCCAGTGTGCGTGCCAGTGTGCGTGTCAGTGTGCGTGTGTCAGTATGTGTGTCAGTGTGTGTGTCAGTGTGTGTGTCAGCGTGCGTGTCAGTGTGCGTGTCAGTGTGTGTGTCAGTGTGTGTGTCAGCGTGCGTGTCAGTGTGTGTGTCAGTGTGCGTGTCAGTGTGTGTGTCAGTGTGCGTGTCAGTGTGTGTGTGTCAGTGTGTGTGTCAGCGTGCGTGCCAGTGTGCGTGTCAGTGTGCGTGTCAGTGTGTGTGTCAGTGTGCGTGTCAGTGTGTGTGTGTCAGTGTGTGTGTCAGGGTGCGTATCAGTGTGCGTGTCAGTGTGTGTCAGTGTGCGTGTCAGTGTGTGTGTCAGTGTGTGTGTCAGTGTGCGTGTCAGTGTGTGTGTCAGTGTGTGTGTCAGTGTGCGTATCAGTGTGTGTGTCAGTGTGTGTGTCAGCGTGCGTGTCAGTGTGCGTGTCAGTGTGCGTGTCAGTGTGTGTGTCAGTGTGCGTGTCAGTGTGTGTATGTCAGTGTGTGCGTCAGTGTGCGTATCAGTGTGCGTGTCAGTGTGTGTCAGTGTGCGTGTCAGTGTGTGTGTCAGTGCGTGTGTCAATATGCGTGTCAGTGTGTGTGTTAGTGTGTGTGTCAGTGTGCGTATCAGTGTGCGTGTCAGTGTGTGTGTCAGTGTGCGTGTCCGTGTGTGTGTCAGTGTGTGTGCCAGTGTGCGTGTCAGTGTGTGTGTCAGTGTGCGTGTCAGTGTGTGTGTCAGTGTGTGTGTCAGTGTGTGTGTGTGCGTGTCAGTGTGCGTATCAGTGTGCGTGTCAGTGTGTGTCCGTGTGCGTGTCAGTGTGTGAGTCAGTGTGCGTGTCAGCGTGTGTGTCAGTGTGTGTGTCAGTGTGTGAGTCAGTGTGCGTGTCAGTGTGTGAGTCAGTGTGTGTGTCAGTGTGTGAGTCAGTGTGCGTGTCAGCGTGTGTGTCAGTGTGTGAGTCAGTGTGCGTGTCAGTGTGCGTGTCAGTGTGTGTCAGTGTGTGTGTCAGCGTGTGTGTCAGTGTGTGTGTCAGCGTGCGTGTCAGCGTGCGTGTCAGTGTGCGTGTCAGTGTGTGTGTCAGTGTGCGTGTCAGTGTGTGTGTGTCAGTGTGTGTGTGTCAGTGTGTGTGTCAGCGTGCGTGCCAGTGTGCTTGTCAATGTGCGTGTCAGTGTGTGTGTCAGTGTGCGTGTCAGTGTGTGTGTCAGTGTGTGTGTCAGCGTGCGTGTCAGTGTGTGTGTCAGTGTGCGTGTCAGCGTGTGTGTCAGTGTGTGTGTCAGCGTGCGTGTCAGTGTGTGTGTCAGTGTGCGTGTCAGTGTGTGTGTCAGTGTGCGTGTCAGTGTGTGTGTGTCATTGTGTGTGTCAGCGTGCGTGCCAGTGTGCTTGTCAGTGTGCGTGTCAGTGTGTGTGTCAGTGTGCGTGTCAGTGTGTGTGTCAGTGTGTGTGTCAGCGTGCGTGTCAGTGTGTGTGTCAGTGTGCGTGTCAGCGTGTGTGTCAGTGTGTGTGTCAGCGTGCGTGTCAGTGTGTGTGTCAGTGTGCGTGTCAGTGTGTGTGTCAGTGTGCGTGTCAGTGTGTGTGTGTCAGTGTGTGTGTCAGCGTGCGTGCCAGTGTGCGTGTCAGTGTGCGTGTCAGTGTGTGTGTCAGTGTGCGTGTCAGTGTGTGTGTGTCAGTGTGTGTGTCAGTGTGCGTATCAGTGTGCGTGTCAGTGTGTGTCAGTGTGTGTGTCAGTGTGTGTGTCAGTGTGCGTGTCAGTGTGTGTGTCAGTGTGCGTATCAGTGTGTGTGTCAGTGTGTGTGTCAGTGTGTGTCAGTGTGTGAGTCAGTGTGCGTGTCAGTGTGTGTGTCAGTGTGTGTGTCAGCGTGCGTGTCAGTGTGCGTGTCAGTGTGCGTGTCAGTGTGTGTATGTCAGTGTGTGTGTCAATGTGCGTATCAGTGTGCGTGTCAGTGTGTGTCAGTGTGCGTGTCAGTGTGTTTGTCAGTGTGGTGCGTTCAGTGTGTGTGTCAGTGTGTGTGTCAGTGTGGTCAGTGTGTGTGTCAGTGTGTGTGTCAGCGTGCGTGTCAGTGTGTGTGTCAGTGTGCATGTCAGTGTGCGTGTCAGTGTGTGTGTCAGCGTGCGTGCCAGTGTGTGTGTCAGTGTGCGTGTCAGTGTGTGTGTGTCAGTGTGTGTGTCAGTGTACGTATCAGTGTGCGTGTCAGTGTGTGTCAGTGTGCGTGTCAGTGTGTGTGTCAGTGTGTGTGTCCAGTGTGCGTGTCAGTGTGTTTGTCAGTGTGTGTGTCAGTGTGCGTATCAATGTGCGTGTCAGTGTGTGTCAGTGTGCGTGTCAGTGTGCGTGTCAGTGTGTGTGTCAGTGTGGGTGTCAGTGTGCGTGTCAGTGTGCGTGTCAGTGTGCGTGTGTCAGTGTGTGTGTCAGCGTGCGTGCCAGTGTGCGTGTCAGTGTGTGTGTCAGTGTGTGTGTCAGTGTGCGTATCAGTGTGCGTGTCAGTGTGTTTCAGTGTGCGTGTCAGTGTGCGTGTCAGCGTGCGTGTCAGCGTGCGTGTCAGTGTGTGTGTGTCAATGTGTGTGTCAGTGTGCGTGTCAGTGTGCGTGTCAGCGTGCGTGTCAGCATGTGTGTGTCAGTGTGCGTGTCAGTGTGCGTGTCAGTGTGTGCGTGTCAGCGTGCGTGTCAGCGTGCGTGTCAGTGTGCGTGTCAGCGTGCGTGCCAGCGTGCGTGTCAGTGTGCGTGTCAGTGTGTGAGTCAGTGTGCGTGTCAGTGTGCGTGTCAGTGTGTGTGTCAGTGTGCGTGTCAGCGTGTGTGTCAGTGTGCGTGTCAGTGTGCGTGTCAGCGTGCGTGTCAGCGTGTGTGTCAGTGTGTGTGTCAGTGTGCGTGTCAGTGTGCGTGTCAGTGTGCGTGTCAGTGTGCTTGTCAGCGTGCGTGTCAGCGTGTGTGTCAGTGTGCGTGTCAGCGTGCGTGTCAGTGTGTGTGTCAGTGTGCATGTCAGTGTGCGTGTCAGTGTGCATGTCAGTGTGCGTGTCAGTGTGCGTATCAGTGTGTGATTGTCAGTGTGTGTGTCAGTGTGCGTGTCAGTGTGTGTGTGTCAGTGTGTGTGTCAGTGGGCGTGTCAGCGTGCGTGTCAGTGTGTGTCAGTGTGCGTGTCAGTGTGTGTCAGTATGTCAGTGTGCGTGTCAGTGTGTGAGTGTCAGTATGCGTGTCAGTGTGTGTGTCAGTGTGCGTGTCAGTGTGTGTGTCAGTTTGTGTGTCAGTGTGCGTGTCTGTGTGTGAGTGTGTCTGTGTGTGAGTGTGTGTGTATGTGAGTGTGTGTGTCTGTGTGTGGGTGTGTGTGAGTGTCAGTGTGTGTCAGTGTGTGTGCGAGTGGGGAGCGGTAGTGTCGTGGTTTAGTGCGCTACGAACCCGGAGGGTCGAGTTCAATTCCCGCTCACGGCTAACACCAGTCACGATTATCTGAACCGGTCCTGTGCCTCCCCTAGGTCGACTCAGCCTCAAACGAGTACCTGATACGGTATGTAGTAAACATCGCCACTAGGGAGACAAACGGCGGGCGGGCGTGGTGTTGGCCACCCACCTCCTCGTGTGCCGTGCCGGCCTTCATAGGTGCTCGCCAGCAGCACTTGCCCCTACAGTCTGTGAAGGCTACACGGGGGATCTTTGTCCTTGTTCTCGGGGTGTATTTGTGTCGGCTCAGTGCTTTTGACACGGCCACTACGAACCCCGCGACAGAGAGACGCAGACACTGGGATCGTAGACACACAAAGACAAAGATCCCCCGTTTAGCCTCAACAGACTGTTGGGGCAAGTGCTGTTAGCGAGCACTTATTAAGGCTGGGACGGTGGTGGGCGGTCAGCACTACGCCCGGCCACCTTTGTCTCCCCAGTGATAATGCTTACACACCGGACCAGGTATCCATTTAAGGCGGAGTCGACCTAGAGGAGGCCCAGGACCGGTTGATATAAACTCGGGTAACCCGATCTGTAGCGCAATGCGCTAATTATTGCGCCACCGCTCCAAATACAGCCACACGCACACACGCACAGACACACACACAAACACACGCACACACACAAACACACAAACACACTCACATACAGACACAAACACACTCACATACAGACACACTCACACACAGACACACTCACACACAAACACACAGACACACAAACACACTCACATACAGACACACTCACACACAGACACACAAACACACTCACATACAGACACACTCACACACAGACACACACACAGACACACAAACACACACACACTGACACACAAACACACTCACACACAAACACACTCACACACAGAGACACACCGACTCACTCACACGCACACTGACACACACACAAACACACACACACACAACACACTCACACACAGACACACAAACACACTCACACACAGACACACACAGACACACCGACTCACTCACATGCACACTGACACACACACAAACACACACACTCACACACAGACACACAAACACACACACAGACACACAAACACACACAGAGACACACTCACAGACAGACACACTGACTCACACGCACACTGACACACACACAAACACACATACACACAGACACACAAGCACACTCACACACAGACACACCGACTCACTCACAAACGCACACTGACACACACACAAACACACATACACACAGACACACAAACACACTCACACACAGACACACAAACACAGACACACACAGATACACCGACTCACTCACACGCACACTGACACACACACAAACACACACACTCACACACAGACACACAAACACACACACAAACACACACAGACACACCGACTCACTCACACGCACACTGACACCCACACAAACACACATACACACAGACACACAAACACACTCGCACACAGACACACAAACACACATACACACAGACACACAAACACACTCACACACAGACACACACAGACACACCGACTCACTCACAAACGCACTGAGGCTCAAAGTCACTCCACGTGCCATCATTGCGCTGACACCGCGATACCTCCAACACCTGCCTATATATACACACTCACCCTTACACACTCACCCTTACACACTCACCCTTACACGCTCCCCCTTACACGCTCACCCTACACACTCACCCTTACACACTCACCCTTACACAATCACCCTTACACACTCACCCTTACACACTCACCACACTCACCCTGACACACTCACCCTTACACACTAACCACACTCATCCTTACACACTCACCCTTACACACTCACCACTCACCCTTACACACTCACCACACTCACTCTTACACCCCTTTACACACTCACCCTTTCACACTCACCACTCCTCACCCTTACACACTCGCCCTTACACACCCTTACACACTCACCCTTACACACCCTTACACACTCACCACACTCACCCTTAGATACTAACCAGACTCACCCTTACACACTCACCCTTACACACTCACCACACTCACTCTTACACACCCTTACACACTCACCCTTTCACACTCACCACTCCTCACCCTTACACACTCGCCCTTACACACCCTTACACACTGACCCTCACACACTCACCCTTACACACTCACCACACTAACCCTTACACACCCTTACACACTCACCCTTACACACCCTTACACACTCACCACACTCACCCTTAGATACTCACCAGACTCACCCTTACACACTCACCCTTACACACTCACCACACTCGCCCTTCAACTCGTTTGCGTGTCACAGACTAACGTGGTGAGGGCTCAATGATAAAGTGACACAGATGATGGTGATGATGGTGATGATGGTGATAGTGCGGTGATGTCAATGCTGATGGTGACAATGATCGTCATGCTGTTGGTGATGATATCAGTGATATTGTGTCACTGATGATGTGAGCGATGTGATGCCCTCGTGAAGTTAGTGACGATGATTATGATGATTAGAATTTGTTATAATAATAATTAGATAAATCTCGATCTACGTGGGTAGAAAATAAAATAAAGCACGACGTTTCGGGCGCAGCAGACCATGCTTTCCCACCTGATGACGGACGCTTGTGTTGCGCCCGAAACGTCGTGATTTATTGTATGTTATACCCTCGTGACTTTGCCGAAAGAACCACAGAGTAATTCGATCAATATCGCGCTCTCCGTCAAGGGTCCCAAAGCGCCGTGACAGCAGCAGCAGCACTCGACCTTCAAGTAACGAGACGATAAACACATCGCAGCTACAACCCATTGACGACAAGTTGAATCAGCGATCCCCTCTGATGATGGTGATGATGTGATGATGATGATGGTGATGATGATGATGGTGATGATGGTGATGGTGATGATGATGGTGATGATGGTGGTGGTGATGATGATGGTGATGATGATGGTGATGATGATGATGTTGGTGATGAGGTGCAAGGCTCGTTCCGGGCCCCACTCACTTGAGCGACGAAGATGCCCCGCGACGCCTCGTTCCGGGGCTCGCTCTCATCCCAACACGCCGCGTGTGCCTGTGTCTGTGTGTCTGTGTGTGACAACGTGTGTCTGTGTGTGTGTGTCTGTGTGTGTCTGTGTGTGTGTCTGTGTGTGTGTGTCTGTGTGTGACAACGTGTGTCTGTGTGTGTGTCTGTGTGTGTGTCTGTGTGTGACAACGTGTGTCTGTGTGTGTGTGTCTGTGTGTGTGTCTGTGTGACAACACGTGTGTCTGTGTGTGTGTCTGTGTGACAACACGTGTGCCTGTGTGTGTGTGTCTGTGTGTGACAACACGTGTGTCTGTGTGTATGTGTCTGTGTGTGTCTGTGTGTGTGTGTCTGTGTGTGACAACACGTGTGTCTGTGTGTATGTGTGTGACAACACGTGTGTCTGTGTGTGACAACACGTGTGTCTATGTGTGTCTGTGTGTGTGTGTCTGTGTGTGTGTGTGCACGCGGCGCGCACACGCAGACGTTGTCACACACAGACACACACACAGACACACACACGGACGTTGTCACACACAGACACACGTTGTCACACACAGACACGCGTTGTCTCACACACAGACACGTGTTGTCACACGCCCACGTTGTCAGACACACACACACACAGACATTGTCACAGACACAGACGTTGTCAGACACACAGACACAGACGTTGTCAGACACACAGACACACGTTGTCACACACACACAGACGTTGTCACACACACAGACACAGACGTTGTCAGACACACAGACACACGTTGTCACACACACACACGTTGTCACACACACAGACGTTGTCACAGACACAGACGTTGTCACACACACACACAGACGTTGTTACACACAGACACACGTTGTCACACACACACAGACACACACATACGTTGCCACACACACACAGACGTTGTCACACACACAGACGTTGTCACACACTCACACGTTGTCAGACACAGACACGTGGTTTAAATAGAGCGGCCAGGGGAGGGGCTGGCGTGTGGGTCACGTGAATCTCCCCGCCGCCGCCCCCCCCCGTCCGCCCCCCCCACAGTCGGTGGTCACTACGGGCAATTACGTGGCTTTAAGTGGCGTGTATGGGTGTGTGCGTGACAACGCGTGTGTGTGTCAGCGTGTGTGAGTGTGTGACAACGCGTGTGTAACAACGTGTGTGTGTGACAACGCGTGTGTGAGTGTGTGACAACGCGTGTGTAACAACGTGTGTGTGTGACAACGTGTGTGCGTGACAACGCGTGTGTGAGTGTGTGACAACGCGTGTGTAACAACGTGTGTGCGTGACAACGCGTGTGTGAGTGTGTGACAACGCGTGTGTAACAACGTGTGTGTGTGACAACGTGTGTGCGTGACAACGTGTGTGTGTGTCAGCGTGTGTGACAACGTGTGTGTGTGTCAGCGTGTGTGACAACGTGAGTGTGTGTGTCTGTGTGTGTGTGTGTGTGACAATGTGTGTGTGTGTGACAACGTGAGTGTGTGTGACACCGTGTGTGTGTGTGACAACGTGTGTGTGTGACAACGTGTGTGTGTGACAACGCGTGTGTGACAACGTGTGTGTGTGACAACGCGTGTGTGTGACAACGTGTGTGTGTGACAACGCGTGTGTGACAACGTGTGTGACAACGTGTGTGTGTGACAACGTGTGTGTGTGACAACGTGTGTGTGTGTCAGCGTGTGTGACAACGTGAGTGTGTGTGTCTGTGTGTGTGTGTGACAACGTGAGTGTGTGACAACGTGTGTGTGTGACAACGCGTGTGTGACAACGTGTGTGACAACGTGTGTGTGTGACAACGTGTGTGTGTGACAACGTGTGTGTGTGTCAGCGTGTGTGACAACGTGAGTGCGTGTGTCTGTGTGTGTGTGTGACAACGTGTGTGTGTGACAACGTGTGTGTGTGACAACGTGAGTGTGTGTGACAACGTGTGTGTGTGTGACAACGTGTGTGTGTGACAACGTGTGTGTGACAATGTGTGTGTGTGTTAGCGTGTGTGACAACGTGTGTGTGTGTCAGCGTGTGTGACAACGTGAGTGTGTGTGTCTGTGTGTGTTTGCGTGACAACGTGTGTGTGTGTGACAACGTGAGCGTGTGTGACAACGTGTGTGTGTGTGACAACGTGTGTGTGTGTGATAACGTGTGTGTGTGACAACGCGTGTGTGACAACGAGTGTGTGTGACAACGTGTGTGTGTGACAACGTGTGTGTGTGACAACGTGTGTGTGTCTGTGTGTGACAACGTGCGTGTGTGTGACAACGTGTGTGTGACAACATATGTGTGTGTCAGCGTGTGTGACAACGTGTGTGTGTCTGTGTGTGTGTGACAACGGGTGTGTGTCTGGGGAGCGGTAGTGTAGCGGTTAGCGCGCTGCGCTATGAACCTGGCGACCCGGGTTCGATTCCCGCTCACGGCTAACACCAGTGACGATTATCTGAACCGGTCCTGGGCCTCCCCTAGGTCGACTCAGCCTTAAATGAGTACCTGGTGCGGTGTGTAAACATCGCCACTAGGGAGACAAAGGCGGTCGGGCGTGGTGCTGGCCACCCACCCCCTCGTGTACCGTTCCGGCCTTCATAGGTGCTCGCTAACAGCACTTGCCCCTACAGTCTGTTCAGGCTATACGGGGGGTCTTTGTGTCTGTGTGCGTGTCTGTGTGTGAGTGTGACAACGTGTGTGTGTGACAACGTGTGTGTGTGACAACGTGTGTGTGTGACAACGTGTGTGTGTGTGACAACGTGTGTGTGTGTGACAACGTTTGTGTGTGAGTGAGTGTGTGACAACGTGTGTCTGTGTGTGACAACGTGTGTCTGTGTGTAGTGAGTTCAACCGAGTCGCAGACGTACTCTTTGGAGGCAACACATGTATTGATACCAACACAAAGGGGTAGCCGCCCCTTCACCAGAAAACACCCTGTGGTGCTGGTGCTGGTGGACCACCAGGCTAACCACGCTAGTTACACTGCGAGTAGCTACAACGGACAGGACCCCGGCTTGGCTCCAGGTCCACGTGTTGGTGACTCTTCTCGGACGTCGAACGTAGCTCTTCAAGATGACAGCAGCAACGTTGAACCCCGGTCCCTCTGGGGACCCGGCTTCGAGCCTCACTGGTCGCGGCTGGCTCCACCCTTGGCCACGACCACCTCGAATACTCGAGCGGGATCTCCCCCCGACACGTGACCATCCTTAGCCCTCACCTGGGGGCCCCTGTGTCGACTTGACCAGTCACGTGTCCTCCAGGGTCAACCAGAGTGCCATGGGCCAAAAGTAACCCCATTCCATGGCTGACACTCTCACACCCCATCCTGTAGGGGTCGGCACTGCACGCCAAGCGTGGTGCCACTCAGCGCTATCCATCAGCCGAGCCCCTCCAGGGCCGGTACTACACCCACATATACGGGGTGTCCGCGATGCCAATACATCGCACGCCGTGCCTCTCTCGGGCCGGCATTACACAGTGATGTCCGCGATGTCCACTACATGTGTGTGACAACGTGTGTGTCCGGCAAAAACAACCCCCTACCTCCTCGTGGTGCCAGACGGGCAACGTTGTTGTGGACAGTGCTGTGGGGGGGAGGGCCAATTCCGATTGGCCTTTCCCTCAGGGCATTGGTAACCACCACAGCGGCCAAATGGGGGCTCTGGATGGGTGCGAGGGGCTGGTAACCCCTCCACCTTCAATAAATTACCACAAAACCACGTAAAACATATCTAATTAATAATTTTGTGCTGGAGGCCCCGGGGGGACAGGTGTCTATGACGTCTCCTGGCCAAACCCCATTTGGCGGAGCCAGGAGATTAAATCGTTACCCTCGGGGCTCCTCCAAAAACAACAAAAAGCCACTATGGATGGCCACGTGGAATGTTCGAACGCTCACTGCGGAGGAGAGGCTACCACTCCTCTGTCAGGAGATGGACCGGTACCGCCTGGATCTCTGTGGCATTCAGGAGGTCCGGTGGACCGCCTCTGTCTCCTGCCACCATGAGGGGTGTACAGTCCTCTACTCGGGGCAGGAGACTACCAAACAACAGGGAGTGGCTCTTCTTCTGAACAAAATAATAAAGGGGGCGTGGGAGCGTGGCGGTGAGGTGTGGGAAGCTGTAAGCCCCAGGCTACTTTGGGCTCGCCTTCCCATCAACCAGAGGCGAGGAGTGGTGGTTGTGGTTACTTGTGCCCCCACCGAAGACGAACATCCGTGAAGGGATGCAGGCAAGGCCGATGAGTCAGATACCTTCTATGACCTCATGTCACAGGTGCTGGCTAAAGTGGCCCCTCGGGATAGAGTAATCTTGTTGGGTGACTTCAATGCCCGAGTTGGTCATGATGCTGGCACCTGGTCTGGAGTAATTGGAAGGCATGGGCCAGATCAGCTCAATAACAACGGCAGGAGGCTGCTAGATTTTTTTCAGCCCATGGGCTTGTAATTACCAACACGCTGTTCCGGCATCGGCACATCCACAAAACATCATGAATGCATGCCGGGTCCAAGCAAGAACATCTGCTGGACTACATAGTGATGGAACAGCGGGTGCGGGCCCATGTCCTTGACACCAGGACCTACCGTGGAGCTGATCTGCCCTCTGCCCATCGACTTGTCATCTGTAAGATGAGCCTGCCATTCTTCCACTCCGGTGGTGGGTGTACACCCAGGACCCCATTCAAATTCATAGTGGCCTGGTCTCAGCTAGCTGATTAAAGTTGCAAGCGAGAATTTCATCATGGATTGCGGCTGGGGTTAGCATCGTCCCCCACTCCTCCAGATATCGAGGGTAAATGGGCAAGGTTTAGGACTGTAACTCATGCAGCTGCAATGGCTGCTTTGGGTACGCGGTCCAGACCTCCCTAGAGACCCTGGCTGACAGAGCAGGTGTTCAGGATGGTTGAGAAAAAGCGACAGGCCCACTCTAATCGTCTACAGAATCCCACGTTAGAGAAAAACTACGTGGCCGGGAGTCGGAGCCATTCCATGTTCACCTTGGGGTGCGACAGGGATGTCCTCTGGCTCCACATTATTTAACATATTTTTCGACCACGTAGTTCGTGAAGCCTTTGATGGCGGTACCAGAGGAATTTCCATCTGGTACAGATACAATGGGAGGCTGATCGATGCCCGGGTGCGGTCAAGGAATGGCTCCCTATTGTTCAACCACGTTATGTATGCCGATGATCTGGTAATTGCCGCTCACGCAGATGAGGAGTTGGAGGCGCTCCTGCTGAAACTGGAGCGTGCCACTAAGAGGTTGGGCCTTACCATCAGCCCCACCAAAACTAAGCACCTGCCTGGGTATTTTGTACCATCGGGCAACCCACCCCCACAACTCCCAATCGGTGATGGGGCAGTTGTGGAGAGAGTGGAGAGTTTCCCATACCTGGGCAGTGTGCTCATGACCAGCTCCGGTTTGACAGCAGAGGTCTCACTTAGAATCAGTCGAGCGGCATTATTTTTTCATCGGTTGCGTAACGCTGTGTGGAAGCTACTTGTTCTGTCGCTCCGCACGAAGCTTCAAGTCTTCTCGGCAATGGTCATTCCATCCCTTATCTACGCCTGCAAAACGTGGACCCCCCTAATGGAGCATCTTCGCCGATTGGAAACATTTAGGTTGGCCTGTCTACGAACCATCCTGGGTTTAACCAGGCTGGATTGTGTGAGGAGCTGACAAATCCTTGAAAGATCCGGGCAAAGTCCTATCGGTGAGCTCCTCCGGCAGGCAAGGCTGCGTTGGCTGGTTCATGTAGCCCGCATGCCAAGTCACCGGATGCCTAAACAGTTTTTGTTTGGCCGGATAAAGGGGGCTAAATGGGCGCGGCACAGGCTAGAGAAGAGATGGAGTGATGTGGTACAGGAGGATGTGGAGCTGAGTGGACTTGCTGATGACTGGTACCGGCGGTGTCAAGATCCGCCTCTGTGGAGGAGGCTCTTGAAAGACGCTACTGGGCAGTTGGAGGCAGTCGCCCTCCAACAACAATGGAGGGCGGAAGAGCGGCGCTCACAACAATGAGCGGAGCGCTGGGTGGCTAAAGCACAGCAAGTTGGCACAGTAGGAGGCACAGGTGGTGCATCAGCCAGTCATCTCAGTCAGTCGACCCGTGGCACCTGGGTCTGCCCCGTGACCTCCTGCCAGCGGGCGTTTGACACTTCACGTGGCCTCAAGGTGCACATAGTCTGGCACAAGCGTCGTGGTGACGTCACCGCCACTTAGTGGCGAATGGCGGTTGTTGTTGTTGTTGTGTAGTTTAGCGGTAAGCGCTACGCTGCGCTACGAACCTGGTGACGCGGGGTCGATTCCCGCTCACGGCCAACAGCAGTGACGATTATCTGAACCGGTGCTGGGCCTCCCCTAGGTCGACTCAGCCTCAAATGAGTATCTGGTGCGGTGTGTGAGAACATCACCACTGGGGAGACAAAGGCGACCGAGCGTGGTTGCTGACCACCCGTGCCGCCCTTCATAGGTGCGACTCCTTCACAGCCCTTGGCGCAAAAGTCTGTTTCGGCTACACGGGGGATCTTTGTCTCAGTATGAATGCAACGGGACCGTGCAGTGAGTGAGCGGGGATTTCCAATAAAGTTGCATTTTTTATAATCCAGTTAGCGTCGCATAATCATCACCCGTGAGCTATCCACTGCTGGATGGACGACGGCCTGCGTGCGATGTAACGATGCGTCGAAGCACCTCGGGTGGACGTTCGAGCGAGCGAGCGAGCGAGCGGGCCACCTCTCCGTGGGTTCCCACTGCGATGGCGACGACGAGGAGCGACTCCGTTTGGATGTCTTCTGTGGCAGCCAGATCGCTTCTGAAAACGAAGCCACTGGCCCAGTGGGCTTTAACCTGGTGAAATAATGTCATGGTTTATTTTGTTGGAGTGGTTTGATAACCATTCCTATGCTTTGCACTATCGTGTTTTGTTGTTGCATTGTTGGTGTAACCGTGCCCCGACTGAACATTTGCAAAAACAAAATAATGAGCTTTATAGCTCATCGGATTCCTCCAGGGTAAATAAAGATTGTGATGCGTATCGACCATCACCACCTTCATCCCTTCGAGCGGCGTATTCCGCCCAAACCCCATTCATGACCTTACACTTACTTTTACACTTACATTTACATTTCGGCACAGTCAACATTGGATTTGATCTCAAAGCGCTGTACGTAGGACACAGCAGCAGCAGCAGACACTCAGCTTGAAAATTATTATATTATTCATACATTTGTAGTGGTGATACGCGCTGGGGTAGGGATCGTGTGCCAGCGCGTAGTGATTGGCTGTGTGAGTTGGTGACGCGCGCTGACGGTGAAGGATCAGGGGTAAGCGCGGGGTCGGGGGTTATGAGGCAGTGATTGGCTGGGTATCGGTGACGCGCGCTGACAGCGATGGGATCCTGGGGCAAGCGCGCGGGGATTGGTCAACTAAGGGGGATGCTCACGTCGAGGTCCGCATACGCCCCGTCTCCCGAGAGCGGGGGGTATATAAGGTGGTGCGCACAGGCGCACGGGGAGTGGGTGACCAGCGAAGACTGAAGACGGAGGAGGAAGAGATAGGGCCCTGCGGCACCTAGTCCCGCTGTCCTTGTAAGGGCCGGGGCTCTGTGTGACCCAGAGGCGGGACCCTGGGACCCGGGGCCGAACGTCCGTGTGAGGGCCGGCTCTCGGGACCCAGAGGTTGTGACCCACGCCCAAGCTGGGGTGGGTCTGTAGGCTCCACGGACGTTACGGGGCTGGAGTGTAGTGTGAGCATGCAGTGTGAGCATGCAGCGTGAGCCATAGTCACTACACGTGTCAGTGGAGTGTGTAGTGGGAGAGGTAGTGACCACACGTGTCAGTGAAGTGTGTGTAGTGTGAGAAATAGTGACCACACGTTGTATCGTGACAAGTCAAGGTTTAAGAAAAAGTGTGCTACCCGTCAAGTGGTTTCCTGCCGTCATTCCGAATACTTCAACTGGCATCAGAAGTGAAACAGTCTTCCAGGCATGGATACAAGGAAGACCCGTCGGACTCACGGGATTGACCGCGAGGATAACCTTGACGACTCGGGCCAGCTGGCATCCGGGGGAGAGGACGAGGATATGCCGATGGCGCAGGACCCGCCGAGGGCGCCGGACGAGCGACCGGGGACCGATGCCGGACTCCGTGAGGCGCACTCCCGTCTGGCAGAGCTGCTGCTCGCCGCCGCGTCCATCCTGGCAGAAATCAACACATCGGGAGGAGCGGGGATGTCGGCGGATATTCAGCAGGGTCGCCCCGCAGATTCCCGCCAAAATGACTTGGCGATTCCCGCCATTTCTACTGCGCAGACATCTTTTGGCGGGAACGGCGAGCAACACGTGGCGGCGGTTCTCCAAGCGCGCCCGCTCACGTCATCAACGCGCGCTGCGGACCGCCATCAGCCACCAGCCATTGGGGCCGCCATCTTGCAGACCGACGGTGCGGCGGAGAGGAACCACGTGGCAGAGAACGACTTCATTTTCCAGCAGCGCCTTCCCACATTGTCAGCCTTCAAGGCGGAAGGCGGGGACTGGGGCGCATTCCAGCGCAGGTTTCTGGCGCATCAGGAGATGTCGGCCTGGTCCGACGCTACGGCGCTGCAGGCACTGCCTGCCATGTTGGACGACGACGCGCTCGCAGCCTTCAGGTCCGCACAGAGGTCGGACCGCTCCACGCTTAAGGCTGCGCTGGGTCTCATGGCCAAGGTCTACGGACCTCCCTCGGCGTGTCGCCATCACTTTTACGCCCGACGGAAGGCGGACACGGAGACCGCGCTCGCCTACCGCACGGCGTTGTTGGCTCTCGCCGACGCCGCGTTCCCTCGTATGGACAAGGAGGGCCAGGACGCGATGGTCTTGGAGCAACTGCTCAAGTTGGCGCAGGACCTGGAGGTCCCCATCAACACGGCCGACGAGGTCGATATTTCTTCTTTGCGGGTCGCAACAAGTATACAGGCGCACGAGGTCCTCCAGCGTAAACAGGGGGTCGTCTGCACTGCTGCCGTAGCCTCAGCTCCGGGGCCGGTGGTCACCGAGCCCCAAGTCGTCAGCCCACGAGAGGAGGCGTTCACCGCGGGACGACCGGGGGACTGGAGGTCGGGGGGTCGTTCGCCTCTGCGATCGGCCCGCAAGCTGGAGCAACCGAGACCTCCGACGTCCCTCATCACGTGTTACAACTGCGGCCTCCGGGGCCACGTGGCGTCCGGTCGCTGCGCTCCTCGTCAGCGCGCCATGGGACCTCGGCTGGACGACGACCAAGGCCCCAAGTCATCCCTACTACCCCCGGCAAGTCGCGGCACTTTACATGCTCGGCCTACATGCACGACACACACGGGCCATCGCGTTGCGGCGGAGGAAGGCCGGTTAGGGATCGGGGATTCGGTTCGGCGAGGGGGGTTCGTGCGGGACCGAGGGGACATTAAATGGTCTGAGTTGGGGCACAGGATAGTGGCTGCGTCGGCGGGATCGTCGGTCGTTACGGGATTCATTGACGGGGTCGAGGTCAGGGTGTTAGTGGACACGGGGGCGTCGGCGACCATTATATCAGACCTCATTTACAACATTCTCCCCGTCCAATGTCGACCTCTGCTCCCGGTGGACGTGCCATTTTACGCGGCAAATGGGGGCTCGTTGGGCATTGTCGGCCAAATTAGGGCGTCCATTTGCATTGGAGATATTAAATTGTCGGGACCCGTTTTCGTTTCTTCTTCCTTAGCGGTTCCTTGTCTGTTGGGCACAGATTTTTTGGCTAAAATGCCCATTAAAATTCTCATCGATCAGCGTTGCATTGAGCTACCATCGGGTCGCCGTAATTCATTTTTGACGAATCCTACCGAAATTCGGACGGCGTGCGCTACGATACAAGCGCTGGCGACGCAGACCGTGCACGTGCCCCCAGGTTCACAAATGTTGATTCCCCTCCGGTTGAGGAAACCATTGGTTGGGGAGACCTCGGAACAAGGCATGCTTTTGGGTCCTTCTAATAGGGCTGTAGGGGGTCTCGATTTGTCGGTGGCTCACACTTTGGTTCGGGCTGACAAGGACCCGTTCGTGATGGTTTTGAACGCTGGTTCGCAGCCGGCCGTTATTCAGCAGGGCACTGTGCTAGCTCACGCGGCACGGGTCCCTGTGGAAGAGCGCCTGGTCGCGCATGTTGATCCAAGCCCGACGCAGAACAATCCATCGAGGGAGGACCTTGAATGGGTCGATTCGCTGTGCGCGGACTCGACCGATTTGTCAACGGTACAGTTGGGTGCGCTGCGTGCGTTGCTGATGGAATTTTCTGATGTGTTCAGTAAGCATAAATATGACATTGGGTGCACGGACCTGTTGCGCCACCATATTGAAACAGGCGATGCGGCACCGGTCAGGCTGAATCCCTTCCGGCTGAGTCCTGCTGAGAAGGAACACGTTAAGTCGGCCGTTAATGATATGCTGGCGGCCGACATTATTTCGCCTTCTTCCAGTCCTTGGGGAGCACCTATTGTGCTGGTTAAAAAGCAAGACGGGTCCTTGCGATTTTGCGTAGATTTCCGTCGCCTGAATAAAATATCCGTGGCTGACGCGTATCCGCTCCCCAGAATGGACGAGTCCCTCGATGCATTGTCTGGTGCGCGATATTTTCTATTCTTGATTTATTATCGGGATTCTGGCAGCTGCCACTCGACGACGAGTCTAGACCTAAGACAGCATTTCGGACTCCAGGGGGCCTGTTCCAGTTTAACCGGTTACCCATGGGTCTTCACTCCGCTCCCGCGACGTTTCAGCGCCTTATGGAGTTGGTTTTGTCGGGCTTGCAATGGGATACTTGCTTGATTTACCTAGACGATGTCATTGTTTTCAGTAAAACGTTTGAGGAACACCTCCAGCGATTGAGAGGGGTGTTCTTGCGGATGCGATCGGCTAAATTAAAGTTAAAACCGGCCAAATGCCACCTTCTTCGTAAGTCCGTGAGGTACTTGGGCCACATTGTCGATTCTTCGGGGATCTCTACCGATCCCGCGAAGACGAACTGTGTCAGTTCATGGCCAACGCCCACGTCGGTTTCGGACGTGCGCAGTTTCATCGGTTTTGCTTCTTACTACCGCCGATTCGTTGAGCATTTCGCAACCCATTGCAAAACCCTTGCACGCTCTAACGGCAAAAAGAGTCAAGTTCCGATGGGGACCGGAGGAGGAGGCCGCGTTCTGCTCCCTCCGGGACGCCTTGGTGGGTGCCCCGCCCTTGCGTTATCCTGACTTTACAAGTCCCTTCTTGCTAGACACGGATGCTAGCAACACGGGCATTGGGGGGGTGCTCTCACAGGTCGTTGGGGGAGTCGAAAGGGTGGTCGCCTATGGTAGCAGGGTTTTGTCGCCGGCGGAGCAGCGCTACTGCGTCACCCGCCGCGAGTTGCTGGCTATTGTTTTTTTTGTACAACAATTTAGACCGTATCTCTATGGCCGTCACTTTACGGTCCGGACGGACCACGCGGCGCTTCAGTATTCATAGAGGGTTGCCCAACCCTCGGGCCAATTGTCACGGTGGTTGGAAGTCCTCCAGGACTATCAGTTCACGACCACATACCGTAAGGGGTTGCGCCACACTAACGCCGATGCCCTGTCGCGTTTGTCGCCCTGTCACAAATGTGCGTGCTTAATGGGATCGGCGCGCTGTAAACCGCCAGCTGCGGAAAGTATGGGGGCGTTGGCCGCGACCGCGGATGCACCGATCGGTGATGTTTCCGCTACCCCTGAGGGAGAGGACTCGCTGCTCTCACTGTCGCTGATTGAGTGGGGCCGTCTCCAAATGGCTGACAGCTCCCTGCTAGCGTTGCGCCGCAGGGTGGGGGGTCCCGAGGAGGGCCGGGAACGAACTGGCTCCTGGGTACTCAAGCAGGGCCTGTTAATGAGATGGGACAATTTGTCCCGGCGGCACGCACTCGTGGTGCCTTCCGCTGTGCGGGGGAAAGTTGTCCTGGCCGCACATGAACGCCTCTTGCATTTGGGAGTCAACAAAACGCTTGCTCTACTTCAGCGTGACTATTATTGGCCGGGGATGGGGAGTGATGTGGTGAATATTCTAAAGGGGTGTGTTGATTGCGCCAGACGAAAACCGCCGGCCGTGGCGTCAAATCCACCGCTGCAATCTATTCAGGTCTCGCGCACTAACGAGCTCGTTGCGCTCAATATTTTGGGGCCTTTTCCAGTCACGCCTAGGGGAAATAAGTACCTGTTGGTTGGTGTCGAGTACTTTACCCGGTGGCCTATGGCGTGGCCACTCGCCAACCAGTCGGCGGCGGCTGTGACGGACGCCTTTGTCCAGGGCTACGTTCTGGACAAGGGGGCTCCCGAACGCTTGCTGACCGACCAAGGGAAAATTTTTTCAAGTAAATTGCTGCAAGAGGTGTGCGACCTATTGGGTACTAAGAAGGTGCGTACCTCCCCGTACCACCCACAGACAGACGGGATGGTGGAGCGACTCCACAGGACTTTGACTTCTATGCTGTGCCAGCAGGTGTGTGAGGCACCTGTTGACTGGGACCTGCAGGTCCCGGGGGTCCTCGCCGCGTATAGAATGGCCCCCCATGCAGCAACGGGATTTTCCCCATTCTATCTGATGTATGGTCAGGAAGCCGACCCGCCCATGGAAACGCAGCTGGGACTGTCCGCGCCACGAACGAATTCGTAATTGGCTGAACATATTAAATTTAACATTCATAAGCTGACCGAGGCACGGGAAGCCGCACGGCTTAATTCGCGGGCTCGCCAAATTGCCAATGAGCGTTTGCGTGCACGGAGGGTGTCCGTGCACAACTGGGAACCAGGCGATAGGGCCTGGCTGCACTGCCCTCAGGCACCTTTGGCTACGTCGCCTAAATTGTTGAAGCCATGGCGGGGACCCGTGGAGGTTGTGCGGGTTGCACGCCCCCAGTGTGTTCAGATAAAATGGGGAAAGCGCCGTTGGTACGTCCACCCCTCCCGACTGAAACCGTTCTCGCCTCCATATGGCCTCCCTTTGTGTCGTGAGGGCCGAGCATGTGACGTGACCGACGACCCGAGGGGGGAAATGTCTCCGCCTGATCCTCACATGTCTCCGCCTGATCCGCTCCCAGGTGTCTCGGAACTGACAGTTGCCGACCACCGGCAGCCGGATCCCCGCAGCGCGGCCGGTCCTTCCAGGTCCGATCCGCGCCTTCCAGGGCTGCCGGAGCCACCAGACGGTCGTCAGCGTCCCGTCCCATACGATGGACCGGCCAGGCGGACTCGCGCTAAGTCGCGCAACTTTTCATGAATGAGGAGCCGATGCGGCCGGGGCGCCTCGTCACTGCGTTCCTCATCCGCTCGACCGCTCTATCACCCCGGTGGAGGAGCGAGCGGAGGGGGGGGATCGGCAGTCACAGAGACGCTGGACACGTTCTTTTTCTTGGACTTGTTTTTATTGTGTTGTTCGTCGGTTTGTACATAACTTGTTGTCTAGCTGTTGTGTGTTGTTGTTGACTTTTATTGTGTTGTTGTCGGTTTGTACATAGGTTATCGGGTGTTGTGTCGTTGTGTTGTTGTTGTTGCGTTACGGGGCACACTGGGGGGTGGGGTTTTTGTTGTGTTAATGTTGTGTTGTGGTGTTTAGCAGCCGGGCCGGCTGCGAGCTATGTGGGAGGGGGTGATGTAGTGGTGATACGCGCTGGGGTAGGGATCGTGTGCCAGCGCGTAGTGATTGGCTGTGTGAGTTGGTGACGCGCGCTGACGGTGAAGGATCAGGGGTCAGCGCGGGGTCGGGGGTTATGAGGCAGTGATTGGCTGGGTATCGGTGACGCGCGCTGACAGCGATGGGATCCTGGGGCAAGCGCGCGGGGATTGGTCAACTAAGGGGGATGCTCACGTCGAGGTCCGCATACGCCCCGTCTCCCGAGAGCGGGGGGTATATAAGGTGGTGCGCACAGGCGCACGGGGAGTGGGTGACCAGCGAAGACTGAAGACGGAGGAGGAAGAGATAGGGCCCTGCGGCACCTAGTCCCGCTGTCCTTGTAAGGGCCGGGGCTCTGTGTGACCCAGAGGCGGGACCCTGGGACCCGGGGCCGAACGTCCGTGTGAGGGCCGGCTCTCGGGACCCAGAGGTTGTGACCCACGCCCAAGCTGGGGTGGGTCTGTAGGCTCCACGGATGTTACGGGGCTGGAGTGTAGTGTGAGCATGCAGTGTGAGCATGCAGCGTGAGCCATAGTCACTACACGTGTCAGTGGAGTGTGTAGTGGGAGAGGTAGTGACCACACGTGTCAGTGAAGTGTGTGTAGTGTGAGAAATAGTGACCACACGTTGTATCGTGACAAGTCAAGGTTTAATAAAAGTGTGCTACCCGTCAAGTGGTTTCCTGCCGTCATTCCGAATACTTCACATTTTAAGAATCCCATTTACTCCAATGAATCTTGACTTAAAGCTTTCGTGACTGCAGGAATTAATATTCTTTGGGTCTTTCGGTAAAGTGACTTAGATAGGTTCAAAGAAAATAACAAAAAACTACGACGTTTCGATCGCAACACAAGCGGACGTCATCAAGACGACCGCTTGTGTTGCGATCGACTTTAAAGAATGACCCAAATAATACTCTAATGAACTAAACGTTTAGTAAGAGGAAGGGTATATTAATAAAAAAAAATGCCCACAGGCTCAGAGGGATCACTGATGTCTCGTGGGACAGCGATCCGTGGCCAGGGGGTCACACGGGGACAACGCCTCGGTCACCCACAGAGCGAAGACGCCTCGTCCTGGGGACGCAGAGACAACATCAGCACCACCACGTCTCAGGGGCCTTGAGGGAGGCACGTGGGGGTGCAGCATGGCAATGATGGAGGCTGGGGCAAGATGGTGATGCAATTGTAACTGATATTCTTTATTTGTTTAGTGGGCGCCACGGTGGCGAGATGTCATCTTCCTCGCCTGGTATGCAGCGAGGCCGCCGTGGGTTCGATCCCGACCCTGACGCCTGCTGCTGCTGTGTATTTGGAGTTTACGTGTCTCTCTCCGTGGTCGCGTGGATTTTTTCTCCGGGTCCTCCGGGTTTTCCCTCCACATTTATAAACACGCGCTTAGACTATTGAGATGATTTCGCTGCTATAAATGTCCAAATGATGGGCCACTTTGTTGAGCTGTCATTTGTGGCCAGGCCGCTTCTGAATAATATGTTTAAACCTCAGCGAGCTTTCTCTGTGTAGGATGCGGATGGTTTCGTTGCATGTGTACGTGTTTGGGTGATTTGTTTACCTCTCTCGTACGTTGCACTATTGTCGTGTTTGTCTCCCGTTTCTTGTTGTAACGCTCTGACCCCGTGTCGCTATTGGACATCTGTGAAAAAAGAGCTTCATAGCTCATCGGATTCCTCGTGCAGTATAAATACAGATTCTGATTCAAGTTAACACAAGGATTTTAAACGTTATTCTCCGTGAAACTGGAAGGCAGTGCAGGGAGGCCAACACGGGTGTACTGCGATGTGAAGAAGGCGTTCTGCTTAACACACCTTAGCAGCAGCAGCAGCAGCCGCCCCATGCGTTCTCTGAGGTGCGTGCTCCTCAATTCTGGAGGCCTTCGGATTTTGGGGTCGTGATACAGATCGAGAATCTCAGACGGGTTTTCGAGTCCGGCACGATGCCCGACGTTTCGGCCCCGCGTGTTGCAACGGAATTCATCTCGGGCGGGGGGGGGTAGACGGATGGTGAAGATTTCGGGTTGAACTTCCCGCTGGGGAAGTTGAAGTAATTTCGCGTTCAATTGTTTGTTGTTGTAACTTCAACCAGGTGAGAAGTGACGAGATTCAGGATGATCAGGGCGTCACTAAGCATGACAATGAGAAGAAGAGGAATACGAAGAAAAAGGAGAAAAAGAAGAAGAGAAATAAGAAGAAGAAAATTAATAATAATAAGATGAATAATAAGGAGAAGATTAAACTAATTAGAGCAGCACAAAAAGTCAACCGCATCTACCATCACGATGAGGAATTTGAAATCATTGCACGCGGTTCCACGCCGCTTCTTTGCAGTGCAAATCGATTTCCCCCACCCCCTCTCCTCTGTGTTTTTTTACCGCAGCACGAGTTGACAACACACCAAGCTGCACAGAAACACGCAGCGTGGGACTTCTCTACTTACGAACATTCAGAATAACGAACAAAGCTGTCCGTATGTCATGTAGATGCCACGTGAAAAACCAGTGGCATCTATATCTGCAGAACGTGAAGAACCAGTGGCATCTACATCTGCAGAACATGAAGAACCAGTGGCATTTACATCTGCAGAACGTGAAGAACCAGTGGCATCTACATCTGTAGAACGTGAAAAATCAGTGGCATCTACATCTGCAGAACGCGAAGAACCAGTGGCATCTACATCTGCAGAACGTGAAGAACCAGTGGCATCTACATCTGCAGAACATGAAGAACCAGTGGCATCTACATCTGTAGAACGTGAAAAAGCAGTGGCATCTACATCTGCAGAACGCGAAGAACCAGTGGAATCTACATCTGCAGAACGTGACGAACCAGTGGCATCTACATCTGCAGAACGTGAAGAAGCAGTGGCATCTACATCTGCAGAACGTGAATAACCAGTGGCATCTACATCTGCAGAACATGATTAACCAGTGGTATCTACATCTGCAGAACATGAAGAACCAGTGGCATCTACATCTTCAGAACATGAATAACCAGTGGCATCTACATCTGAAGAACGTGAAGAACCAGTGGCATCTACATCTGAAGAACGCGAAGAGCCAGTGGCATCTACATTTGCAGAACATGAATAACCAGTGGCATCTACATCTGCAGAACATGAAGAACCAGTGGCATCTACATCTGTAGAACGTGAAGAATCAGTGGCATCTACATCTGCAGAACGTGAAGAACCAGTGGAATCTACATCTGCAGAACGTGAAGAACCAGTGGCATCTACATCTGCAGAACGTGAAGAACCAGTGGCATCTACATCTGCAGAACGTGAATAACCAGTGGCATCTACATCTGCAGAACATGAATAACCAGTGGTATCTACATCTGCAGAACATGAAGAACCAGTGGCATCTACATCTGCAGAACATGAATAACCAGTGGCATCTACATCTGAAGAACGTGAAGAACCAGTGGCATCTACATCTGAAGAACGCGAAGAGCCAGTGGCATCTCCATTTGCAGAACATGAATAACCAGTGGCATCTACATCTGCAGAACATGAAGAACCAGTGGCATCTACATCTGTAGAACGTGAAGAATCAGTGGCATCTACATCTGCAGAACGTGAAGAACCAGTGGAATCTACATCTGCAGAACGTGAAGAACCAGTGGCATCTACATCTGCAGAACGTGAATAACCAGTGGCATCTACATCTGCAGAACATGAATAACCAGTGGTATCTACATCTGCAGAACATGAAGAACCAGTGGCATCTACATCTGCAGAACATGAAGAACCAGTGGCATCTACATCTGCAGAACATGAATAACCAGTGGCATCTACATCTGAAGAACGTGAAGAACCAGTGGCATCTACATCTGAAGAACGCGAAGAGCCAGTGGCATCTCCATTTGCAGAACATGAATAACCAGTGGCATCTACATCTGCAGAACATGAAGAACCAGTGGCATCTACATCTGTAGAACGTGAAGAATCAGTGGCATCTACATCTGCAGAACGTGAAGAACCAGTGGAATCTACATCTGCAGAACGTGAAGAACCAGTGGCATCTACATCTGCAGAACGTGAATAACCAGTGGCATCTACATCTGCAGAACATGAATAACCAGTGGTATCTACATCTGCAGAACATGAAGAACCAGTGGTATCTACATCTGCAGAACATGAAGAACCAGTGGCATCTACATCTGCAGAACATAAATAACCAGTGGCATCTACATCTACAGGAGATTATACAACTTTTAAAGCCATTACCTGTGCTTAGTGTAAATTTCCATACAGCGTGTTTGGAATCGACAGTAGTAAAGTTGGACTTTACGAACAAATCAACTTACGAACAGACCTCTGGATCCGAACTCGTCTGTAAGTAGAGGAGTCCCTGTAGGGTGATTGGTAATTAATGGGTTGATGCCGGGTGAGCTCCTCGCTCGCTCGCTCGAGATCTGAGCCTCCCCCCACTTCGCCCTGTTCACAGCCCAATGATTGCCAGCCAGCGATGTTAAATAAGCTCCAACGTGGGTGCCCGCATACATTGCTGTGAGATAAATTACTCTTCAACATCAACATTAACCACACATATCCCCTGGTGGTGCTTACCGAAGCTGTGATATAGTTACATGGCCATGTTTGATTTCGTGATTCGTTGGCTATGTCGGGTGAAGGAGGGTTTTACGACAATACAAAGATGACCCTGTATAGCCTATAACAGACTGTTGGGGCAATTGCTGTTAGCGAGCATCTGTGAAGGTCGGAACGGCACGCTAGGGGGTGGGTGGCCAGCATCACGCCCGGCCGCCTTTGTGTCTCCAGTGGCGATGTTTACACACCGCGCCAGGTACTCATTTGGCTGCAAAATTGGAGATTAGGACAAGATGTGGGCCCCACACATATGCTCCAACACTTGTGCAATAAATTTTCACCAGTGGTTGAACAGGAAAAGAAAATATATGCCTTTTGCAGTGCCAATGTTTTGGAGAGAGCCAACAGATCATATCAGCCATTGTTACTTCTGTATGGCACCTCCAGTTGGGAAAGGTGTGTCAAGAACAAAAAGTGGACTGTGCACTATCCAAACATTCCATGAGCTATACGCCCAGTACTCTATGGAGAAGGACTGGCGGTTCCTGAGGCACCATAATCATTCTCACTTGAGTTAGACGAGGAAGAGGATGAAACCTCTAGTCCTGAACCATCAAGGTCACATGACCCAGAATTTCTCCCATCCTCCTCCTCTGAACCACACATCATAACAGAAGGTGAACTGAAAGACCTTGTCAGGGATTTGGAACTCCCAAGAGTAAGGCAGAGCTGTTGGGCTCCAGACTGCAGCAGTGGAATCTCCTGGCAGGTGATAGGGTTTCCATGTTCCGTGACCATCAAAAGGATCTTGTCCCATTCTTCTTCATGGAAGGTGATCTTGTAGCCTGCAAGCCCTCAACATCGTTCGTGATCCAGATGAGTTGAGACTGTTAATTGATTCATCGATGATGAGTCTTAAATGTGTTTTGCTGCATAATGGCAATGTTTTGCCATCAATTCCAGTTGGTCACGCAGTCCATATGAAGGAAACCTATGAGAACATGAACCAACTTTTGAGGTGCATAAACTATGACCAACATCAGTGGCAGCTTTGTGGCGATGTGAAGGTTGTTGCTCTCTTGCTTGGTCTGCAGACTGGGTACACAAATTACTGCTGTTTTCTCTAAGAATGAGATAGTCGTGCGAGAGATTCCCACTACATGAAGATAGATTGGCCACTCCGACAGTCATTGGAGCCTGGGAAGAAAAGTGTTCAGCATCCACCGCTTGTTAAATCAAGGAAGATTTTGTTACCACCCTTACACGTCAAGCTGGGTCTGATGAAGAACTCTGTCAAAGCCATGGACACAACACAAGCAGCTTTCAAGTACCTCCGTGGAAAATTTCAAAGGTTAAGTGAAGCTAAGATAAAGGAAGGTGTCTTTGTTGGTCCTCAGATTCGTGAACCTCTTCGAGATTATGCATTTGACAGTGCACTGCGTGGCAAGGAATAGACAGCATGGAACCCCTTTTAGTTAGTGGCAACACATTTTCTCGGAGACGACAAAGCAGACTACCAGGACATTGCAACAATGGAGAAACGCTATCAGGGCAAATGGAGCCCATCAATGCTCGCAGACTTTTGATGGACAGTGACACGAGATGCTCCGTTTAATGAATACAAGAGACAAGCCAAAAAGCGCCGAGTAGACACTGAATAAGGACTAAACTATGTGCTTATATATACACAGAATAATTGTGTGCCTTTTGTTTAATAATACATTGTATTTATATAATCATTTTGAGAGATGTTTAAAGTGTCACATGAACAGGACAGGTGACATGTTATCATGTAAAGCAACCATAAACACATGAAAACACCGAGGTTTACAATTTATGAGTAAAACTATGAGTATCCATAGACGTGCAATGTAAAAACTTAAATATCTTGGGAACAGTAGCCGATCGGTTGTGTTAATTGTCATATTTGAATTCAGCACATCAACATCCATAATAGGCAGCACATGTCATCTCTGAAGCAGACGACGTCTAAAGAATTGTAGACCACTGTCATTGAGGCGGTTGACGACTCGCGGTCGCTGGCGATCGACCCGCCGTGGGCTCTTGCGTCTGCCGAACGAGCGAGGTGTGTCATTATCACTGCGTGTACAGTGTGTATGTATATATTTATAGACATTCAGAGGTATGCATCATCATCATCATCCCTTTGGGGGAGGGTGGATGGAGTTATGAGTTACACGTCGAGTTGCTATCAAAACCGCACTGACCGGCGTGGTGAAGTATGGTCAAACAATCCGACGTATCCCAGCAGTTTAATTTACAAACGAGATGCGCGTTCGCATTACATTAATACAAACTATATGCACGCGTACGTGTGTGTATGTACACGTGTGTTTGTGTGGGGAGCGGTGGTGCAGCGGTTAGCACGCTGCGTTATGAACCCGGCGACCCGAGTTCAATTCCCGCTCACATCCACCAACACCAGTGACGATCATCTGAACGGGTCCTGGGCCTCCCCTAGGTCGAGTCAGCCTCAAATGAGTAACTGGTGCAGTGTGTAAACATCGTCGCTGGGGAGACAAAGGTGGCCGGGCGTGGCGTTGGCCACCTACCCCCGTCGTGTTTTGTGCCGGCCTTCATAGGTGCTGCTCGCTAACAGCACTTGCCTCAACAATCTGTTAAGCTATACGGGGGATCTTTGGCTTTGGGGAGCGGTAGTGCAGGTCCTAACACGCTGCGCTATGAACCCAAAGACCATCAGGAGGACATCGTCATCATCATCTTTCACCACGACCACCACCGCCACCACCGCTACCATCGTCATTGGGTCTGCGAATGGTCTTGGTGGATGAGTGGTTGAGTGAGTGGATGAGTGGTTGAGCGGATGAGTGGTTGAGCGGATGAGTGGTTGAGCAGATGAGTGGTTGAGTGGATGAGTGAGTGGATGAGTGGTTGAGTGAGTGAGTGGATGAGTGGTTGAGTGAGTGAGTGGATGAGTGGTTGAGTGAGTGAGTGGATGAGTGGATGAGTGGGTGAGTGGGTGAGTGGTTGAGTGGGTGAGTGGTTGAGTGGGTGAGTGGTTGAGTGGGTGAGTGGTTGAGTGGTTGAGTGGGTGAGTGGGTGAGTGGTTGAGTGAGTGGTTGAGTGAGTGGTTGAGTGGATGAGTGGTTGAGTGAGTGGTTGAGTGAGTGGTTGAGTGGATGAGTGGTTGAGTGAGTGGATGAGTGGTTGAGTGAGTGAGTGGATGAGTGGTTGAGTGAGTGGATGAGTGGATGAGTGGTTGAGTGGATGAGTGGGTGAGTGGATGAGTGGATGAGTGGTTGAGTGGGTGAGTGGTTGAGTGGGTGGGTGGTTGAGTGGTTGAGTGGTTGAGTGGGTGAGTGGTTGAGTGAGTGGTTGAGTGAGTGGTTGAGTGAGTGGTTGAGTGAGTGGTTGAGTGGATGAGTGGTTGAGTGAGTGGTTGAGTGAGTGGTTGAGTGGATGAGTGGTTGAGTGAGTGGTTGAGTGGATGAGTTAAATTCACGGCTACTAAACTGGCCAATATTTTGCACAGGTCCCAGGCTCTCCTCTATGTCGACTCAGCCTAAAATCTGCACCTGGTGCGGTGTGTAAACATCAAGCATTGGGGAGACAAAGGCGGCTGGGTCTGGTGGTGTTGGCCACACAACCACCCTCATCCTGTGACGTTCCGGTCTTCATTGGTGCTGGCGAACAAGAACTTGCCCCAACAGTATTTCAAAGGCTACCCAGGGGATCTTTGCCTTTGTGTACTCGTTTGTGTGGCCACGTGTACACGTGGACGTTTATAAAAGTGGTGGTTGATGACGGTGATGATGATGGTGCGTGCACTCTCTGTGTGCATGATGGCAGCCTGTCCTATGAACGGGGTGACCTACATCACACCTGCGGTCACTACTTTATAGACGCTCTGAGCCCCCGTCATGGGAACATGGAATGTCCAGTATGGGCTGAGGGCCGCCAGTCGAGATGAACGCCGCCATCCGTACGAGCAGTGCGGGCGCGCCGTTTTGGTTGAGGGAATTTCTTTTCATTTTCAATTTCTAAATATATATTTTTCATGGAAATTCCACATTCCTGCGGCGGAGGACGGCGGCACGGGCAGGGAGAGCGGGGGGGCTGAGTAACAATGTGAGCGCAGTCGCTAAGGGGTTTGTTGAAGTTGCCGAGTTTCGTGGGAACACGCGCTCGCACCCCGGGGGGTCGAATCGGGCAAGCCGCGACTTGCCCCCAGCTTTCCTTTAGTTCCCCCCCCCCTCTACCCCCCCTCTACCCCCCCCCCCATCTCCTCCACCTCCCTCTGAACCCTCTCTCCTCAGGCTTACCTCTCGCACCTCCATCTCCCTCCTCACTTTTAACTCTCCCCCCACCCACCACCGACCCCCTCCATCTCTCCCCTCACTTTGAACTCTCGTCCTCAATACCCTCGGCTCTCGCTCCTCACCCCCGACATCATCTCGCTCCACTCCCATCTCTCTCCCACCTCTCTCTCACTGCAAACTCTCTCCCACCACACCGCCGTCGACCCTCTCTCTGTACTCACTCTCACCAACACATCTTTCCTCTCTCTTCTCCCTCTCTCTGTTTTTACGATCAGAGGAAACAAGAAGATGCTCGGTGTAGTCGGCACTTTGCTTCGTTCATCGTTTCGTTTTTTTATAATGCTTTGCTTTATGTCACCCCCCCCCCCTCCTCTTTTTAAATGAAAGATTTCACAAAAGATGTCTCGCTCTGCTCTCCTTACCCCTTCCCTCTCTCTTTACCCCCTCTCTGCCCCCCTCTCTCTCTCTACCCCCTCTCTCCCTACTCCATGTCTATGTTCTCCCTATGTTTTCTATGTAATACAGTATTTGTAATATTACTATATAATTTTTTTTACGACAAGTGCTGCATCTGCACCCAGTCCTTCTCACACTCTCTCTTCTCCCTCTCTCTAAATAATATTTTCCTCCCCCCCTCCCTCCATCTCCCCCTGTGCCTTTCATCTCCTCTCTCTTCTGTATCTTCTTCTCTCCTCCCTCTCTCACCTCTATCCTCTCCCCCCTCTCTCTCATCTTTCTCTCCCCCTCTCTCTCCCCTCCCCCTTCTCACCTCTTTATCCCCCCCTATCTCTCCTCTTTATCTCCCCTTCCTCTCCATCGACCCCCTCTCCCTCACCTCTCTCTCTCTTCCCTCTCGATCCGGCAGCCGGGTTCTCGAGTGAGGGCCTCAGCCCGGTCACCGATGACTGCACAAACAAAATTAAACAAATCCCTGATCACGGTTTCATTTTACTCTGCACTTCATTTTGCCTAAATTTCAGCTTCGAGAATTTGAAATACGCATCGAAAATAATGTTGTGTTGTTGATACTGCTGCTGCTGCATTGGCAGTGGTAACGCAACCACAATTAAATATCAACAAGCAATCAAATTACTCAACACAATCGTGAATAGCAACACACATATTTTTTAAATAGACGACGTTTCGGGCAATGGCACCCGTGGTATGCGGGAAAGTGCTGCCACCTACAGTGTTGAACAGACGTCACTTAAAGAAGAAGGATAACTCAGAGGAGGTAGCTCTATGATATCCGCTTCCGCAGATCGTTCTGTCTGACAGAGGGGGGGGGGGGGGTGTGGGGGGGCGGGGGAGTTCACAACGGATTTATCATCACTTGACACTGATGATGTGTGTGCACACCATTGTGATACCATTGGGTGGGACAATGGAATGGACAATGGATGGGACAATAGATGGGACAATGGATGGGACAATGGATGGGACAATGGATGGGACAATAGATTGGACAATAGATGGGACAATTGATGGGACAATGGATGGGATAATGGATGGGACAATGGATAGGACAATAGATTGGACAATGGATGGGACAATGGATGGGACAATGGATGGGACAATAAATTGGACAATGGATGGGACAATAGATGGGACAATGGATGGGACAATAGATGGGGCAATGGATGGGACAATGGATGGGACAATAGATGGGATAATGGATGGGACAATGGATGGGACAATGGATGGGATAATGGATGGGACAATAGATTGGACAATGGATGGGACAATGGATGAGACAATAGATGGGACAATGGATGGGACAATAGATGGGACAATGGATGGGACAATGGATGGGACAATGGATGGGACAATATATTGGACAATAGATGGGACAATGGATGGGACAATGGATGGGATAATGGATGAGACAATGGATGGGACGATAAATTGGACAATGGATGGGAGAATAGATGGGGCAATAGATGGGACAATAGATGGGACAATGGATGGGACAATAGATGGGACAATGGATGGGACAATAGATGGGACAATGGATGGGACAATAGATGCGACAATGGATGGGACACTAGATGGGACAATGGATGGGACAATAGATGGGACAATAGATGGGACAATGGATGGGACAATGGATGAGACAATAGATGGACAATGGATGGGACAATAGATGGGACAATGGATGGGACAATAGATGGGACAATGGATGGGACAATAGATGCGACAATGGATGGGACACTAGATGGGACAATGGATGGGACAATAGATGGGACAATGGATGGGACAATAGATGGGACAATGGATGGGACAATAGATGGGACAATGGATTGGACAATGGATGGGACAATGGATGGGACAATGGATGGGACAATAGATGGGACAATGGATGGGACAATAGATGGGACAATGGATGGGACAATAGATGGGACAATGGATGGGACAATAGATGGGACAATGGATGGGACAATAGATGGGACAATGGATGGGACAATAGATGGGACCTTGGATGGGACAATAGATGGGACAATGGATGGGACAATAGATGGGACAATGGATGGGACAATAGATCGGACAATAGATGGGACAATGGATTGGACAATGGATGGGACAATGGATGCGACAATGGATGAGACAATAGATGGGACAATGGATGGGACAATAGATGGGACAATGGATGGGACAATAGATGGGACAATGGATGGGACAATAGATCGGACAATAGATGGGACAATGGATTGGACAATGGATGGGACAATGGATGGGACAATGGATGGGACAATAGATGGGACAATAGATGGGACAATGGATTGGACAATGGATGGGACAATGGATGGGACAATAGATGGGACAATGGATGGGACAATAGATGGGACAATGGATGGGACAATGGATGGGACAATAGATGGGACAATGGATGGGACAATAGATGGGACAATGGATTGGACAATGGATGGGACAATAGATGGGACAATAGATGGGACAATGGATGGGACAATAAATTGGACAATGGATGGGACAATGGATGGGACAATAAATTGGACAATGGATGGGACAATAGATGGGACAATGGATGGGGCAATGGATGGGACAATAGATGGGGCAATGGATGGGACAATAAATTGGACAATGGATGGGACAATGGATTGGACAATGGATTGGACAATGGATGGGACAATGGATGGGACAATAAATTGGACAATGGATGGGACAATGGGTGGGACAATAGATGGGACAATGGATTGGACAATGTATGGGACAATGGATGAGACAATGGATGGGACAATAGATGGGACAATAGATGGGACAATGGATTGGACAATGGATGGGACAATGGATGGGACTGCGTCAAATCACTGCACACCCTGAAATCCTTTGCAAACGAGATGTTTCCATCTCAAGGGATTAACCCCGTGCAGGTAAGGTCTATTCATTAATAAATAACGGTGACAATAGTGATTGTTTTGGCGACCAATATCATGAAACGTTTCTGACTTTTGGCTCAGATCACGCGTGTGTATGTGTCGTATGCTGCCCTCGAAACGCGTGACGTCGATTCTAAATGTGAAGGGAAAACTGGAGGACCCAGAGAAAAATCCACGTGACCACGGGGAGAACTTGCAAACTCCAAATATACAGCAGCAGGCGTCAGGGTCGGGATCGGACCCACGATCTCCTGCATACCACGCGAGGTAGTTAACATCTCATAGCCACCGCGGCTCTGTGAGTGGCTCTCTGAGTTTCACAGAGCCACCTCTCGATTATTATTATCTCATTATGAATGTTTTATTCCGCTTATTGACCCAGCGTGAGCCTCAGTGACCCTCAAGACTTCTTCATTAGGAGGGTTGTGCCAAGTTTCCGCAATAGGGAGATGGTGGCGTTGCTGCTGTTGTTCCTGCTACTGTTGTTGCGTGATCCCATTGGAGTCGTTTGTTGGTATTTCTTTCAGCATTGGGATGTTTGGTTAATGCCGGTTACCTTGCGTGCGTTTGTTTCGTAACGAGGGAGGAGGAGGGGGGTGGAAGGGGAGGAGAAAGAAACCCACGAACCACACACCAAGATAAAGACCCCCCCGTACAGCCTTAACATACTGTTGGGGCAAGTGCTGTTAGCGAATAGCACCTACGAATATATTTAAGCGATATAACCCCCAAAAAACCTCTATTATGCATAATATTGCTCGCGAAAGCCTACGTGTTCCATAAGCACGTATGAAGGCCGGCATGGCACACTAGTGGGTGGGTGGCCAACACTAAGGACAAAGATCCCCCGTGTCACCTTTACCAGACTGTTAGGTCAAGTGCTGTTAGCCAATGGCACATATGAAGGCCGGAACGGCACACAAGGGGAGGGGGGGGGGGGGCAGCACAACACCCGGCTGCCTTTGTCTTCCCCAGCAAGTACTCATTTAAGGCTGAGTCACCCTCGAGGAGGCTCTGGACCGCCTCGAGGGGCCGCAGTGTGCCGTAACCACTCCACTGCCGCTCCCCACACTCACTGCGGAACAGGGGGAGAAAGGGGGAGAAACATGAAACTCCACACAGATAGAAGGGCACCCGGGTCGGGGAATCGAACTCAGCTTCCGTAAATCGCCTCAAAGAGCTACAGCTTCGTGTAGTTAAGATTCGTACGGTGCAGTCGCAAATACGCGACGTTGCACGCAGAAGCCGAGCTGAGACATTAAGGAGGCTTCATTAGTAAGCAAACAGACGCAGCAGACAGACACGTCAGCCTAAGCGGCAGCCCTGCCTAGCCCGAGCAACTCATCTTGGCACTAACACTCACCCTGTCACTCACCCTGTCACTAACCCTGAAACTCACCCTGTCACTCACCCTGACCCTGACACTCACCCTGTCACTAACCCTGTCACTCACCCTGACACTCACCCTGACACTCACCCTGACACTCACCCTGTCACTCACCCTGACACTCACCCTGTCACTCACCCTGTCACTCACCCTGACACTCACCCTGTCACTCACCCTGACACTCACCCTGTCACTCACCCTGACCATGACACTCACCCTGACACTAACCCTGTCACTCACTCTGACACTCACCCTGACACTAACCCTGACACTCACCCTGTCACTCACCCTGTCACTCACCCTGTCACTAACCCTGAAACTAACCCTGACACTCACCCTGTCACTCACCCTGTCACTAACCCTGACACTCACCCTGACACTCACCCTGTCACTAACTCTTACACTAACCCTGTCACTAACCCTGACACTCACCCTGACACTCACCCTGTCACTAACCCTGACACTCACCCTGACACTCACCCTGACACTAACTCTGACACTAACCCTGACACTAACCCTGACACAAACTCTGACACTAACCCTGACACTAACCCTGTCACTAACCCTGACCCTGACACTAACCCTGACACTAACCCTGACACTAACCCTGACACTAACCCTAACACCCACCCTGACACTAACCCTGACACTAACCCTGACACTAACCCTGTCACTAACCCTGACACTAACCCTGACACTAACCTTAACACTCACCCTGACACTAACCCTGACATTCACCCTGACACTAACCCTGACACTAACCCTGTCACTAACCCTGACACTAACCCTGACACTAACCCTAACACTCACCCTGACACTAACCCTGACACTCACCCTGACACTAACCCTGACACTAACCCTGACACTAACCCTGACACTAACCTTAACACCCACCCTGACACTAACCCTGACACTCACCCTGACACTAACCCTGACACTAACTCTGACACTAACCCTGTCACTAACGCTGACACTCACCCTGACACTCACCCTGTCACTAACCCTGACACTCACCCTGACACTCACCCTGACACTAACTCTGACACTAACCCTGACACTAACCCTGACACTAACTCTGACACTAACCCTGACACTAACCCTGTCACTAACCCTGACACTAACCCTGACACTAACCCTGACACTCACCCTGACACTAACCCTGACACTAACCCTGACACTCACCCTGTCACTAACCCTGACACTAACCCTGACACTCACCCTGTCACTCACCCTGTCACTAACCCTGACACTAACTCTGACACTAACCCTGACACTAACCCTGACACTAACCCTGTCACTAACCCTGACACTAACCCTGACACTAACCCTAACACTCACCCTGACACTAGCCCTGACACTAACCCTGTCACTAACCCTGACCCTGACACTAACCATGACACTAACCCTGACACTAACCGTGACACTAACCCTGACACCCACCCTGACACTAACCCTGACACTAACCCTGACACTAACCCTGACACTAACCCTGTCACTAACCCTGACACTAACCCTGACACTAACCTTAACACTCACCCTGACACTAACCTTGACACTCACCCTGACACTAACCCTGACACTAACCCTGTCACTAACCCTGACACTAACCCTGACACTAACCCTAACACTCACCCTGACACTAACCCTGACACTCACCCTGACACTAACCCTGACACTAACCCTGACACTAACCCTGACACTAACCTTAACACCCACCCTGACACTAACCCTGACACTCACCCTGACACTAACCCTGACACTAACTCTGACACTAACCCTGACACTAACCCTGACACTCACCCTGACCATGACACTAACCCTGACACTAACCTTGGCACTAACACTCCTACTAACACGATGGCCCTTGTACTAATACTGCCCACTATCAGTACTTGCCCCGGCAGTCTTTGGAGGTTACACGTCGGGGCAATCTTTGTCTTTCCTGTCCTCACCGCCTACGTGTGCCACGTGGACCTTAATAGGTGCTCGCAGACAGCTCTGGCACCTTCATCGTACACGTCTCTGATTGGCACGGTCGGCTACGTACGGTGCGAAAGAAGTTCAACATACATGCCTACCGATGGGACTTGATGCCTTGAAAAAGGTATCCATTGGGTGTTTGAACATCTTCACACCTGTTCTATTGCCAGAAAAGGTTAAACCTATTCCTACTTTTCATCATGCCTATCGATCCAAGTCAGCTGGAGCCTCCCGTACATCACGTGACTTCCGTGTGGCCACTCCCACTCTCAACCGCTCCCCTCTCCCCGCCCACTCTGAAAACAGACACCGCTCCCCCTCCACGCAGCAGCAGTGTCGAGGCCCTGATGCGGCCTCTCCCTCCTCCCTCTCCTCATGTAATCCCGAACCCTCTTGCCTCCTTCCTTCTCCATTCCTGTTCTCTCATTCCCCGTTATTTCTCCTTTCTTCCCTCCCCCGTCCCTCTTTACATTTCTCATCCATTCCATTGCAACATCCGCGATTCTACCCAAACTAGCCGTGCTGTAGCTGCCATGGGTTAACGAGCTGCTGGTGTAAGCCTAAAACCACGGGGAGTCATCATTCTTCACATTTCACCAACTGAAGCGCGTAGACATTCTCGAACGCACAAAACAAAATAATTTAAAAAGTGAGCGTTGGATTTTTAGAATGCCTTGCGAGGTTGCTGCACGCTGATGCTCACTCGCCTTTGTGTGACTGCGCTATACGGGGGATCTTTGTCTTTGCGGCTCTGGGGAGCGGTGGCGCAGCGGTTAGCACGGTGCTAGACGAACCCGGCCACCCGAGTTCGATTCCGGCTCAAGGCCAACGCCACTGACGATTATCTTAACCGGTCCTGGGCCATCGCCTAAGTCGACTCAGCCTCAAATTAGTACCTGTTGCGGTGTGCAAACATCGCTACGAGGGAGACAAAGGCGGCCGGCGTGCTGCTGGCCACCTATCCCCTCATGTGCCATGCCGGCCTTCATAGTTGCTCGCTAGTAGCACTTGTCCCAAACGTCTATGAAGACTATACAGTACGGGCTGATCTTTGTGTAAGTGCGCGCAGGTGTGTGCGTGTGTACTGAATGGGCGCCCTTGTGGTTGTACGAGTCAGTGCTGCACAGGTATGGAACATGAGTGCACGCAGGTGTGCGTACGTCGTGTACGATGGGGTATACGCGTCGTTGTCTTTGTATACATTATCTGTAAACGTAGCTGCCCACCCCCTCGTGAGCCGTGCTGGCCTTCATAGGTCCTGGCTAATAGCACTTTCCCCAATGGCTGTGAAGGCCCTACGAGGTATCTTTGTCTTTGCGTGCATCCACTTTGACAAACTCAAGTCACCCACTCTGACCTCACCTCTCCACCCCGCCCCCCGATTACTCCCCCCCTCCCCCCACTTACTCCCCCCACTCTCATTCACCCCCCGCTCATCCCCCATTCTCCCTCCCCCCGCCGCCCCCCCAACTATCAAACCCCCGCATCACCCCGCAATCCACGCCGTCGCCCCCGTGTGCGGACACGCGGTGACGTAACGCCGAGGTTACGTCACCGCCGACGGGACGCGGTGGCGGAATGAGCCCGGAGTTGACGGTGACCCCCCCCCCCTGCTTCCCCTACCGCCCCTCCCCTCCCCCTCACCGCCCCTCCCCTCCCCCTCACCGCCCCTCCCCTCCTCCTCCCCTCCCCTCCCACACTCCCCCATTGTGCGTGAGCAACGAAGCACGTTGAGACACAGACCCCGACCATGACCCCGACCCTGACCCTACACTGACCCTGATCCCAACCCTAACCCTACACTGACCCTGACTCCTCATGACCCTACACTGACCCCAACCATGACCTTACACTGACCCCAACCATGACTCTACACTGACCCTGACTCTAACCATGACCCTACACTGACCCTGACTCCAACCCTGACTCTATACTGACCCCGACCATGACCCTACACTGTCCCTAACCCTGACTCCTCATGACCTTACACTGACCCCAACTCTGACCCTGGCAATGGCCCCTAGCACTGACCCGAGCATTCCAACTGATCCTACCCGTAAACGAACATGAGCTTTGACCCTTACCTTGATCGTAATAGTACAGCACTATCCCCGTACCTAGCACTGATTATTACCTAACATTGGACCTTAACACTAGCCCTTAAGCTAAGACTGACACTAACCATGACTCTCACCTGGTTAAATTGGAACTCACTCAATCACGTCACCGCTCACTCACCCACTCACCCACCCACTGACCAACTCACTCACTCATCTACCCACTCATTCACCCGTTCTCTCACTCACCCACACATCCATTCACTTCCTCACCCACACACTAAATCAAACGGAGACCGATTCAGCCACTCACTCACTCGCTCACTCACCCACCCACTGATCAACTCACTCCTCCACTCACTCATTCACCCACTCACCCACCCACTAACTCACTCATTCATGCAGGTCACGCTGGCAAACGAGGCTACTGTGCCTTGACTTGTCTGGTGCAACAAAATCGACTTGAAACCTGAACCTTGAAATCCCGCTTGGGGGTGTGGCGGTAGGGGCCGTTGGGGGGGGGCGCGGGGTTGGGCAGTCTGGGGGGGGGGCTGTGAAGGGGGCGGGGCTAGGCATTGGGGGGAGGGGCTAATAAGGGGGTGGGGCTGGGCAGTGGGGGAGGGGCTGCAAAGGGGACGGGCCCGAGCAGTGGTTTCCCTGCAGCCCCGCCTTCCCTCGTGGCCACGTGACCACGAGGGAGTTCGGGGGCGTTGCCAACATGACGTCACTGGGACCCGGACTTCCTGCTCTGGGTAAGTAGTCGCACCACGTGGGGCGCGAAACACGTGGGCCGGATGGACGCGGCGGCGTCCGCTGTCCATATGTTAAGTTTTATTTTATTTTTAAAAATAAAAATTCTGGTCGCAATGAACCTCCTAAGCTGAGTTCGAACATTAGCCACGTGCCAACGTAGGTGGTGGCGCGTGAATATCAGAACCCTGGCCATTGACCCTGGCCATTGACCGAGCAACCTAACGTTACTACCAGCTCCCTCCGCAGGAATGTGTTAAAGTACAACCATAACCACAATCATATAAACAGAAATCTGCATTGATTTATATGAAGACAAGTCCAGATATTGTGGGCAAATTGTTTTTATTTACATAGCATTGCAATTATTTTTTATAGCAATATATTGGGGGGGACATTTTCAGCATATTTGAATATTGGGGGGGGGGGGTGGTCGTAATTATAATGTATATAAATATATATTGGGGAGGGGGGTTGTGTCCCCCCCCCCCCCACCCAATATATAGTATAATTACGGCCTTTCATCAATCAAGCACACGACACGTGCTGATGGGTGGGCGCGCAGGAGATGAACTGCAGCGAGTAATAAACACGATGAACCTCATGGCGGGATCCCGGGGTCCCCGAATAAACGGAAGTCAAAATCGTAATTGATTGTTGTCGACTCCGTCCCACCGCGCCTGGCGCAGATCGTTCTGGCGTGTCGTGTCCAAGCGCAGCAGCAGCGAGGACGAATGCGCAGGAGAAACACAACTGTGACACTTTGATGAGCGCATCGTGTAGAGCTCGTCGAGAGGGACAGATCGCCGTGTCGTTCGCCTTCGACAGACAGAATGATGTCGCAGCGCAGTCGATGCGAGAGCCGGGGGCTTAAGGGACCCCCGGCGGTCCCGCCACGAGGTTCAGATGTTGAATTCATTTGGTGGACTGCTGCTCCACGATCCCACGTGTCTGGGCTCCGGGCCTTCCGACAACCCGCGCCGACCAGCGTGGTGAAGTATGGTCAAATGTTTTCCCCACGACGAGAACGGCTTTTCGTCGGGGGGGGGAGGGGGGGTTCGGGAGTGCTCATCCAGCAGTGGATTTGACAACTCCGCGTGTGTCCACGGAGACTCCCTAAAGCACGTGGCCTTCAAAGGACAGTAGCAGCAGCATAAATAGGTGACGATGATGTGCAATGAAGAAGGGTCGTACTGGCTTTTTGTGTTTAGTTTGGTGTCCTTACCGATTAGCATGGTTGGCTACGTAGGGTACGAAGGAAATTCAACGCACACGGTGTTGCTATTCAAACTATTACTACATTTTAAAGATATTTTATCATGTAAGGCTCCAATGAGCTGTAGAGCACCTTTTCAGAAGCGACCTGGCCACAAATGAAAGCCCAACGAGAAGTGGCTTATCGTGCGGAAATGCATAGCAGCCAAAAATTACTCTTAAGCGCTTGTTTTTATAATGTGGAGGGACAAACCCGGAGGACCTGGAGAAAATTCCACGCAACCACGGGGAGAGAGCAAGAGACAGAGGTACACCACTCCAAAATATACAGCAGCAGGCGTCGGGATCTAACCTACGAACTCCTGCATACCAGGCGAGGGAGTTAGCATCTCCTGGCCACCGTGATGATGATGAGAGACACGGAAACTCCAAATATACAGCAGCAGGCGTCCTCAGGGTAGGGATCTAACCCACGAACTCCTGCATACCAGGCGAGGGAGTTAGCATCTCCTGGCCACCGTGATGATGATGAGAGACACGGAAACTCCAAATATACAGCAGCAGGCGTCCTCAGGGTAGGGATCTAACCCACGAACTCCTGCATACCAGGCGAGGGAGTTAGCATTTCCTGGCTACCGTGGCATCCAATGGTGGCGATCGGTGATGCCGAATTGTGCGCATCACTGCCAACGCTGCCCCCCCCCACCACCACCAACCACCAAATATAAGGGTTCAACATCGAGTTGTAGCCCCGCAAAGAACCTGCGTCAGACCCGCACAGATCTTAATCTATGCTTGCAAAAATATAAAGGGGCCAACTTTAACCCGGTTCAATAAAAGTTGCGTTAATCATTTGAAGCGTCACGTGGTGCGCGTGGCGTTTTGTAGACCTTGGTGTGCCTGGTTCCCGATCTTCGTGTCAGGTAAGCAACGTGGCCCTTTGAGATCCCCCCCAACCCCGCTTTGTGATTTGTAATTGGTAAACTATGTTTGATTTTTTTCACGCAGAGACCGAATCGTGCTGATGAACACGAATAAGCCAATTTACAGATGTGTAACCCGTACGCGTGTTAAATAAATAAATAAGAGTGTAAATGTTGGCGTTTGTTTTTTGCTTAAAATTAAGTTTGCGCATTTCCACCCTGCAATCTCCTGTAACTGATGCCACTACTCACGGCGTTGCGCTGTGATCTCTTGATTCTCTATGTAACTCTATGGCTCTGTCTAACTCTATGGATCTCTGTGTCACTCTATGGATCTCTGTGTCACTCTGTGAGTCTCTATGTAACTCTATGGCTCTCTGTAACTCTATGTTACTCTGAGTCTCTATGTAACTCTGGCTCTCTGTGTGACTCTATGGATCTCTATGTAACTCTATGACTCTGTGTAACTCTATGGATCTCTGTGTCACTCTGTGAGTCTCTGTGTAACTCTGGCTTTGTGTAACTCTATGGATCTCTGTGTCACTATGTGAGTCTCTATGTAGCTCTATGGCTCTGTGTAACTCTATGGATCTCTGTGTCACTCTGTGAGTCTCTATGTAACTCTATAGCTGTTGTAGGGGTCGCTAGCCCCCGAGATCCCTCCCTCGATAATGTTAACGGCCGGGCTAGCATCATCAATCGCCCCCCCGCTGCTAAGCGAACCGCTGCTAAGTTCCTCACCCATGGGGTGGGAGCCGTCGCCCGAGGATTCCACTCCACCGCGGGTCCGCGTAGCAGGCATGGTTAATTACGTACGCGCACACCCACACACACAGCTCCGTACGGCACTCACTCTTGCGCTTCTCTGCGCCGCGCTGGCCGCTCACGTTACAATCGCGCACCTGGGGTACGCCGATTTCGCACGACGAGAGCTTACGCCTACACCGTACTACACGCGTTCACACTTATAACACGTAACGAGCACACGCAAGCGGGGCACACGCCGACACAACGACTAAAGTCGCCGCCGCCGTGCGCGCGAGATAAACCGTACAACAATGCGCAGCCGATTACGCTATGATCGCGCACCTGGGGGACGCCGATTACGCACGCTGCGAGCTTACGCACACACAGTACCACACGCGTTCCCACACGCTCACACTGCACGACAAGATCACGCGAGACCACGCTTCGCTATTAATGATTTATTATATGCCACCTGCGAATTGATGTGGAATCAGTGAGTCGACGAGGCTGGCCTATTCCACTAAACCTGTACCTATTCCCTATTTATCGGCTTACGATACCCTACTTCACCTCCCCACTCACTGTTTGGTGCCCGCGGAGGTTCGCTGCTCTCTGCGCTAACAGCGTACCTCGATGCGTCGCACGGACGTCCGGGTCGCTGGCTGGAAGTCCTGCTGGTCCGCTGGCCTGGAGAGAAGAGAGCGATTTCCCCTCTGCGCTCCTCTATTTATCCTCCCTACCTCCCAAAGGGGATGCTGCGCTGAACAATGGGCTCGTGCACCCCAAGCCCGCGCACGGCAGTCCCCAGGCGCTGTTGATATGCTAATCAGTGTGCTGCGTGCAAGGCGTAAATCCTAATTACTCCCTTACCCTTCCTACCAATGGGGCTTGCGCGCTCAAGCGCAATTATCCCAACCCTCCATGACTATGCGCAACAGCCCCTGTGACCCCGCTATTCATGCTGTCTCGTGCCTCCCCTGCTTGCCCCGTCGACTCGTGGGGGTGTGTGTGGGGGGAAATGCGCCTCAACCGCGGTGGCCGAATGCCCCACGCCGCGACCACACCATATTAAGGCCGGCAGCAGCGCCGCGGTACCACGTAGCACGGGGGAGGTCATCCAATTCCCTGATCGCCGGAAACCGTGAGAATTAATCCCGATAAGGGTCTCTCGGATAAAAACCGGTCGATCAGGTAACCTTCCCTTCCAGCTCTATGGGGGGGGGGGGGGGATGCGTGCGGGTGTGTGCTTATGTGGGGCGGGTGATGGGGGGCAGTGCGGTGGGGGAAGCCGGGCGGCTCCCTGGTTCGGCAGAGCGGCCCCGTCGTTGTGGCACCACATAGCCCCCCGGGGTGCCAGTCCCCGTCCCGGGTTGACTGGAGCACCTCGCCTGGGTTGCCCCCACGAGGTATCGCCGCGGGGTCCGCGGGATTCGCCCGGCCCTTGTGGCTGGCCTCGGGGGTGGCGGCTCCGTCTCCTGGGGCTCCGGCGGTGGTCTCCTCCTCCATTCCAACGGCTCCCCTCGGCCTCTGGCACCTGCGGGCTGGGGAACAAACTCAGAGGCGGTGGGGTTTAAGGGTCGCCGTCCTCGTCGCCCCCGGCCCCGCCCGGGGCCCCTCGGAGCCCGGGGCTCCGTGGGGCCCATGTACTGCGCGAGGCCCCCGGGCACGGGGGGTGGGGGGACCCCGGGGTTTCGGGGTACTTGGACGGCGGGGCTCCCCCCCTCGGGGGCTGCTCGCCACGGCTTCAGTCGGCGGATGTTGACCACCATCTCCCGGCCCCTCTCTCCTCCCTGAATCAGCACCGTCCATGGTGAGATCTGCCGTCTCACAATCCAGGGTCCTCGCCAGTAGGTGGTCAGCTTCCCCACCTGTCCGGCACCGACGCGGGGAGTGTACAGCCACACCTCGGAGCCCGCAGTGTAGAAGGGGGGCTCCATACGGGGTCGGGCGCCCTGCTCTTGCCGCTGGTGCGCGGCCTCTCCGTGCGGGCAGGCTCGGCCCCTGGCCCCTCGCAGGGTCTCCAGCAAGTGCTCCACGGGGTGGCTCCCTTCCTCCCGTTGCGGCGGAGGAACACCGAACAGCAGATCTGCGGGCAGGCGAGACTCGCGACCAAACATCATTAGGAACGGGGTCTGTCCTGTAGAGGTGTGAACGGCGGTGGTGTAGGCGAACAGGGCATAGGGAAGGTGTTCGTCCCAGTCCTGTTGATTCGCGGCCGCCATGCGTTTAAGCTTCCCGGCCAGAGTCTGGTTCATCCTCTCTACCATCCCGTTCGCCTGGGGGTGATACGCCGTGGTTCGGTCCTTCTGGATCCCGAACTCTCGGCACAGCGCCTGAAATAATTCGGCCTCGAATTCACTACCCTGGTCGGTAATGACTCGTTCGGGGATCCCGCACTTAAGTACATAGTTTTCCACGAAGGCCCGGGCCACTACAAGGGCTGTTTTATCTGGGATAGCCACCGCCACGGGGTAGCGGGTGAAGTATTCCACCGCTACGAGAATATATCGGTTGCCCCGGTGGGATCGTGGAAAGGGCCCCTGCAGGTCGATTCCGACCAACTGATTCGTCCGACTGACTCGGAACGGCCTCAGGGGTACCTGGTACCTCGCCGGCTTTTGCCCACACTGCTGACAGGCCCGGCAGCCCTGCACCCAGGCGGCCACATCTTGTGCCAATTTGGGCCAGAGATACTGGCGACGCAGGGTCTCCCGGGTGCGCCGTTCCCCATCATGGCCCCCGAGTGGGTGGTCATGCACCAGCCGTAGCAGCTGGGGTCGCACCTGGGCAGGAACACAGATGCCCCCCGGCTGGCCGGCCTCGGTTAACTCCCGTACCACTCCGTTCCGCACACACAACCGGGCATACAAACCGCTCCAGGGTCCTGGTAGGGCGCTCTTTTCCTCCCGCAGTGCCGCCTCCACTGCCGCCAGATCCGGATCTCGCTGCTGGGTCTGTCTCAGCTGCTCGTCGTTTAGGCCCGGGAAGGCGCAGCCGACGTCCTCCTGGATCCGTCCGATCGGGTCCCGAGCCGCGGGTCCCGCGCTTGCCGGGCGGTCGACGGGATCCTCAGTGCCACCTGTGAGGGTTTCTGTGGCGCACACTGCACTCTCCCTCGCTGGGGGGGGGTCAGTGGCCGCGGCCTCTCGGGGGTCCGTTGCCTGCCGGCAGCGTCCCGCCGTGAAACACGGGCAGGCCTCCTCCGCCCTCGTCTCGGCGTACACCGTGGGTCGCCTCGATAAGGCGTCCGCGTTTGCATGCGTCCGGCCAGCCCGATACTCGATTTGCAGGTTGTACTCCTGCAACTGCGCCAACCACCGGGCCATCTGCCCCCGCGGCTCCTTGAATGTAAGAAGAAACTGCAGAGCATAATGGTCAGTGCGTACGCGACATCTCCTGCCGTACAAATACGGTCGGAACTGTTTGCATGCGAAAATCACGGCGTACAACTCTTGGCGGGTCACGCAATAGTTCAGCTCGGCCCCACTCAAGGTCCGGCTGGCGTACGCGATGACTCGTTCCGCCCCATCCTGTACCTGTGACAACACCGCGCCCAGCCCGCTGCTGCAGGCGTCGGTGTCCAAAATAAAATCGGTGGTAAAATCGGGGAAAGCGAGGGTGGGGGCGTGGGTGAGGTGGTCTTTGAGAGTGGTGAAGGCCGTCTGGCAGGCCCCCGTCCACTGGTAGGGGTGCTTAGGGGAGGTGAGTTGGGTGAGGGGGCGTGCAATCTCGCTGAATCCCTTTACAAATCGACGATAATAGGTGGCGAGCCCCAAAAATGATCTGATCTCCGTCAGATTCCTTGGCCGTGGCCACTCCACTACGGCGCGTACCTTCTCCGGATCGGTGCGCACGCCTGCCTCGCTGACGCGATGCCCGAGGTACCCCACCTCGCGTTGTGCGATGTAACACTTACGTGGCTTGAGCTTGAGATGAGCCGCTCGCAGCCGCTGGAACACCTCTCGAAGCCTGGACCAATGCTCAGACAAAGATCTACTGAACACTATCACATCGTCCAAGTAAATCAGGCACTGTTCCCACTGCAAGCCCCGCATCACCAACTCCATCAACCGCTGGAACGTCGCGGGCGCGTTAGTGAGTCCGAACGGCAACACTCGAAACTCAAACAGGCCCATCGGGGTGGTGAATGCTGTTTTTGGCCGATCCTCCTCCGTCATCTCCACCTGCCAGTAACCGGACGCCAGATCGAGGGTGGAAAAATACCGCGCTCCTGCGAGACTGTCGAAGGTGTCGTCGATGCGGGGTATGGGGAAGGCATCGCCGAGCGTGACTGCGTTTAGTTTACGGTAATCGACGCAGAATCGGGTTGACCCATCCTTTTTCGTTACTAGTACCACCGGGGCTGACCAGGGGCTCGCCGAGGGCTGAATTATGTTATCGCGAAGCATGTCCCCAACTGCCTCTTTGATTTGGACGCGTTCGGGTGCGCCCACTCGGTACGCAGGGAGTTTGATGGGTCGGGCTGCACCGGTGTCAATTTGATGCTTAACAAGGTCGGTCCGACCCACGTCCGAGTCGTGTTCGCTGAACACGTCGGCATACTCCCGCAGTAACTCGCGCAGCCGATCGGCCTCTCCCTTAGGTAAGTCCGCCCATGGTACATGTAACGCGTCGAGCAGGGGAACGACCTCGGCTCGGGGAGTCGGGCCGACTCGCCAGGCCAGGTCCTGCTCACCCTCAGGACGACCGGGGTCCTCAGCCCAGAGTGCGAACACCGAGTCGTTAGAGTGGCGTGCGTGCAGGGGGTGTACTGTGGCTATCGGGGTGCGCCGTCGCAGTATCGCGGGGGTATTGTGGGGGTTAAACATCCGCATAAACAATCGGTCCCCATCTGCGTTTACCAACGTGGCGGATCCCACAACCCCATACCGTTTTGCCAACTCCGGGTGAGGAGTTAGCATTACCTCCCCTGATGGTCGGAGCGCGGGGTCGGTGGGGGATGTTGCCACCGGCACCAGCATCTCGGTGAGCGGGCCGATGGTGACTGCCGTCGTCAGGATAGCGGCCACAGGTGCAAAGCGGCGGCGCGTCGGTTCTCGTCCCAGGAACGGTATCCGCTCGCCGTTGCTCTCCATGGTGGCGCATCGCTGGCGGGGTTGCACGTTGAGTCCCAGCCGTTCTAAGAGGTCGGTACCTGCGATACACTCGTGACACAACGCACTCGACACGTAGAACTCCTGCGTGCACACCTGGCTGCCTATGCGGACCTCTAGGGTGGCTCTCCCCAGCAGCCCCATTCCGGCTCCGCTCGCCGTGTGCAGCGCGCGGTCCGGTGCCTGCAGGTGACGCACGTCGACCCCGATCGCGCTGCAGTGCGCTGCGCTCACGAGCGAGGCCACCGCCCCCGTGTCCAGCAGGATTCGGGTACGCACTCCGTTTACCTCCCCTTCCACCAGCGACGTGGCCCCCGTGATCCCCGCCACCAGCTCCCGCAGCCAGTCGCCAGGAGTCACCGTTTCTGTGGGCGTTGTTGCTGGAACCTGTGTGGAGATCACTCGCTCGCCATTATTCTCACAGCTTGTTTGTGTCGGGGCTACGTCGATTTCACCCCCCGGTGGTCCCCTCTCTAGGGGGGCCTTAGTGTTTGACCTTAGCTCTTGTCTAGCTCGGGCGACCTGAGGACAGTCCCTCACTAGATGCCCTCGGCGATCGCACATATAACATGCCCGGGGAGGGGTGGCGGCTCCGTAATGGGCTCTCTGCCCACTCCCTCCTCCCCCAGTGCGCTGCTGCTCATACTCTGCTTCTAGTCGCGCTATCCTTCCAGTTAGCCCTCCTACCGTGGAGTCTAGTTCCCCCATCTCGGATCGGATGGTCTCAACGGAGGATTGCAGTTGGGTCATATTTTTATTTGCTTCCTCGCGTACCTGGGTTACCCTTTCACCTACGTGAGTTACCCTCTCACCTACTTGGGTTATCATATCTCCCATGCCGGCCTGTAACCCGGCTACCCACCCCGGGGTCGTCTCGCTGGGTCTCTGTGGCTCTCTTTCCCGGCCCCTTACCGTCCTCGCGAGCTCCTGTCCCTCCTCCTCGTCTTCCGAGAGCAGGCTCGCAATGGCGCGCTCTCGTCCCAGCCCCCGGAGCTGCGCGCGTTCGCTGTGAATTCTTTCACACTTACGTGCGCGCTCGACAAGGGTGTTAAACGGAAGACGTGGGCAGCTCATGTCTGGCTGCCACCACGCCGTGCGAGACAGGTACCGCTGGATTTTCTCGGCGGCCAGTTCCTCAATAACATCAGTTGCGTACCCCGGGCGTGCGATCTTTGTTAACTCGCGCACATCCTCGGCGTAATCACGTATATCTTCGCCGGGTTGGCGACGGCGCGCCTCTAAGGCCGATTTTGCTTCCTCCTCGTCACGCGTGCCAAAACGCTGATCGAGTCGGCGCATCAGCTCCTCTAGCTGTGTCTGTGCGCCCGCGGGTAACGCTTCTACAAAATCGGCTGCCCGCCCATCAAGATTCATATTAAGTTGACGTACTGCCTGCGCGTCCGTCCATCCATTAATTTCCTTGGCCCCTAAGAGATTGCGGGCGAATGCCTTCCACGAAGGGGCCCCCCGGCCGGTAAATATTAGTCTTATTTTAGCGTGAGGTAACGCGGGGGTCCGTACCGCTTCCGACACCAATTTGTAGGGGTCGCTAGCCCCCGAGATCCCTCCCTCGATAATGTTAACGGCCGGGCTAGCATCATCAATCGCCCCCCCCGCTGCTAAGCGAACCGCTGCTAAGTTCCTCACCCATGGGGTGGGAGCCGTCGCCCGAGGATTCCACTCCACCGCGGGTCCGCGTAGCAGGCATGGTTAATTACGTACGCGCACACCCACACACACAGCTCCGTACGGCACTCACTCTTGCGCTTCTCTGCGCCGCGCTGGCCGCTCACGTTACAATCGCGCACCTGGGGTACGCCGATTTCGCACGACGAGAGCTTACGCCTACACCGTACTACACGCGTTCACACTTATAACACGTAACGAGCACACGCAAGCGGGGCACACGCCGACACAACGACTAAAGTCGCCGCCGCCGTGCGCGCGAGATAAACCGTACAACAATGCGCAGCCGATTACGCTATGATCGCGCACCTGGGGGACGCCGATTACGCACGCTGCGAGCTTACGCACACACAGTACCACACGCGTTCCCACACGCTCACACTGCACGACAAGATCACGCGAGACCACGCTTCGCTATTAATGATTTATTATATGCCACCTGCGAATTGATGTGGAATCAGTGAGTCGACGAGGCTGGCCTATTCCACTAAACCTGTACCTATTCCCTATTTATCGGCTTACGATACCCTACTTCACCTCCCCACTCACTGTTTGGTGCCCGCGGAGGTTCGCTGCTCTCTGCGCTAACAGCGTACCTCGATGCGTCGCACGGACGTCCGGGTCGCTGGCTGGAAGTCCTGCTGGTCCGCTGGCCTGGAGAGAAGAGAGCGATTTCCCCTCTGCGCTCCTCTATTTATCCTCCCTACCTCCCAAAGGGGATGCTGCGCTGAACAATGGGCTCGTGCACCCCAAGCCCGCGCACGGCAGTCCCCAGGCGCTGTTGATATGCTAATCAGTGTGCTGCGTGCAAGGCGTAAATCCTAATTACTCCCTTACCCTTCCTACCAATGGGGCTTGCGCGCTCAAGCGCAATTATCCCAACCCTCCATGACTATGCGCAACAGCCCCTGTGACCCCGCTATTCATGCTGTCTCGTGCCTCCCCTGCTTGCCCCGTCGACTCGTGGGGGTGTGTGTGGGGGGAAATGCGCCTCAACCGCGGTGGCCGAATGCCCCACGCCGCGACCACACCATATTAAGGCCGGCAGCAGCGCCGCGGTACCACGTAGCACGGGGGAGGTCATCCAATTCCCTGATCGCCGGAAACCGTGAGAATTAATCCCGATAAGGGTCTCTCGGATAAAAACCGGTCGATCAGGTAACCTTCCCTTCCAGCTCTATGGGGGGGGGGGGGGGATGCGTGCGGGTGTGTGCTTATGTGGGGCGGGTGATGGGGGGCAGTGCGGTGGGGGAAGCCGGGCGGCTCCCTGGTTCGGCAGAGCGGCCCCGTCGTTGTGGCACCACACTGTCTGTGTGACTATGGATCTCTGTGTGACTCTGTGAGTCTCTGTGTAACTCTATGGATCTCTGTGTAACTCTGTGAGTCTCTATGTAACTCTGGCTCTCTGTGTGACTCTATGGATCTCTGTGTCACTCTGTTAGTCTCTGTGTAACTTTATGGATCTCTGTGTCACTCTGTGAGTCTCTGTGTAACTCTATGGATCTCTGTGTCACTCTGTGAGTCTGTATGTAATTATATGGCTCTCTGTGTAACTCCATGGATTTCCGTGTCACTCTGTGAGTCTCTATGTAACGCTATGGATCTCTGTGTAATTCTATGGCTCTCTGTGTAACTCTGTGAGTCTCTGTGTAACTCTATGGCTCTGTGTGACTCTATGGATCTCTGTGTCACTCTGTTAGTCTCTGTGTAACGGTATGGATCTCTGTGTCACTCTGTGAGTCTCTGTGTAACTCTGGATCTCTGTGTCACTCTGAGTCTCTAAGTAACTTTATCGCTCTGTGTGACTATGGATCTCTCTGTCACTGTGAGTCTCTCTGTAACTCTATGGCTCTCTGTGTAACTCTGTGAGTCTCTAAGTAACTTTATCGCTCTGTGTGACTATGGATCTCTCTGTCACTGTGAGTCTCTCTGTGTAACTCTATGGACATCTGTGTTACTCTGTGAGTCTCTATGTAACTCTGTGGATCTCTGTGTAACTCTATGGATCTCTGTGTCACTCTGTGAGTCTCTATGTAACTATATGGCTCTCTGTGTCACTCTGTGAGTCTTTATGCAACTCTATGGCTCTCTGTGTCACTCTGTGAGTCTCTATGTAACTCTGTGGCTCTCTGTGTCACTGTGAGTCTCTATGTAACTCTATGGCTCTCTGTGTCACTCTGTGAGTCTCTATGTAACTCTATGGATCTCTGTGTAACTCTATGGCTCTCTGTGTCACTCTGTGAGTCTCTATGTAACTCTATGGATCTGTGTCACTCTGAGTCTCTATGCAACTCTATGGCTCTGTGTCACTCTGTGAGTCTCTGTGTAACTCTATGGCTCTGTAACTCTATGGATCTCTGTGTCACTCTGTGAATCTCTATCTGACTCTATGGCTCTCTAACTCTATGGATGTATGTGTCGCTCTGTGAGTCTCTATGTGACTTTATGGTTCTCTGTGTCACTCTGTGAGTCTCTGTGTAACTCTATGGCTCTGTCTAACTCTATGGATCTCTGTGTCACTCTGTGAGTCTTTGTGACTTTATGGCTCTCTGTGTCACTTTGTGAGTCTCTGTGTAACTCTATCGCTCTGTGTAACTCTATGGATCTCTGTGTCACTCTGAGTCTCCGTGTAATTCTATGGCTCTGCGTAACTCTATGGATCTCTGTGTCACTCTGTGAGTCTCTATTTGACTCTATGGCTCTGTCCAACTCTATGGATCTCTGTGTCACTCTCATGGGTGGCCCTAGATGAGCTGCCAGCAACTGGCGCCCCCTTAAGGTGAACCTTGCAATCGGCACCCCACCCCCACATTTTTATTATTACAAATCCAAAATCATCCATGACGCTATCCTGCTTTGACCTCCATGACCACCACGTCCAATATAGAAATAACTAAGACAACTCTTTAATTAACTTCAACCGGGAATTACACAATCCTCCGAATAAAAAAAACACTGTGCTCATAAAACATAACTTGTCTCGCATTAAGTTTTGAGAAATGAATTATAATTAATTTTCCCTCCGTACGCGCACGGGAATTGAAATAATTTCATCTTCATATTCTTGGTTCTTTCGGTAAAGTCACGTAGAAGGGAAACAATGAAATGATTTTAAAAAATATTTTATTTGATTGTTTATTGTTTTCCTTCTACGTGACTTTACCGAAAGAACCTAGAATATGAATCCCTGCAGTCACGAAAGCTTTAAATCTAAATTTAATTCCATCTTCGTTATTTTATTTGTATTTTTAATTTGTATTTCACCCTCGAATTGGGCACCCCACTTAACTTGGCGCCTTCGTTCGCCTGTATAGGCCGCTCCTGGTCACTCTGTGAGTCTCTGTGTAACACTGTGTGTCTCTAAGTAACTCGATGTGTCTCTATAAGTCTTATGCGTCTCTATGTGACTATGTCTCCATGTAACTCAGCGAGTCTTTACATAACTCTGGATATCTCTATGTAACTATAAGTCTGGATGCAATGCTATGGATGTGTGTGTAACTGAATTTCATTGTAACTGTATGCGTCTCTGTAACTACGTCTCTATGCAACTTTCTGGATCTCTATTAAACTCTATGTGCCTCTATGCGACTCTTATGTGTCTATGTAAATATATAGCTCTGTGTAACTCCGTGGATATCTATATAGCTCTGAGGATCTATGTAACTGTGGATATCTTAATATAACTCTATGAGTCTCTATGCAACTTTATGGATCTCTATGTAACTCTATGGGTCTTTATGTAACTTCATGCATCTCTGTGCAACTCTATGGATCTCTGTGTAACTCTATGTATCTCTGTGTAACTCTATGTATCTCTGTGTAACTCTAGGGATCTCTATGTAACTCTGTGTAACTGCAGTGTCCTGTAACTGCCACCACTGCTGACGGTCTAGGGCTGTGGTCGTCCTTGCAATAGGCATATGCCCGAAACGTCATCTCTTACACGTTTTACATTTCAAGTCCGCACAGCTCATAACACAATCTGCTGGCCACAAGTGAAATGCCTTTCCGAAGCTTGGGAATTGAAGATGCAATTTTAACTGATATACTTTATTTATTTAAGGGATGCCAGGGTGATGAGATGTTAACTACCTCGCCTGATACACAGGAGGTTGGGGGTTCGATCCCGACCCTGACGCCTGCTGCTGTATACAGTGAGGGAAATAAGTTTTTGATCCCCTGCTGATTTTGTACGTTTGCCCACTGACAAAGAAATGATCAGTCTATAATTTTAATGGTAGGTTTATTTAAACAGTGAGAGACAGAATAAAAACTAAAAATCCAGAAAAACACATGTCAAAAATTGTATAAATTGATTTGCATTTTAATAAGGGAAATAAGTATTTGACCCCTCTGCAAAACATGACTTAGTACTTCGTGGCAAACCCTTGTTGGCAATCACAGAGGTCAGACGTTTCTTGTAGTTGGCCACCAGGTTTGCACACATCTCAGGAGAGATTTTGTCCCACTCCTCTTTGCAGATCTTCTCCAAGTCATTAAGGTTTCGAGGCTGACGTTTGCCAATTCGAACCTTCAGCTCCCTCCACAGATTTTCTATGGAATTAAGGTCTGGAGACTGGCTAGGCCACTCCAGGACCTTAATGTGCTTCTTCTTGAGCCACTCCTTTGTTGCCTTGGCCGTGTGTTTTGGGTCATTGTCATGCTGTAATACCCATCCACGACCCATTTTCAATGCCCTGGCTGAGGGAAGGAGGTTCTCACCCAAGATTTGATGGTACATGGCCCCGTTCATCGTCCCTTTGATGCGATGAAGTTGTCCTGTCCCCTTAGCAGAAAAACACCCCCAAAGCATAATGTTTCCACCTCCATGTTTGACGGTGGGGTTGGTGTTCTTGGGGTCATAGGCAGCATTCCTCCTCCAAACACGGCGAGTCGAGTTGATGCCAAAGAGCTCCATTTTGGTCTCATCTGACCACAACACTTTCACCCAGTTGTCCTCTGAATCATTCAGATATCCATTGGCAAACTTCAGACGGGCATGTATATGTGCTTTCTTGAGCAGGGGGACCTTGCGGGCGCTGCAGGATTTCAGTCCTTCACGGCGTAGTGTGTTGCCAACTGTTTTCATGGTGACTATGGTCCCAGCTGCCTTGAGACCAAGATTCTCCCGTGTAGTTCTGGGCTGATTCCTCACCGTTCTCATGATCATTGCAACTCCACGAGGTGAGATCTTGCATGGAGCCCCAGGCCGAGGGAGATTGACAGTTCTTTTTGTTTCTTCCATTTGCGAATAATCGCACCAACTGTTGTCACCTTCTCACCAAGCTGCTTGGCGATGGTCTTGTAGCCCATTCAAGCCTTTGTAGGTCTACAATCTTCTCCCTGACATCCTTGGAGAGCTCTTTGGTCTTGGCCATGGTGGAGAGTTTGGAATCTGATCGATTGATTGCTTCTGTGAACAGGTGTCTTTTATACAGGTAACAAGCTGAGATTATGAGCACTCCCTTTAGGAGTGTGCTCCTAATCTCAGCTCGTTACCTGTATAAAAGACACCTGGGAGCCAGAAATCTTTCTGATTGAGAGTGGGTCAAATACTTATTTCCCTCATTAAAATGCAAATCAATTTATAACATTTTTGACATGCGTTTTTCTGGATTTTGTTGTTGTTGTTCTGTCTCTCACTGTTCAAATAAACCTACCATTAAAATTATAGACTGATCATTTTTTGTCAGTGGGCAAACGTACAAAATCAGCAGGGGATCAAATACTTTTTTCCCCGGAGTTTGCGTGTATCTCTCTTCATCCATGTGGTGACGTGGATTTTTTCTCCGGGTCCTCCGGGTTTTCCCTCCACATTTAGAAACACGCGCTTAGACTATTTAGATTATTTTGTGCTGCTATAAATGTCCAAATGCTGGGCCACTTGGTTGAGCTGTCATTTGTGGCCAGGTCGCTTCTGAGAAATAAGTTAACACCTCAGTGGGCTTTGCCTGGTATGATGGAGATGGTTTAGTGTTGTATTTGTTTGTGTTTGGGTGATTTGTTTACATTTCTTGTGCTTTGCACTCCTGTCGTGTTTTTGTAACGTTCTTACCCCGTGCCCCTATGGGACCTCTGTGAAAAAGAGCTTTATAGCTCATCGGATTCCTCCTGCAGTATAAACAAATGTGATTCTGAACCACAACCCCCCGCTGACCTCGTCAAGGAGCAGAGACCATAATCGCGCGAACTCTGCTCATCCTCGCAGCAGCAGCACCAGCAGTGGCTTTTGGCTAAGCCATCGAACAAATGCGGTGGTCACTGCATCATCATCATCGCGTGGTGCTTCCAGACGCACTTCTGCAGTCGTCTGGAACGCCTCTTTTCTTCCCGTATTTTAGGAAGCAACCATTGAACTACGCACTTTTAAATCATCCAGATAAATAACTAATGTACTTCTAGAACTGCTTGTTGTTGTGTTCGGTTTTAGTGGCCCTTTCCCCTGCGCCTCCGATTTAGCACAGTCGGCTACGTACGGCACGAAAAGAAGTTTAACGTGCGTGCGTACACGTACAGCGTGTGATTGATGGGTGTGTTGAGTTTTCTTGAATTTGACCAGGGCCACGCTGCCTGTCGATGGGTTTTTTTTTGTCGTTGAGGTTTTGTGTTGCGATTAGCGGCCTTTATTTTGGTGTCAGATGATAGCCCCCCCCTCCCCCCCTGAGAATTGTCATCCCGTGCGAGTCACTTCCTGTACAGGTGAAAGAAGACTATGGCCCTTTTCTTAATCCACAAGGAAGGGTCTTTATTCCACGGCACGGGTCGACATCTTCCTTCTCGTTCTCTCTCCCGCAACACCCCGGAATCCACCTCCCGCTCCCTCTGCTGACCTCTTCCTGGCTCCGCACCTCGTCGCACTCCGTCTCCACCAATCGTCATCTTCTCTTACCCTCACCTGGCCTAACCGTCTGACCTGATGCTCACCCAACCCTCCAGCTCGTTTCCCCTTGCAATGTTCCGGCCAATCCTCTTGCTCCCTGTGCCCTTACCAATCGGAGCGTGGCGTGTTTGCACAGCCTTCTTGATTACTCTGTCCCAGGGAGCGTGTGGGACAATCACAACACAGGGACTCCTCGACTTACGAATGAGTTGGGTTCCAGAGGTCTGTTCGTTAGTCGATTTGTTCGTAAGTGTAGTGTTCTTCACGGAGGCACACACTTGACTTGGAGGCCACACGTTTATTACACAGCCCAACAGGGTTAACTACATAAACTTACACACTCTAGACCCTAACAGGGTAACTACATAACCGGGTCAGTCAGTAACGTCCTGACTGACCCACGATGCCGAGCAGAGACCGAAGATCAGAGAGACTTAGCGCCGAGGGTTGATTCCAGAGTACAGCCACGAACGCTCCCGGGACTGCCCCTTGATGCTCCTGAGCGTGGCCTCGCTCCGCCCTCGGCTACGCTTCTTCGGGATCTTTCCCAAAGAATCCCGAGCGAGCATTACGTGTCCCTCAAGCCCCCTTCGCTACCCTGTCCCGGTCACGTGCCCTCTCGGGTTCACCGAGACTCCCCCGTCCTCACTCGCCTTCTCTCAGGCCGTCACCAGGACGATGCCCCTAGGGCCCCCTCGCTTTCCGTACTCACCCTGGCCCCCGAGAGAGGTCCCAGACGCACAGTAGCACTCTTGTAACAGTGGCTGGCACTAACACCGTAGTGGCACCATTAACATCTCACTACATAAGTACAACTTTACTGTTGGCGATTCCAACACGCCGTATGGCATGTACACTAAACACGGGGAATGGCTTTAAAAGTTGTATAATCTCCTGTAGATGTAGATGCCACCGGTTCTTCACGTTCTGCAGATGTAAATGCCACCGCTGCCATCTATTGCGTGGAGGTTGAACTTATGACTTTTGGTCCGAACAGGACAGGTTTTTTCATATCTATGAAAGTTTCTAAGTCGAATGTTCATAAGTGAAGGAGTCGCTCTGTATTTTACTCGGCATGGCTCCATTTAGATTCATCGCTGCCCCCTTGTGATCCCCTTTATTGAACCAGGTGACGTCCCCGGTGAGACTTGTCGCGGATGAACAAAACCAAGAGGGAAATAACAACGAGGCGAGGACCGACATCTGGAAGCAAAGGAGGAGGAGGGGGACGAGGAGGTGACAAGAGAGCGGCAGCGGCAGCATCAGGAAGAGGAGGGACAGGAGGTGGCAGAGGAGACGTCGTCGTCACCACAATGGCGCGTTTAGCGGGGACGGCCGTGCGATGGCTTCTCGTGACCTTTGCCCTGCGCCCCCCTGTGCTGACCCAGGGTGGTCACCACAGCGTGGTGTTGCTGGGCGCCACGGGGGACCTGGCACGCCGCCACCTGTGGCCGGCGCTCTTCAGCGTCTACGCCCAGCGGGCGAGCGTGCCGGCGCCGCCACTACCAGGAGGAGACGACGGCGCGGGGGGCGGCGGGTGGCGGCGCGACACGTTCTCGTTCCACGGCGCGGCACGAGCGGAACCCGCGCAGGGGCGGCCCGCGATGTTCAGCGCGTTGGGGCCGGGGCGGCTGCGGTGCCCGCGGAGGGTGGCTCCGGCACTGTGCAGCGTCCTGAGGTCCCGTCGCTCGCCCACTCAATCGCTCCATCGCTCCATCGCTTGATCGCTCCATCGCTCTTCCGCTCGCTCTTCCGCTCGCCCGTTCGCTTGTCCTTCCGTTCGCTCGCTCCCATTGCTCACCCCCGCTCGCATACTCCCTCTGTCACTCGCCCGCTCCATCGCTCGATCGCTCCATTACTCGCCCACTAACTCGCTTGCTCTCTTCCCTGCTCGATCGCTCGCCCACTCTCTTGCTTGCTCCATCGCTCGATCACCCGCTCGATCGCTCGCCCACTCCCTTGCTTGCTCCATCGCTCGATCACTCGCCCTCTCAATTGCCCAATCGCCCGCTCGATCGTTCACCCGCTCGATCGCTTAATCGCTCGCCCGCTCGCTCGTGTGCCTCTCCGTTCACTTGTTCACCCGTTCCCGCTGATTGAGTGTAGGCTGGTTATTCTAATCGTTGAGTCCCTTCTTCGTTTGTTAACACTTCCCAACCCGTGCAGGAGACGTTAACGCATTGGCTGTGTTAACGCGTGCGGCTCTGTTAAATACTCCTAGAGATTCATAGAGACTCATAGAGACCCATACTCATAGAGATCTATCGATACACAGATACCCATAGAGACCCATAGAAACCACTTCAATGGTATGGCTTTTGTGTTTAATGTTGCGAGGCATTCCACGGCAGCATCCTGGTGGTGCTGATGCTGACGATACTGACGATGTTGCTGACGATGACGATGTTGCTGATGATGACAATGTTGATGCCGCTGACGATGTTGCTGATGATGCCGATGTTGCTGATGATGCTGCTGATGATGCTGACGATGCTGCTGAGGATAACGATGTTGCTGATGATGCTGCTGATGATGACGATGCTGACGATGTTGCTGATGATGACGATGTTGCTGATGATGCTGCTGACGACGATGTTGCTGATGATGCTGCTGACAACGATGTTGCTGATGATGCTGCTGACAATGTTGCTGATGATGACGATGTTGCTGATGATGCTGCTGACAACGATGTTGCTGATGATGCTGCTGACGATGTTGCTGATGATGACGATGTTGCTGATGATGCTGCTGACGACGATGTTGCTGATAATGCTGCTGACGATGTTGCTGATGATGACGATGTTGCTGATGATGCCGCTGACGATGTTGCTGATGATGCTGCTGACGATGTTGCTGATGATGACGATGTTGCTGATGATGCCGCTGACGATGTTGCTGCAGGCATCAGTTTGTGATGCTCACCTCGTACCACCGCCTGTCGACGGAGGGCGACTTCCTCTCGCTCTGCCGGGACTTCCTGTCGGCGCGGGCTGAGGAGGAGGGCCTCGTGGAAAGCGGGCGGCTCTTCTACCTGTCGGTGCCACCGCACGCCTACCCCGCCATCGTCGCCCACCTCCACAGGCACTGCCGCTCGCCACAGGTGAGACCGCGGGTGGATGGCGAGTGACACAATTCGTGGTGACAGAGGAGGGGCGGACAGGTGAGACGTAGGTAGACGGGTGAGATGAGACGGTAGGGAGAAATGGGTGTACAGGTGAGATTATTGGGTGAGCGGACAAAGGTGGATAAAGTGAGACCAATGTGGACAGGTGAGATGAGATGGAGGGGTGGACAGGTGAGATGAAGGGGTGCGCCTGCTGCGTGTGAAGGCCAGCACATTACTACGTGTGTGCACGTGTGTGCACGTGTGTGCACGTGTGTGCACGTGTGTGCACGTGTGTGCATGTGTGTGCATGTTGGGGAGCGGTAGTGTAGTGGTTAGCACGCTGCGCTACGAACACGGCAACCCGAATTTGATTCCCGATCACGGCCACCACCAGTGACGATTATTTGGTGGGGAGACATCGTTGCTGGGGAGACAAAGATGACCGGGCGTGGTGTTGGCCACCCACCCCTTCGTGTGCGGTGCCGGCCTTTGTAGGTGCTTATTAACAGCACTTGCCCCAACAGCCTGTTAAGGCTATCCGGGGGATCTTTATCTTTGTTTCTGCATGTATGTGGGAAGTGTTAGCGTAACGGTCAGCGCACTGCACTATAAATCCGTAGAACCCAGTTCGATTCCGGTGCGGTGCATGAACTTCACCACTGGGGAGACAAAGGCGGCCAGGCGTGGTGTTGGCCACCCACCCCCTGGGCCTTTTGCAGGTGTTCCACGCTCACAGCGCTGGCCCTAACGGTCCGTTTCGGCTGTGCGGGTTGACCGCGCGCGCGTGCGTGCACCCAGCCCGGCGCGTGGCTGCGCGTGCTGCTGGAGAAGCCGTTTGGACGGGACCTGGCGTCGTCGCGGGAGCTTGTGGCGTCGCTCGCCGGCTCGTTGCATCACGACGAGCTTCACCTCATCGACCACTACCTCGCCAAGCCGGTGCGCAACTCCGCCTTGCCACGCCCGGGGGGGCGGGCAGGCCCATCCGGCGGTGTCGTCGAGCCGTTTACGCGTTTAGTGGTTTACGTGTGGTTGTTGTGGTCTACGTGTGTGGTTGTTGAGGTCTACGTGTGGTTGTTGAGGTCTACGTGTGTGGTTGTTGAGGTCTATGTGTGGTTGTTGAGGTCTACGTGTGTGGTTGTTGAGGTCTATGTGTGGTTGTTGAGGTCTACGTGTGGTTGTTGAGGTCTACATGTGGTTGTTGTGGTCTACGTGTGGTTGTTGAGGTCTACGTGTGGTTGTTGTGGTCTACGTGTGTGGTTGTTGTGATCTACGTGTGTGGTTGTTGTGGTCTACGTGTGGTTGTTGTAGTCTACGTGTGTGGTTGTTGTGATCTACGTGTGTGGTTGTTGTGGTCTACGTGTGTGGTTGTTGTGATCTACGTGTGTGGTTGTTGAGGTCTACGTGTGGTTGTTGTGGTCTACGTGTGTGGTTGTTGTGATCTACGTGTGTGGTTGTTGTGGTCTACGTGTGGTTGTTGAGGTCTACGTGTGTGGTTGTTGTGGTCTACGTGTGGTTGTTGAGGTCTACGTGTGGTTGTTGTGGTCTATGTGTGTGGTTGTTGAGGTCTACGTGTGGTTGTTGTGGTCTACGTGTGTGGTTGTTGAGGTCTACGTGTGGTTGTTGTGGTCTACGTGTGTGGTTGTTGAGGTCTACGTGTGTGGTTGTTGTGGTCTACGTGTGTGGTTGTTGAGGTCTACGTGTGGTTGTTGTGGTCTACGTGTGTGGTTGTTGAGGTCTACATGTGTGGTTGTTGTGGTCTACGTGTGTGGTTGTTGAGGTCTACGTGTGGTTGATGAGGTCTATGTGTGGTTGTTGAGGTCTACGTGTGTGGTTGTTGTGGTCTACGTGTGGTTTATGAGGTCTATGTGTGGTTGTTGAGGTCTACGTGTGTGGTTGTTGAGGTCTACGTGTGTGGTTGTTGAGGTCTACGTGTGTGGTTGTTGAGGTCTACGTGTGGTTGTTGTTGTGGTCTACGTGTGTGGTTGTTGTGGTCTACGTGTGGTTGTTGTGGTCTACGTGTGGTTGTTGTGGTCTATGTGTGGTTGTTGTGGTCTACGTGTGTGGTTGTTGTGGTCTACGTGTGTGGTTGTTGTGGTCTACGTGTGGTTGTTGTGGTCTACGTGTGGTTGTTGTGGTCTACGTGTGTGGTTGTTGTGGTCTACGTGTGGTTGTTGTGGTCTACGTGTGGTTGTTGTGGTCTACGTGTGGTTGTTGTGGTCTATGTGTGGTTGTTGTGGTCTACGTGTGTGGTTGTTGTGGTCTACGTGTGTGGTTGTTGTGGTCTACGTGTGGTTGTTGTGGTCTACGTGTGGTTGTTGTGGTCTATGTGTGGTTGTTGTGGTCTACGTGTGTGGTTGTTGTGGTCTACGTGTGGTTGTTGTGGTCTACGTGTGGTTGTTGAGGTCTACGTGTGGTTGTTGTGGTCTACGTGTGTGGTTGTTGTGGTCTACGTGTGTGGTTGTTGTGGTCTACGTGTGGTTGTTGTGGTCTACGTGTGTGGTTGTTGTGGTCTACGTGTGGTTGTTGAGGTCTACGTGTGGTTGTTGTGGTCTACGTGTGGTTGCTGTGGTCTACGTGTGTGGTTGTTGAGGTCTACGTGTGTGGTTATGGTCTACGTGTGTGGTTGTTGAGGTCTACATGTGGTTGTTGAGGTCTACATGTGGTTGTTGTGGTCTACGTGTGGTTGCTGTGGTCTACGTGTGTGGTTGTTGAGGTCTACGTGTGTGGTTATGGTCTACGTGTGTGGTTGTTGAGGTCTACGCGTGGTTGTTGTGGTCTACGTGTAGGTTGTTGAGGTCTACGTGTGTGGTTGTTGTGGTCTACGTGTGTGGTTATGGTCTACGTGTGTGGTTGTTGTGGTCTACGTGTGGTTGTTGAGGTCTACATGTGGTTGTTGTGGTCTACGTGTGGTTGTTGTGGTCTACGTGTGTGGTTGTTGTGGTCTACGTGTGGTTGTTGAGGTCTACATGTGGTTGTTGTGGTCTACGCGTGGTTGTTGTGGTCTACGTGTGGTTGCTGTGGTCTACGTGTGTGGTTGTTGAGGTCTACGTGTGTGGTTATGGTCTACGTGTGTGGTTGTTGAGGTCTACGCGTGTGGTTGTTGCGTGCGGATATGTGCTCGTGGTTGTACGGTTGTCGGTGTGTGCGTGTGGATGTGTGGTTGACGTGTGGTTGTGTTTGTATGTGTTATTGTTTTGTTAATGTGTGGTTGTTTTAGTGCGTATGTCCAGCAAAACAACCCTCTACCTCCTTGTGGTGCCGGATGGGCAACGCTGTCGTGGGCAGTGCTGTGGGGGGGAGGGCCAATTCCGATTGGCTTTTCCCTTCACGGCATTTGTAACCACCACAGCGGCTAAATGGGGTCTCTGGACCAGTGCGAATGGCTGGTAACTCCTCCACCTTCAATTAATTACCACTAAACCACGACCACAAAATTTTATAAATAAGCTTGTGCTGGAGGCCCCGGGGGGACAGGCGTCTATGACGTCTCCTGGCCAAACCCCATTTGGCGGAGCCAGGAGACTGAATCCTTACCCTCGGGCTCCTCCAGAAACAACAAAAAACTACTACGTGTGGCCACGTGGAATGTTCAAACTCTCACTGTGGAGGAGAGGCTGCCACTCCTTTGTTGGGCGCTGGACCGGTACCGCCTGGATCTCTGTGGTATTCAAGAGGTCCGGTGGACCGGCTCTGGCTCCTGCCACAATGAGGGGTGGACAGTCCTCTATTCGGGGCAGGAGACTGCCAAACAACAGGGAGTGGCTCTTCTTCTGAACAAAAGAATGAAGGGGCGTGGGAGCGTGGCAGTGAGGTGTGGGAAGCTGTAAGCCCCAGGCTACTTTGGGCTCGCCTTCCCATCAACCGGAGGCGAGGAGTGGTGGTTGTGATTACTTATGCCCCCACTGAAGACGAACAACTGTGGAGGGATGCAGGCAAGGCCGATGAGTCAGATGCATTCTATGACCTCCTGTCACAGGTGCTAGCTAAATTGGCCCCTCGGCATAGAGTGATCTTGTTGGGTGACTTCAATGCCCGAGTTGGTCATGATGCTGGCACCTGGTCTGGAGTAATTGGAAGGCATGGGCCAGATCAGCTCAATAACAACGGCAGGAGGCTGCTAGATTTTTGTGCAGCCCATGGGCTTGTAATTACCAACACGCTGTTCCGGCATCGGCGCATCCACACCACATCATGGATGCATGCCGGGTCCAAGCAAGAACATCTGCTGGACTACATAGTGACGGAACAGCGGATGCGGGCCCATGTCCTTGACACCAGGACCTACCGTGGAGCTGATCTGCCCACTGACCATCGACTTGTCATCTGTAAGATGCGCCTGCCATTCTTCCACTCCCGTGGTTGGACACCCAAGACCCCATTCAAACCCTTAGTGGCATGGTCTCAGCTAGCTGATGAAAGTTGCAAGCGAGAATTTCATCATCACTTGCAGCTGGGGTTGGCATCGTCCCCCACTCCTCCTGATATCGAGGGTAAATTGGCAAGGTTTAGGACTGTGGCTCATGCAGCTGCAATGGCTGCTTTGGGTACACAATCCAGACCTCCCCAGAGACCCTGGCTGACAGAGGAGGTGTTCAGGCTGGCTGAGAAAAAGCGACAGGCCCCCACTCTCATCGGCTACAGCATACCACGTCGGAGAATGAGGAGGCTTACCGCAACCTTCGCTCAGAGGTTCGGAGAGCCGTGAGGCGCTGCAAGGATGGTTGGTCGTCGCGGGTTGCTGAGGAGATGGAGTCTGCCTCAATGGCCTGCGATCACAAATCGCTCTTTAATTCCATCACAAAGTAACCTGCAGCGCCACACCTATTACCACCATTAGGGGAAAGAACGGTGATCCAATCTCCGACCCCCAGGAACAGGTTTGCTGATTTGCTGAGCATTTCTGTGAGGTCCTGGGGGAGGGGAAACCCTCAGCCAGGAAAACGTGGGACAAAGTGGGGATGACCCTGCTGAGGCTGCGGTTCCTCAAATATTGGAGGAGGAAGTCACCCCCTGTGAGTGGCTGGCTGAGGTGCCATCTATTGAGGAAGTACTGAAGGGGATCCAGAGTCTGAGACCAGGAAAGGCACCGGGCAGAGATGATCTCCCAAGCGAAATGCTGAGGGAGGGTGGCTTTTGTGCACAGACTGCCCTACATGACATCATAACAACAGTCTGGACCACTGGACGGGTTCTGCAGGACTGGAAGGATGCCCTGGTGGTCCCCCTCTTTAAGAAGGGGACCGCACAGACTGTAACAACTACAGAGGCATCTCACTCCTCAGTGTGCCGGGAAAGGTCCTGGCAAGGATTATTCAACATCGCCTTGTTAGGCACACTGAGGAGAGGCTTGCGGAGCCCCAATGCGGTTTCAGGAAAGGGCGGTCCTGCACGGATGCCATATTTTCTGTCCGTCTGCTACAGCAGAGGTGTAAGGAATTCCAACAAGACCTACATCTCTGCTTCATTGACCTGGTGAAGGCCGATGATACCATCAGTAGGCCTGGGCTCTGGGTTGTTCTTCGTGCTTTCGGAGTCCCTGACCCTCTGCTCACGATCATTAAGGAACTTCATGATGGTGAGCGGGCCCGGGTAAAACTACGTGTCTGGGAAGTCAGAGCCATTCCCTGTACACCTTGAGGTGCGACGGGGATGTCCTCTGGCTCCCACATTATTTAACATCTATTTCGACCACATAGTTCGTGAAGCCTTCAATAGCTGTACCGGGGGAATTTCCATTTGGTACAGATATAATGGGAGGCTGATCGATGCCCGGGTGCGGTCAAGGGATGGCTCCCTATTGGTCAACTACGTTATGTATGGCGATGATTTGGTAATTGCTGTTCATTCAGAGGAGGAGTTGGAGACGCTGCTGCTGAAACTGGAGCGTGCCACTAAGAGATGAGGCCTTACCATCAGCCCCACCAAAACTAAGCACTTGCCTGGGCATTTTGTACCATCGGACACTCTACCCCCACAACTCCCAATCGGTGATGGGGCAGTTGTGGAGAGAGTGGAGAGTTTCCCATACCTGGGCAGTGTGCTCATGACCGGCTCTGGTTTAACAGCAGAGGTCTCACTCCAAATCAGTCGAGCGGCAATATCTTTTCATCGGTTGTGTAACGCTGTGTGGAAGCTACCTGGTCTGTCGCTCCGCACGAAGCTTCAGGTCTTTTCGGCCACGGTCATTCCCTTCCTTCTCTTCGCTTGCAAAACGTGGACCCCCCTAATGGAGCATCTTCGCCGATTGGAAACATTTAGGCTAGCCTGCCTACGATCCATCCTGGGTTTAACCAGGCTGGATTGTGTGAGGAGCTCATAGGTCCTTGAAAGATCTGGGCAAAGTCCCATCGGTGAGCTCCTCCGGCAGGCAAGGCTGCATTGGCTTGGTTATGTAGCCCGTATGCCCAGCCACCGCATGCCTAAACAGCTTTTGTTCGGCCGGATAGAGGGGGCTAAATGGGCGCGGCACAGGCTAGAGAAAAGATGGAGTGATGTGGTACAAGATTGGCCTCAGTGGAGGAGGCTCGTGAAGGACGCTACTGGGAAGTTGGAGGCAGTCGCCTTCCAACTACAACAGACGGCGGATGAGCGACGCTCACAACAACGAGCGGAGTGCCGGGTGGCTAAAGCACAGCAAGTTGGCACAGTAGGGGCACAGGTGGTGCATCAGCCAGTCATCTCAGTCAGTAGACCTGTGGCACCTGGGTCTGCCCCGTGACCTCCTGTCAGCGGGCGTTCGACACTTCACGTGGCCTCAAGGTGCACATGGCCTGGCACAAGCATCGTGGTGACGTCACCGCGTGTCCATGTGCAGTTGTGTGTGGATGTGTGGTTGACGTGTGGTTGTGTTTGTGTCCGTGTGTGGCTGTGCGTGTGTGTGCCCTGTCTGTGTGGAGTTTGTATGTTCTCCTGTGCCATTCTGCAGCGAGTATGGTTAGTAAACATCACCATGAGGGAGACAAAGGCGGTCGAGTGTGGTGCTGGCCACCCACCCCCACTCCGGCCTTCATGGGTGCTCACTAACAGCACTTGCCCCAACAGTCTGGCTTTACGGAGGCATCTTTGTCCTTGTGATTGTTAGTGTGTGGATGATGTGTGTGTGTGTGACCACGTGGTTGCCACGTGGTTATGTGTGTCTGTGTGGCTGTGAGTGTGTGTTTGTATGGTTGTGAGTGTGTGGATGACGTGTGGTTGTGTGGTGTGTGGCTGTGTGTGGTTGTGCGGTGAAGGCGGTGGCTGCGATCCTGCCGTTCCGAGCGCTCAATGCTCCGTCTCTCACCACCGTCTGGGGCGGCCCCAACGTCCGCAGGGTGGAGGTCACACTGATGGAGGCGCACGGGGTCAAAGGTTAAACTTTAAACTATTTTTATTTTAATAGGTGTAAGGCCCCATTGAGCTGCTATGTCATCGTGTGGAAATTTACGGAAGCCAAAATGATCTGACCGCTTGACGTTGATTCGAAATGTGGAGGGAACAACTGGAGGGACCCGGAGAAAAGTCCCCGCGACCACGGGGAGAGAGGAGGTTCAGAATGGCCGTGTTCGAGGCGCTGATCCGGCAACCGTTGAAACCAATCCCTGAATTGGTGGTCTGCCTGGGGTTAATAATGGTCGTGTCACGGGACACCAAGCAAGCACCGCTGAGACCTGAGTTCAACCTCTGTGTCTGGTGTCTCTGCCTTGAGGGGCTCAACCTCAGCAGTACCATCTCAGTGTCTCTGACAGGGCCAAGATGAACCCCCCTGGAAGAAAGAGACACCGATACCCAGGCTCTCGGGGTCACGGCCTCGGTGTGTCGTTAACACCACCGTCACGGACCCCCGACGGAGACATCCGGTGCCTGGTCTCAAACCCACAGCCCCCTCAGCAGTTGCCACCGACACGGCCATTATGAACGGAGACGCACCGGGCCGGAGCCCTCCGACTCGCACTCGGCATCTTGCAGCTTTACAGCCGACACGGCCATCACGAACCGGCGGCTCGAGAAGGGCAACGGCTACCTCTTTACCATCATCGTCATTGCCGTCACGCCATCCCCCATCCTCCCCACCCCCAAAAGACAAAGATACCCCGTGTAGCCTTAATACACTGTAGGGGCAAGTACTGTTAGTGAGATGCACCTAAGAAGAACAGCATGGCACACGAGGGGGTGGGTGGCCAACACCACGCCCGGCCGCCTTTGTCACCCCAGTGGCGATGTTTACACACCGCTACCATCATCACCACCATCAACATCAACCACCACTTGAAACATCACCATCAACATCATCACTTTCAACAGCACCAATACCAAAGACAAAGATCCCCCGTATAGCCTTTTGCAGATTGTTAGGTGAAGTGCTGTTCGCAAGCACCTATGAAGGCCGACACAGCACACCAGGGGGTGGGTAACCAACACCACGCCCGGCCGCCATTGTCTCTCCAGCGACGATATTTACACACCGCACTAGGTACTCATTTAAGGCTGAGTCGACCTAGGGCAGAGGCCCAGGACCGGTTCGGATAATCGCCATTGGCGGCATCGGCCGTGAGCAGGAAATCGACCCCAGGATCGCCAGGTTTGTAGTGCTCACCGCTGCGCCACCGCTTCCCTCCCCCCTCCATCCCCCACCCCCCTATCCCCCACCCCCCTCCATCCCACACCCCCCACCCCCCTCCATCTCCCACCCCCCTCCATCCCCCACCCCCCTCCATCCCCCACCCCCCTCCATCCCACACCCCCCACCCCCCTCCATCCCCCACCCCCCTCCATCCCCCACCCCCCTCCATCCCCCACCCCCCACCCCCCTCCATCCCCCACCCCCCTCCCCCCTCCATCCCACCCCCCTCCATCCCACACCCCCCACCCCCCTCCATCCCACACCTCCCACCCCCCTCCATCCCCCACCCCCCACCCCCCTCCATCCCACACCCCCCACCTCCCTCCATCCCCCACCCCCCTCCATCCCCCACCCCCCTCCATCCCACCCCCCCCACCCCCCTCCATCCCACCCCCCCCACCCCCTCCATCCCACACCCCCCACCCCCCTCCATCCCACCCCCCCCACCCCCCTCCATCCCACACCCCCCACCCCCCTCCATCCCCCACCCCCCTCCATCCCCCACCCCCCTCCATCCCCCACCCCCCTCCATCCCCCACCCCCCTCCATCCCACCCCCCCCCACCCCCCTCCATCCCCCACCCCCCACCCCCCACAGGGCGGATGAGCTTCTACGACAAGTACGGGGTGGTGCGCGACGTGCTGCAGAACCACCTGACCCAGGTGGCGGCCCTCATCGCCATGGAGATGCCCCCCGCTCGCGACCCCGTCACCGCGGCGATGCTGCGGGCCGCCTCGTTGGCCGAGCTGCTGCCCCCGGATCGCTCGAGCGCCGTGATTGGCCAGTACGAGGGCTACGGGGAGGAGCTTGCCCAGGAGCTGGGGCTGGCCGGGGTCGCCGAGGGCAACGGCAGCCGCACGGCGACCTATGCAGGTGTGGCACCTCCCCGCACGTCTCCTCGCGCCCGTGCACGGAGCCGGGCTTTGGTGGAAAAGTACGGTTGATCAATCGATTATCCGGCACCGCGCGCTTATCCGGCCTGCTTACAACATTATCCGGCTGTTTCCCGGGGGGGCCGATCCGGCGAAGCCGGCAAAACATCGCACCGAAGGCTGTGACCCAGTTCCGGTGATCGGCACCGTGTGCGTGACAAAACAACGGAGCTATTCTTAATTTCAGATGTCAAATATATATGGTACATGATACACTACATACAACTTAATGAAAATACTGCACGCGTATACATCACCCCATGATGCAGAGTATTAAAGATTGGAGTGGTAAGTACGGTACAGTAAATATCGTAACATTTTAAAATAGAAGGATGTTTATTTTTGTCTTTGTATGTTTATTTATGCCACTTTTCACACAGTAAACAAATTGAGAACACTAAACAAAATGCGGCAACACCTACACACATAATTGTCATGCAAGAAGTTGTCAAAATAAGCTATTTTAATTAACGACGATTTAGCGATTATTCGGCTTTTTAAAAAATCCGGTGCCCCCTCCCCCTCACCCCCCGCCCCCCGAAGCCACCGGATAATCGATAATTATCGATGATAGATGATAATGAAAAGATTATCGATAATCGACAGTAGAAGCCCTCCTCATCTTAACGACGGTAATTGGTTCCACGAAACCACTCGTTAAGTGATTTGGTCGTTAAGCGAGTGTAGGGGATGCACGTTAAAGGCTTAATTCATTCCGACAGCATCGAAAGTTACTCCCTTCTTCACCCAAACAAACGTACTTTATAATATTTAAACAATGGATATTAGTGCATAAAGATACTAACAACATTATAAACACATAATATTAAAAGAAATGCGGTTAATCGATGCATTCATTCACTGTTTACTGTATCTACAACAGCCTATCGTTAACAAAGGAATGGTTGGTAAGCGAACACGTTGGGGTTTATGGAGGCATTACACTACTATACACTATGCACTACACTACTATACACTATACACTGCTATACACTACACTGCTATACACTACACTATACACTACACTACTATACACTACGAGGCACTACACTATACACTACACCACTATACACTACACTATACACTACACTGCTATACACTACACTACTATACACTACACTGCTATACACTATACACTACTATACACTACACATTGGACTCTATGGAGGCTCGTCGTTAAGAGGGGTTCGGCTGTAATTCTTCTCGAGTGTAGCGATAATAACGTTGCCTTGTGCAACTGGGGACGCTAAGACACACCTTTTTTTCAGCCTATATTTTAAACCAACAGGTGGTGATGATGGTTGTGGTGATGTGTCTAATAGTTGTGTGTGGGAGCAGCCGTGTCGTGGTTAGTGGACTCTGCACGATTACAATGCACGAACCAGTGCAATGCCATCTATGGGAATGAGGAGCGGGGGGGAGGGGTCTTGTTTACTCCACCCGGCTTCACTCATCGCTCGTTCATTACCCCCCTATCCCCCCGACGTCCCCTGCCCCCCCCCCCCCCATGCAGCGGTGGCGCTTCGCTGGTCCTCGCCGCGCTGGCGCTCCGTGCCCTTCGTGCTCGCCTCGGGCAAGCTGTCGTCACGGCGCCGCGTGGCCCTCGCGCGCCTGCTCCTGCGCCGCCCCCGCGGGGCCCAGATCGTCTTCCTCGTTGGGGGCGGCGGCGCCCACGAACCGGAGTCGGAATCCGGAGCTGGAGCCGGATCCGGAGCGGGCCACGCGTCGGCGCTGCTCGTGAGCCGCTCTCTCTTCCGGCCGCGCGTCGACGAGCGGCTCTGGAGGGAGGCGCGGAGCCCGGAGGAGCTCGGCCTCGGAGACGACGACCTGGAGCCCCCCCCCGAGGGGGAGGAGGGGGAGGCTGTCGCCGCAGCAGGGAGGAGAATCCGATGGCTGGGCGCGCCGCTCGACTCGTTCCACGCGTTCGTGCTGCGGTCACAGCCCGGCGGCGGCGGCGGCAGAGACGGCGCGGTGAGTCCCGGTGGTGGTGGTGGTGGCGGTGGTGGTGGTGGTCGGCGCTCCGCTGCGCTACGAACCCGACGACCTGAGTTCGATTCCCGCTCACGGCCAACACCGGTGACGATTATCTTAACCGGTCCTGGGCCTCCCCTAGGTCGACTCAGCCTCAAATGAGTACCTGGTGCGATGTGTAAAACATTGCCACGAGGGAGACAAAGGTGGCCGGGCGTGGTGCTGGCCACAGACCTCCTCGTGTGCTGAACCGGCCTTCATGCCTGCTCCTCGCTAGCAGCACTGAGTGCAGCTGTGATGCTCACCCCGGTCGTGGCTTTGTACCAAGCGCTCGCCGTAGGCCAAGCGGCTTCGTGCAGCAGCAGCAGCGATGGTGACGATGACTCGACGGCAGCATTACCGCCGTTCTTGTCGTTCCCAGTCCAACCGCGACCCCGACAACATCAACGGCGACGACGACGAGGTGGCGCTGGAGCTGGCGCTGGAGGGCAGTGCCCACGCCGTGCTGCTGGACGCCGCCCTGCGTGGCCGCGGCGCCGACTTCGTGTCGCTGGGCGAGCTGGAGGCCGCGTGGGGGGCCTGGGACCCGCTTCTCGCGCAGCTGCAGGGGGTCGCGCCCATACTTTACCCTCCCGGCACGCACCCTCCTCTGCACCCTGCGGCGTACGGTGGGGACGATAGTGGGGACGACGCCGATGGTGGCGACGGTGGTGGTGATCACGGTGATGATGAATTTAACAAGGGTGGCAGCATTGATGAGATAGATGATGATGATGAAGACATTGCTGGTGGTGGTGGCTTTACGAAGAGAGATGATAATGATAGCGGCAATGGTGATGGTAACGATCATGATGGTGATGATGATAGGGATGATGGTAACGATCATGATGGTAATGATCATGATGGTGACGATGATGATGGTGACGATGATGATGGTGATGATGGTAATGATCATGATGGTGACGATGATGATGGTAACCATCATGATGGTGACGATGATGATTTTCACAAAGCAGAAAAAGCTCGTGATAAAAATGGTGGTGATGGTTACGAGAGCGATGAAGATCAACGAGATGACGACGACGATGGCTCTGATGGCGATGATGATGATGATGGAGTGAACATCATTACAAGCGACCCGTTCTATGACTCCATTGCCAAGGTGAGGCTTTGGCAGGGAATGTGGAACGAGACCCATATTCCCGTCCACACCAATGTCTCCAGTTCACCCCCATGAGTCCTCCTCTTCCTCTTTACTTTACCAGGTAAGGCCCACTGAGCTGTAGAGCTCTTTTTTCTGAAGCGATCTTGGCCATCACAAACGATAGCTCAATGATAATGGCTCATCCATGTGGAAATTTATCGCGTAAAAATTTGCTTTAAAACACGTGACGTTGATTCGAAATATGGAGGGGAAAATCGGAGGACCCGGAGAGAAATCCACGCGACCACGGGGAGAGAGAGAGAGACACACAAACTCAACATTTACAGCCGGCGTCAGGGTTGGGATCGAACCCACTACCTCCTGTGTACCAGGCGAGGTCGTTAACATCTCCTAGCAACCATGGAGCCCCCACCACCTTATTTTGAGCCTCCCTAGCGCACACAGAGAGACCAATAGACTCACACAGAGACCCGCAGACTCACACAGAGACCCATAGACTCACACAGAGACCCATAGACTCACACAGAGACCCATAGACTCACACAGAGACCCATAGACTCACACAGAGACCTACAGACTCACACAGAGACCCATAGACTAACACAGAGACCCATAGACACACACAGAGAACAATAGACTCACACAGAGACCCATAGACTCACACAGAGACCTGCAGACTCACACAGAGACCCATAGACTAACACAGAGACCCATAGACTCAAACAGAGACCCGTAGACTCACACAGAGACCCATAGACTCACACAGAGACCCGTAGACTCACACAGAGACCCATAGACTCACACAGAGACCAATAGACTCACACAGAGACCCGCAGACTCACACAGAGACCCATAGACTCACACAGAGACCTATAGACACACATAGAGACCCATAGACTCACACAGAGACCCATAGACTCACACAGAGACCTGTACACTCACACAGAGACCCATAGACTAACATAGAGACCCATAGACACGCACAGAGACCCATAGACTCACACAGAGACCCATAGACTCACACAGAGACCCGTACACTCACACAGAGACCCATAGACTAACAGAGACCCATAGACACACACAGAGACCCATAGACTCACACAGAGACCCATAGACTCACACAGAGACCCGTACACTCACACAGAGACCCATAGACTCACACAGAGACCCATAGACTCGCACAGAGATCCATAGACTCGCACAGAGACCCATAGACACACAGAGACCCATAGACTCGCACAGAGACCCGTAGACTCATACAGAGACCCATAGACTCGCATAGAGACCCATAGACTCACACAGAGACCCATAGATACAGAGACCCATAGACACACAGAGACCTATAGACACACACAGAGACCCATAGACTCACATAGAGACCCATAGACTCGCATAGAGACCCATAGACACACACAGAGACCCATAGATACAGAGACCCATAGACACACAGAGACCTATAGACACACACAGAGACCCATAGACTCACATAGAGACCCATAGACTCGCATAGAGACCCATAGGCTCACACAGAGACCCATAGACACACACAGAGACCCATAGACTCACAGAGACCCTTCGACTCACACAGAGACCCATAGGCTCGCACAGAAACCCATAGACTCACACAGAGACCCATAGACTTCTACAGAGACCCGTAGACTCGCACAGAGACCCGTAGACTCACACAGATACCCATAGACTCACACAGAGTCCTAAAGACACACAAAGACCCATAGACACACAAAGACCCATAGACACACAGAGACCCATAGGCTCACACAGAGACCCATAGACTCACATAGAGACCCATAGACTCGCATAGAGACCCATAGGCTCACACAGAGACCCATAGGCTCACACAGAGACCCATAGACACACACAGAGACCCATAGACTCACACAGAGACCCATAGACTCACAGAGACCCTGTCGCAGCTCTGGTCGTCTGTAATTCCCTCCGTCCTGCTGCCTCACCACCCCAACATCTGTGTGTTGTCAGTGTGATGACCTCTGACGGAATCTGGTGATTCGTTTCGCCGTCATTTATCCTCCCGCGCCTCTCTGCGTCTTTTAAAAGTTCTATTTTGTGCGCGTTACAAATTTTATAATGAGCTCGTTCATTTAAAGCCACTAAGTGTTAATTAGTTAGCGTATTATGTTAAGTACGTGTACATATAATTAAACTATAGTAATTTAACAACAATATTTACTTATAGTGCCTAGAAAAAGTTTGTGAAACCCTTAGGACTTTCACATATTTTACATATTTCAGACCTAAAATGTTATTAGCTCTTAATCTAAGTCCTAATAATAGATAAAGGTAACCTGATTAAACAAATGACACAAAAACATGATACTCTTTCAACATTTATGTATCCCCAAATTATTCTACATTCAATCACCACGTGTGAAAAAGTAGATTCAGTAACCGCAACAATGACTGCCACTAAGCGTTTCCTGTAACCGCTGGTCAGTTTCTCTCACACCAGATTTGAGGAGTTGGGTTTGTAACCCTTTCTGGACTGATGAGCATCAATAACTCTTTTTCTGAGGTCCTCAGATTTATTTTGATCGTGACGTGACTTGTTCCCACTCACCGACGTGGTGAAGACCAAACTCACAAACTGTCTGATCTTTATATTGGGTGGGACCTTCCAAACTCACCTTTAAAGATCTACCTCATTATTTAAACACCTGATTCTAATTATTCCCTTAAACCAGGGATTCGCTTACTTTTTCACATGTCCTGAACCTTAACTACTCAATGTTTAATTCCTACATGGAATTGGCGAATATAAACCCTGTTGGATATTTAAGAAAAGGACGGTTTTTATTCAAGAAGGCTCTCGTGGTAAAACTATGGAATTTCCATAATTATCAATGGGTTTAACACGTAGGCTTTCGCGACCAATCTCTACAATACAGGTTTTTTGTTTGTTAGATAGCGTAAATATATAATTAGTAAGGTTTGTCACGTAAACAGAACGTGCCAATTCGTTACGAGTACAGCGCACCGGTTGTGTGTTGGGCAAATCCACAACATTTACAATTCGCGTACGACGTTTCGGCAGTATTTACGACTCAATTGCAACTAGCTTCATTGGCAACAGCCAAATTTGGCTGTCGCCTGAGGAAGCTAATTTGCTCTCCAACACACTGGTGTGCTGTACTCGTAACGAATTGCCCAAGTAATTAAAGTGATCAAAATACCATACATTGCGGCAGTAACTGATAAACTAGCCAGATGTTTGGAAAGACAAAACATCTGAGTCAGATTTGGCACGGTACGTAAAATAGAGAATTGTATATCCATCAACAGAAGGAGTGTACAGGATTAACTGCACATGTGCTAAATGCTATGTTGGGCAAACAGGACAAATGCGACTAAAGCACGAGACTAAACGAACATCAGATAAATATTAAATTCTCCCAAATGCAACTGTCAGCAGCAGCAGCAGAACATGCTTGCCAACGAGGACACTCAATTGATTTTGATAATGTTGAAGTTTTGTGAAAAACTAGCTACTACTGGCCAAGACTAAATTATAGAATCTATCGAAATTGAAATAAATAAAAAATAATTTTCACCGTCCGGATAGCGACTGCCTTAGTGTTGCGTGGAAGCGAATCATCAAATAATACATTATTAAAATGCATTCCTACAAAGGGCAGCGTACTTCAATAGGGATTACCGTTGGTAGGGCTAATTTAACACACAATAGACAGGATGGACAAGATCAAAGGGCTCGCATAATGCACATGCATAATGTACGTTGACACAGTAATCTCGCCCCCCCCCCCCCATCATTGTGCAAGAGCGCAGAAGGGTGGTCACCATATCTACGCCTCTGTATAAGGAACGAAACAGTAAGACTTGTCCACAAATCTGGCTGTCGCCTGATGAAGCTAGTTGTAATTACTGGCGAAACGTCGTACTCAGTGTGTAAATGTTGTGGCTTGGCTCTCCAACACACCGGTTAGTGCTGTACTAGTGACGAATTGGCCACGTTCTGTTTACGTGACAACCCTTACTAGTTGGCTGTGTCGGGTGGTGGCAGGTTTTAACGACACATTTATATACGCGATCTAACCTAAAAAAAGCTATATTATGAATGATCATTGGCGTCCACAAACTTTTTCTCGGCACTGTTTTTTTTTGCAGTTTTTGCCGGACACGAACCAGAATGGGGGCGAGTCCGGCTTCGAGATATCTCGAATTGTTCTTTAACACGAGCGCGCACACGTACACGGGCACACGGGCACACGTACGCACGCGGGCGCGCACACGTACACGGGCACACGTACGCACGCGGGCGCGCACGCGGGCACGCGCACGCGGGCACGCGCGCGCACGTGTGTTGTGTACGATTTTTTTAAATCTACGGGTACATGTTGCAAGTGACTGCGGATAAAAAATAAAAAATTCCCCCGTTCGGGAATAATCGCTGCAATGATAATTCATGATGACGATGCTGATGATGACAGCGACGACAATTGTGCTGGCTCCACAATGGTGAAGTCCTGTCGTTAAAAAAAAATATATAAAAAATAACCACCCCCCCTGGCTTAGTGAAGTGGGTTTTTATTTTATTCAAGCGGCGGCGAGTCGGCAGGACCCCCGCTAAGACACAAATAGCGTCGCTGCGTACAAACCGTTCCGCGCCGGGGCCCATGCTAAGCCAAACCAGCCCAGTTGTTTTTCCACTTTCCGGGAGCCGAGCCGTGCCGCCGACGTCACGCGCGCAGGTTGTCGAGCGAGCGAGTGACGTCGTCATCATCCATGCAGCTGGAGAGCAAATGGCACGCCGTGCTAAGTCGTGAAAGTTAAACACAAAGATCCCCCCCGCCCCCCCCGTCCAGCCTGTAAGTGACTGGTGGCAGCAAGTGCTGTTGGCGAGTAGCAACACGATGAAGGCACCCCACGCGCTCGGCGGCTTTTGCCCCCCCCCCCCCCCCCCCCAGGGGCAAAGTTCTACAAACCGCACCCAGCGTACTCATTTGAGGCCGAGTCAACCTAGGGGAGGCCCAGGACCGGTTTCAGATAATCGTCACCGGTGTTGATGGCCGTGAGCGGGAGTCGAACTCGGGGGTTCGACCGGATTCGTGGCTCAGCGCGCAAAGCGCTGACACTGCCGCTCCCCGAGTCGCGCAGACGCAGACGGCTGAGAGCCACGACCCGCTGGGGGAACTTGAGGACAACCGTCGCCGGCGACTGGCCAACATCTGGTTACCCAGAATCTGAATGAATCTGATCGGCAACTGCCCCGAGTGGCCAACTTGGGACGGTGACGTCCAATCAGATCGCAGACGGGCCCACGTCACTGCCTGATGGCCAAGCTGTCTTCATTTGAGACTAAATGGCTGAAAGTCTGTGCGTAACAGAGATTAATCTCTTTTCACGGAAATCAAAGCTTACACTATTTCAAACTTATTTTACCAGGTAAGGGGCCGTCCATAAATGACGTCACGCGATTTTGGACGATTTTTAACCCCCCCCCCCCTTCGTCACACGACGTCACAAAAAGCCAGACCCCCCTCAAATATAGCGTCACAAAGCTCTGCCTCCCCCCCCCCAAAAAATAAACCATGCTTCAAATCGCTTTAAACTATTGTCATTGTGGTGTGTATTTGATGTGGCGCTGCACTCTGATGTAGGAGAAAAATTGATAAAAAGTCTATTTAATTAAGTAGAACGTGTTGTCTATATCTATTTAAAGTTGCGCATTTTGATGTGACGTCAAATTTCTCAAACCCCCCCCTTGTCACACACATCGTCACAAATGTCTGACCCCCCCCCCCCCCTAGGTGCGTGACGTCATGAGCTGTGTGGAGCTAAATTTCGATTTAAAGCTTTCGTGACTGCAGGGATTCATCTTCTTGGTTCTTTCGGTAAAGTAACGTAGAATGGAAATAATAAAATAATAAAAATAAAACAATAAAATAATTCTCACGGACGTTTCGGCCACAACGCAAGCAGCCGTCCTCAGGTGGAGAACAGGTCTGTCGAGAAGACTGTCTGAATGACACACTCCAGGCTTGGAGTGACTATTTAAGCTGGGATGGAGGGGGGAAGGGCGTCTTGACAAAATAATTTGCATATCAAGAGGAATTTAGCATATTTATGGGAACTCTTTTTTCGGAAGTGACCAGGCCATCACAGATGATAGCTAGTGGTTCATCAATGCGGATAGTGGCTCATCAATGCGGAAATGTATAGCATGCACATTTGCTCTAAAACGCATGGCGTTGATTGTAATTGACCTAAAGCTTTCGTGAGTGCATGAATTCATACTCTTTGGGTCTTTCGCTAAAGTCACGTAGATAGATAAAACATTTTTAAAAATGACTGTTGAGATTTTTTATTATTTTTATATCTCCGTGACTTTAGCGAAAGACCCAAAGAGTACGTTCGTTCTAAATGTGGAGGGAAAACCCGGACTACCTGGAGAAAAATCCACGCCGCCACGGGGAGAGCGACACCGCAAACTCAAAATAGACAGGGGTCAGGATCGAACCCACGACCTCCTGCTCATCAGGCGAGGTAGTTAACATCTTTCCACTGCGGTGCCCCTGTTGTTTATACTCACAATTGACTGATCGAGTGAATGACCATGTGAGTGATGAAGTGACTATCAAGGAATGGCTCTCACTCCAATCCGTTGTCCACAAAGCTGCCAATGTCGCTCGTGTCTCACGCGTTGCTGCTGACGGTTGTTGGAAACAATTGCCCTCCAGTTGCTCCCGTGGATCGTCGTCTTAGGGTTCAGGGGAGGTGACCGTCGTGTCTGTACACACACCGGAGGATCTCGACCAGAGGTGAGGAACCCGTCGGCCCTGGGGCCAGACAGCCCTTGACGTCACTTCATCCAGCCCGTCACTTGACACAGCCCGTGACTTCACTTCACCCAGCCCGTCACTTCACACAGCCCGTGACGTCACTTCACACAGCCCGTGACGTCACTTCACACAGCCCGTGACGTCGCTTCACACAGCCCGTGACGTCGCTTCACACAGCCCGTGACGTCACTTCATACAGCCCGTGACTTTATTTCACACAGCCCATTAATTCATCTCACACATTTTACAACCGCACGAGGCCTAACCACTTCGCACACAGCTGGCAAACCATCATTTATCCATCACCACAAACATCTGAGCCGCACTAGCCGGGAATATGTCCCACCTGGCAACAAGGGCCGTAGGTTTTCTAATTCAAGGTGGTGCTCGGTCGCTCGCGTCTGGGTTTCACTCCCAAGGTTGCTGGAGGTCCTTCCGGAATCTCGGCCAGGGAGAGGGAGGACCCCCCCCCCACCCCACCATGATCTCGACGTCCCGCGCGAGGTCTCGACACGTTTGCACACATCTCGTCCCTATCTCGGCGCCGAATCTCCAACACGCAGTGCCAAATCTCAAGATGCTATACCAAATCTCCAACAGGGTACCAAATCTCAAGACCCGGTACCAAATCCTCAAAACCCGGTACCAAATAGGAAGACTTGGTTTCAAATCTCAAGACACGTTGCCAAATCTCAAGACGCGGTGCCAAATATCAAGACGTGGAACCAAAACTCTAACACAGTGCCAAATCTCCAACACGCAGATACCAAGTCTCCGACACGCAGTGGCCGAGCGCTGGACGTGGGGCTCTCCAGTGGTGAGTCCCACCGGTGATGTGCTAAGAAGCAAGGTGCAAAGTTCAGGACCGCACTCGGGAATTGCAATTCCAAACCAGAATTTGTCATCGTCAACGGCTTTTGGATTGATCGACAGTAGAAGCCCTCCTCCTCTCTCTTAACGACGGGAATTGGTTCCATGAAACCGATCGTCTAGCGAATTTGGTAGTTAAGCGAGTACAGGGAATGTACGTTAAAGGCTTAATTCGTTCCGATAGTATCGAATTACCCACCTTTTCACCCCATAAACGTACTTCGTAATATTTAAACAATGGATATTAACACATATATTATCAACATTATAAACACATAACATTAAAATAAACGCGGGTAATGCATTAATTCATATTTATTGTACCTACAACAGCCCGTCGTTAACAGGGGAATGGTCGGTAAACGAACACATTGGGCTCTATGGAGGCCCATCGTTAAGCGATTAGTTGCTGACAGGGGTGGTCGTTACGAGGGGTTCTACTGTACCGTAATCCCAGGATTTTGTAATCACGAGTCTTTGATTATTTATTTTGTTGGGTTTCCTAGAATCGAAGTACAACATAATGCTTCTTTTTTATTCATAGCAGGACCATAGCGGTGTTGGAATGTTGGAATCCAGAAACTGATTTCTGTACGAGATTCTGAATTCATGAAAATCAAATACACGCTATTATGAATCATTTCCTGTTTCACGTGGTTGCAAAATTCACACAACTGCGATTATTAATAGGGCCAAGGCGCGCGTGGAATTGCGGTTGATGGGAATCGGCAATTTCCCATTGTGCGCGACGGGGGTTTCAGTGTGATCAGAGTTTTAGGATTTCGAGACGCACGGTCCGGCCCGAATCGCCTGGCACTAAACGTCGCCGTGCGAGGGATTGGTCATTCAAGGGGTCATTCATTCAGCGTGGTCAACGCGTTACGATGCATTTGCATTACGACACATCTGCAAAGTGCCCCTGGCGCCCGCTGCCTCTTTCCCCACTCGTCTGTGTGGCTTCCTCGCGCCTCTGAGTCGGTCCGCCTCTCTCTCTCTCTTATCGAGAGTTGAAATTATGATTCAAGCACCTGAGCAATCAAATGGCTGAGCAAATCGTCACTGGAAAAGTAAATAAAGCCTGTCCGCATTTTAAGCAACCGGTTGCAGCGACGTCCACAACATCAGCAATGCCGCTGCGTGAAACTGGTCGCGATGCATTTTCGTGTGCGTGCAACCGATCGCGATGCAGTTGCATGCAACCCGTCGTGATGCAGTAGCCTGGATCGGTCATGATGCAGTTGCATGGAACCGATCGCGATGCAGTTGCATGTAAATGATCGCATTGCAGTTGCGTGCAATCAATCGCGATTCAGTTGCGAGTGAAACCGAGGCTGCTCCCACTACCGTACGGCCCGCCACAGGTCTTTTTATACAGGGACTCCTCTACTTATGATCGTTCGAGTTACGAACTTTCAGAGATATAAACAAACCTGTCCGTATGTCATGTAGATGCCACATGAAGAACTGGTGGCATCTACATCTGCAGAACGTGAAGAACCAGTGCCATCAACATCTGCAGAACATGAAGAACTGCTGGCATTTACATCTGCAGAACATGAAGAACCAGTGGCATCTACATCTACAGAGCATAAAGAACCAGTGGCATCTACATCTACAGAGCATAAAGAACCAGTGGCATCTACAGCTGCAGAACATAAAGAACCATCGGCATCTACATCTGCAGAACATAAATAACCAGTGGCATCTAGATATGCAGAACATGAAGAACCAGTGGCATCTACATCTGCAGAACATGAAGAACCAGTGGCATCTACATCTCCAGGAGATTTTACAACTTTTAAAGCCACTCCCCGTGTTTCAGGTACACATGTTTGGAATCGACAGGAGTAAAGTTGGAGTCTACGCGGCCGCTCAAAGTGCACTCCTTTCATCGCATTCTTGGCTTCTCAGTACAAATCCAGCCGTGCGCGCCCGAACCAAATCTCAAAATAGCTTTCTGTTTAGTGTCTACGCGTTTCAAAACTACTATGTACAAAAAATAGCATTTCATGGCTTTGCAAACGATAAAGCACTCTTTAGCGAGCTTCCCCCTCATCTTGTGACAAATAGCTCTGAGCAGAATGGCCTGCTATGTGCAAAGAGCAAAGAGTGTGGAGGAGACGTTGCAAATCCATCAGGAGGGCCTCAAGGCCAAAGCTCGGCTTCTGAGGACGAGCAAGTTGGGCCCGTGGGGCCACGTGTAGTGCACTTTAAGCCTGGCGCAAGACTTCTGGGGCCATGCAAATGGCCACCAGGGCTGGGAATTATAACCCTTAAATCAAGCAGACGAACTCTTAGGCCAAGTCGGGAAAAAAAAGCAAATGTAGGCCCATGCAATGTGTCTGCTATCGCTAGTCTGAGCAAGATAGATTCAGAATGAGATGCCGGTTATTTAGGCCTAAAAATACGTTTTAGGAAAGAATGTGCCCTTATTGCCAATACCATGACCTTCATATATGGAGAAGGCTCGTTCGGGGTAAGCTGGGACAAATGTGGACCATGCAAAGAGCCTTCTGTCTCTGCCCTGAAATCTGTAGGCCAAGTAAAAAAATATATCGAGATTGAAGATTATTCAGGCTAAGCCTTGTGCACTTCAGGCAGGCCCTGGTCATACCAGTTGCCAATCAGTGAAATACCGCAGCAGTTTGTATTCACGTGTACCAGGCCTTAGCGTTTCTCTTCGGCCAAATAGAAGGCCTCACAACTGCATGCGCCTCAGGATTTAGGCCTAGTTGAGGATCGTATAGCAGTGCATTGGGGCCGAAGTGATGCAAATTTCAAACGATGGGATTAAGCACGATGGGAGAAAGCCGTAAGCCAGAATTCTTTACTCGCTGATAAGACATTATCAGTCTGAGGGTCGCCACCACATATTTAAAAGACCATTGGGGTTTGACAATGCTCGATCATCAACCGAATCAGGACCAGGCCATGTGGCTGATGTGGCCACCTGATGCCATTAATAGCGCCATGAAAGATTCGGCGGCCTGTGAGTGGTGCGGCCACGAATCCCAAACCATCGACCCGCATCGTGAACACTTTCCCGCCGCCGCCGCTGCTGTCTCGATAACAACATCTAAAATGATGTCTCTAATCTGCTGCTATTAATCCATACGAAAGAAGAAGCATGGTGATGATGGGGGAAGGGAGGGGTGTTTTCACTATTTGTGTATTGTTGAGGGGGCCGCACCGTCAGGGGCCACATTCAAAGGCCACTGGGGGGCCGCCCGTGAGCCCCACCGGGGCCTTGCAAAACGTGGAAGAGTAGGCCAAGCGCCTTCTGGCTCTTGGGGCTCCCTCTAGTCGAGGCCTACATTCCGCCAGCAATGACATAAGACGGCAACATTGCAGGGCCACTCCACTGGTAGCCAGCCACGAGCCACCGGCCCTCTTGATGATGCACCGTCAAGGCCATCAGGGGCCGCCAGTGGCCCCATGGGGACCCTTGCAATGAAGAACACTCCTGCTGTAAGCCATGCAGAGGGCAGTTTTTGGCCTACCAAAAAGAGGCCCTTTGATCAAACAAAGTCTTCAGCCAAGCAGCAAGAAGCCTCAACCGACAAAGGGCTTTGGAGGGGTAGAGGTGGTGGGGGGTGGAGGTGGTGGTGGTGATGGGAGGATTGTGTTGTGCCCAACGAGGTGCGGTCAAGTATGGGTTGCACAGACGTTGAGCGAGCAGCAGTAGCAGCAGCGGCACTGCATCAGCATCATTTTGGCACTCGAGACGACATTCTATTTGCAAAGGCAAAAGCATTGTTTTGTTTTCAAAAAACCCCGGACCTCTCTAATGCCCCATCACAAACATCGCCTACGTTTAACCAGGCCAAATGCCTTCGCCCCTCTTTTATCATCATTATTCTTATTTTGAACGCTTTCATGGACGAATGGTAAAAAAAAAGCTTTGCCCATCATCTCGCCTGACAGCGGTGCGGCGTGGCACGATAACTCTCATGAAAAAAGCGATCCAATACGAACAAACACTTTCGTGTTGTTGTTGTTGTGTATCTGCTTGTGTTGTTGTGTATCAGCTTGTGTTGTTGTGTATCAGCTTGTGTTGTTGTTGTGTATCAGCTTGTGTTGCTGTGTATCAGCTTGTGTTGTTGTTGTGTATCAGCTTGTGTGTTGTGTATCAGCTTGTGTTGTTATCAGCTTGTGTTGTTGTGTATCAGCTTGTGTTGCTGTGTATCAGCTTGTGTTGTTGTTATCAGCTTGTGTTGTTGTGTATCAGCTTGTGTTGCTGTGTATCAGCTTGTGTTGTTGTGTATCAGCTTGTGTTGTTGTGTATCAGCTTGTGTTGTTGTTATCAGCTTGTGTTGTTGTGTATCAGCTTGTGTTGTTGTGTATCAGCTTGTGTTGTAGTTGTTGTGTATCAGCTTGTGTTGTTGTGTATCAGCTTGTGTTGCTGTTTCTGGTGGTGGATTTAACGACACATTTATATTTATGTGATCTAACTCAAAAAAAACTGTTGTGAAAAGGAGGAGGTTTGGGATGGGGAGGGCATGCACGGAGGATGGAGGATAAGGGGTTGAGCAACTTGGAAGTACTGCATATGACGTGGCAGGAAAGCGTAATGCAGAGTCTGTTCCCCTACAACATGGTGATAGTAGTTGCGTTCCTGAAGAAAAATCACATTGTAATGAATGATAATATAGGGTAAAGCGAAGTCCGCGACAACACGTGAGATGCGTACGCAGGCCAAACAAAAACCGAGTGCAGGGTTGCATCTAGAAGCATCCAGCAGCGTGCGATGATGATGCTACGCCGAGGCAGCCGTACGACCGCTCGTTCCTACTCGCGTGACGTAGTTCCGTTCGCTCAATCGCGTTACATCCAATTCGTATCGTCTTTATTTAAACACAGATTGTGTTCCCTCATACATTCATTACGTTCTATCCACTTGGCATTATTAAAACTATAACGCGTTACAGGAGAACAGAGTGCGCAGTATGTGTAATCAGCAAATGTGAGGAGCAGTCTCTGGATGGGTGGGGCACGTGTGCAGGGTGGAGGAGGTCAGTTGACCGTGCCAGGTGTTTGGGAGTGGCACCCAGAGGTCAGCGACCAATGGGAAGACCTCGAGCCAGAAGCAAGAGGCCGTTCTTGGAGGTCACATGCCAAGCCCCCAGCGAAAGCTGCGGGATCAAACGTACCGTGGCGACGACCCGCACGCGTCTAAGTTGAACACTGGCACGTGTTGACGTTTCAGAGCCGTTTTGTAGACGAGCACAGAAGGCAACAGATCCACCGGGCCTGGTATGGCCAAGCAGCCTTGCTTTGTCCACATAGTGGTGGGGGGGGGGGGGGGGGGGTTAAATGGGCACAGCACGGGTAGGGCACGGCACAGGCTAGAGAAGAGATGGGATGGTGTGGGAAAGGAGTGCACAGGGTGGTGGTGTGGTACGTTGGTTTGAGTGGACTTGCGCCCAGCCGCTCCTGTCAGCTGTAATGAGGCGCGGCCTCTCTGCACCAACTCGGCTCGTGAAGGACACCAGTCGGTGGCTGACGGCAGCCGACATTGTGGTCACGACAACGATGACCAGAAAGGCGTAGGAGGAGGAGCAGCGTCGCTCACAGCAAACGGAGCGATGGGTGCCAGCGAGGCACTGCTCCCTACGTCTCCCGATAGCCACCGCCAGCTCCACCGCCGCCGCCGAAGATGTGCTCGGGCAAGCACAAGATGAACGGCACGGGCAGGCCTCGTCCGGACGGCACCGGCCCCAAGGCCCGTACGGCGACGGTGGCAGCGAGCGCCGGGTCCGGCTGCGCCGCTGCGGCCGCCCTGTCTCTCGCTCCGCCGACGCTGCTGCCCTCCCACGTCGGCACCGCTTTCAAGTGGCCCTCGTCGCCGGCGTCGAATCGCATGGCGCATGAGCGGCTCACGCAGAACACCTCCTCTTCCAGTGCGGCGCAGCGGAACGGCGGCGCCAGCGACCGCGTCAGCCGCTCGCCGGGCTTCGGCACCTCCGCCGGTGGCGCCGTCTCGCCGGCAAATCCGGAACCGGCGTGCAGGATGGCGCGCGGGTCGCCCAGTGTCCCGAACGTGGACCACGTCTTGGCGTGCGTGTTGTAGCGCTGGACGGTGACAATCTGTGTCGCTTCATTGCTGCTGCTGTTGTCGGCCGTAACACCGGTAGCAGCACCGGCATAAGCAGCTGCAGCAGCACCGTACGCGATGCTTCCACCACCAGCGGCGGCAGCGGAACCGGCGGCTGCCCTTTCGCTCTCAAACCGCAGCAGCCACCTCCCCACGCCGACCATGTCGGCGGAGCGGTGCCGGCCGGGCGCCATTGGGCACTCGCTCCAGGTGTCGTGCCGCGGCGAGTAGCGCAGCAGGCGGCGGAAGAGCGAGCCGCCCGACACGTACAGCTCCCCGCCACTCTCGGCCGCCTCGTGCGCCACTGCGAAGCAGCCACGCGGCAGCGGCGCGACGGGGCGCCAGCGGCCCGCCCGCGGGTCGTAGCGCTCGACGCTCAGCAGGCACTCGCCGCCCACGGCAAACAGGGCGCCGTCGCACGCCACCAGCCGCAGCTGCGCCCGCGCCTGCTGCATCGGGGGCAGCGGCGCCCACACGTCGGTGCTTGGGTTGTAGCTCCACACCTGCGCCGACGGAGTTCCGGCGGTGGCGGCGGTGGCGGCGGTGCTGGCGGTGCTGCGAGCGGCGGAGGGCTGTGCTGGTGGACCAGCGCTGCCGCTGCTGTTGTTGTTGCCGGTCGAGTTGTTGCTGGCGGTAGAGTTGTTGCTGCCGGTGCGGTGGTGCTTGCTGGTGCCATGGCGCACGTCGCTCGTGCAGGGCGTGGTGGCAGTGGCCACGGAGCCCTGGTGCGTGCCCCCTGTGCCAGTGGTGGTGGTGGCGGCGGTGTTCGGCTGTGTGGCGGTGGCGGCGGTGGCACCCTTGCCGGGCCGGGTGACCCCGCCGGCCACGATAAGGTAGTTGTAGAAAACGCAGAGAGCGCAGCCGCTCAGGTTCACGTGGGGCGGCAGTGGGGACAGCGACACCCATGCCGCCTCCTCCTGGCGGGACGGGAAGGGCATGCGGGCGTGTGTTTGGTGTGGAACACGGACAAATAGGCACGTGGCCAGCCAGGCAGACAGATGGACAGGCAGGCACATTGACGAAATGATTGACAGACAGGCAGACGCATGGAGAGGTATACAAGATTGATAGACAGACCGAGAGGCAGGAAAACAAACAGGGAGACGGATTTACGGGCAGGCACACAGTTACGTGGAGCGGCAGACAGACTTGACTGGAAGGCAGACAGACAGGTTAAACACAACAACAACAACAACCACCATTCGCCACTAAGTGGAGATGACATCACCATGGCGCTTGTGCCAGGCTAAGTGCACTTTAAGGTCATGTGAAGTGTGGAATGCCCACTGGCAGGTCATGGGATAGACCCAGTTGCTATGGGTTGAATGACTGAGATGACTGGCCGATGCATCACCTGTGCCCCCTACTGTGCCAACTTGCTGTGTTCCTCCGCCCTCCGTTGTTGTTGGAGGGCGACTGGCTCCAACTGCCCAGTAGCATCCTTCACGAGCCTCCTCCACAGAGGCCAATCTTGACACCACTGGTACCAGTTATCAGCAAGTCCACTCAGCTCCACATCCTCTTGTACCACATCACTCAATCTCTTCTCTAGCCCGTGCCGTGCCCGTTTAGATCCCGCTATCCGGCCGAACAGAAGCTGTTTAGGCTTCATGTAGCCCGCATGCCCAGCCACCGCAGCCTTGACTGCGGGAGGAGCTCACCGATGGGACTTTGTTCAGATCTTTCGAGGATTTGTGAGCTCCTCACACAATCTAGCCTGATTAAACCCAGGATGGATCGTAGGCAGGTCAGGCTAAATGTTTCTAACTGGCAAAGATGTTCCATTAAGGGGGTCCACGTTTCGCAAGCATACAGAAGGGAGGGCATTACCATGTGATGCGACAGACCAGATAGCTTCCACACAGGGTTATACAGCTGATGAAACGATGATGCCGCTCAACTGATTTGGAGTGAGACCTCTGCTGTCAAACCGGATATGGTCATAGCACACTGCCCAGGTATGAAAAATTCTCCACTCTCTCCACAAATGCCCCATCACAAATGGGGAGTTCTGTTGGTCGAGTGTTTGATGGTACAAAATACCCATTCTAGATTTGAAGCTTTCGTGACTGCAAGGATTCATACTCTTAGGCTTTTTTGGTAAAGTCACGTAGGTAAAAAATAAAATTAATAGAAGTAATAATAGAAATACAATAATAAATCACGACGTTTCGGAGGCAACACAAGTCTCCGTCATCAGGTGGGACCGTCACAGCTAAGATTACTGCATCAAGTGAGGCAAAATTCCCTGTCAGTCCCCAAGGTGAACAGGGAATTTTGCCTCACTTGATGCAGTAAATCTGGCTGTGACGGTCCCATCTGATGACGGAGACTTGTGTTGCCTCCGAAACGTCGTGATTTTTATTGTTTTATTTTTATTAATTTTATTTCATTTTTTACCTACGTGACTTTACCGAAAGAACTAAGAGTCTGACAAATGGGGTTTGGCCAAAACACAAGCAGACAGATTGACAGACATAGGCATGCCAATATGTAGATAGGTAAGACAGTTACATGGAGGGCATACAGACTTGATACAGACTTGCAGACTGTGGAGATGCGGACAAACAGCCAGACGACCAAGATGGAGGAATACGCAATGGGACACGGATGGATGGACACAGACTGATGGCTGGATGTTCATGTAATAGGTTTTACCCTTTCTAGAAATGAAACAGGTTTTAAGATGTTCAAAGACCAAATAGATAACCTTTGCAAGGCATCAAGTCTGCATTAACCACACATTTTTGTGGCAAAACGTGTCAAGCATGATGAAAAATAATCCTAGGTTTTACCCTTTCTGGCAAAGAGGTCCGATAGGTATGGATGTACACATGGTATACGGACGGACGACGGACGGCACACCGGCCATGTCACCCCCTCACCTCGTTGTAGGCGTACATCCACCTCGCCTTCCCCCTCGCCACCGCACCCTCCCCCCCCTCCTCGTCCTCATCCTCGTCCCCATCCTCAGCCGTCGTCAGCGACGACGACGCCGAGGACGCATCGCTGGGCACGGGGCTCTGCGGGCGACTGCCCGCGCGGCTGCCCGCGCGGCTGCCCCCACGGGCCGCCACCGTGGCCGCGGCGGCCGCCTCGAGCGGGGCCACGACGAGCGAGGGGCGGCCCTGGGCGGCGCGGCGAGACAGCACCAGGTCGCGCTCGCACGCCGACAGGCGGCCGTACAGGCTCGGCTCGCGCAGCGCCTCCAGGTAGTGCTGGCTAATGAAGCCTGTACACCTGCTCCTGATTGGGGGGGGGGGGGGGTTAGGTGAGAGAAGGATGAGGGGTAGAAGAGGAGGAGGTTGGAGGAGGTAGTATAGAGGACGAGTGAGTGAGGATAGCGCTCTGGTGGACAGGAGGAGGGAGGATGGAGAGAGGGGAGACGAGGAGGGGGGGTAGAGGGAGGGAGGATTGGGGGCGAGAAGGGTAGAGAGGGAGAGAGGAAAGAAGAGGAGTGAGGGTAGATGAGAGGGGAGGGGGGTGGAGGAGTAGGAGATAGGAGGATGGAGGATAGAGGAGAGGGCATGGAGGCGGAGGGAGGAGGAGTGGGTAGAGGAGGAGGAGGGAGGGTAGAGGAGGGAGGGAGGATAGAGGAGAGGGCATCGAGGAGGAGGGAGGAGTGGGTAGATGAGGAGGAGGGAGAGTCACACCAAGCGGTAACACGATTTCCGCCTGTTGTGGATGTTCGCGGTTTAAGCCCTGTGGCCGCCCTGGTTAACTCTGTGTGGGCTGTCTTCGCCGTGGAGTCACGGTCTATATGTTTGCCAACGTTGAGATGACCCACGAATGGCTGCATGGGTTAGAACCACATCGCAGCATTACCCCCTGTGCCCCCCCACCCCGCCCCCCACCCCCCGTTACTGCAAGATTATAGCCATCTGTGCAACACTATGCTCTCGTGACAGGCATGCAATGTGGATGTAGGTCTTCCTCCTCGCCACTGATCTCAGGATGCCACTTCAACGTCTGCCTCGGCAACCGGCTCTCCTCCACTCTCCACACCACGTGTCCCACCCATCACTACCTCCAAGTCGCTTACACCACCCTCCTCCACTCTCCACGCCACGTGTCCCACCCATCACTACCTCCAAGTCGCTTATCCCATCCTCCTCCACTCTCCACACCACGTGTCCCACCCATCACTACCTCCAAGTCACGTATCCCATCCTCCTCCACTCTCCACACCACGTGTCCCCCCATCACTACCTCCAAGTCGCTTATCCCATCCTCCTCCACTCTCCACACCACGTGTCCCACCCATCACTACCTCCAAGTCACTTATCCCATCCTCCTCCACTCTCCACACCACGTGTCCCACCCATCACTACCTCCAAGTCGCTTACCCCACCCTCCTCCACTCTCCACACCACGTGTCCCACCCATCACTACCTCCAAGTCGCTTATCCAATCCTCCTCCACTCTCGACACCACGTGTCCCACCCATCACTACCTCCAAGTCGCTTATCCCATCCTCCTCCACTCTCCACACCACGTGTCCCACCCATCACTACCTCCAAGTCGCTTATCCCATCCTCCTCCACTCTCCACACCACGTGTCCCACCCATCACTACCTCAAAGTCGTTTACCCCACCCTCCTCCACTCTCCACACCACGTGTCCCACCCATCACTACCTCCAAGTCACGTATCCCATCCTCCTCCACTCTCCACACCACGTGTCCCACCCATCACTACCTCCTCCTCCTCCTATGATTTACACTCACCAAGTTTCCCTGCCTACATTCTATTCACATTCCGAAATGTCACGTTGCTTAACCCGATCCCCCTCCATGCGATTCACCAGCATCCGACCACACAACAACAACGGCCGCCAATCGCCACTAAGTGGCGGAGACGTCACCACGGTACTTGTGCCAGGCTACGTGCGCGTTAAGGCCACGTGACGTGTCGAACGCCCGTTGACAGCAGGTCACGGGACAGACCCAGGTGCCATGGGTCGACTGACTGAGATGACCAGCTGATGCACCTCCAGTGCCCCCTACCGAACACAACCTTAGACTGTAGGGGCAAGTGCGGTTAGCGAGCACCTATAAAGGCCGACACGGGGGTGAGTGGCCAACACCACGCCCTTGGCCGCCTTTGTCTCCCTAGTGGCGATGTTTACACATCGCACCAGGTACTCATTTGAGGCTGAGTCGACCTAGGTGAGGCACAGGACCGGTTCAGATAATCGTCACTGGTGTTGGTCGTGAGCGGGAATCGAACCCGGGACACGTCAGGTTCCTTTGCGCAGCGCGCTAATAACTCCACCACCGCTCCCCACGACCGAACGCGCGCACGTGCGCGCACGTGCGCGCACCCCCCTACCCAATGGCCAACCAAGGTCTCCCAGTTTCCAGTCGCGTCGTTCATCTGGCAGCGTCCTCCCGCGGGACGTTAATTAAGGAGGCGAAAATAAATGAGCGCACAGTTACAGACCTCCAACCCACACGGGAGGCCATTATCCTGCCTCATGCCGACGCACTCAGCGCCTTCGCCTCACCCAGGAGATTCTCCGTTACGTGCCGCGCCTCGTTTAACACCTCGCGACACATTTGTCCGTGAGAATCGTTGACTCGTCAGCCGTCAGCCCGTCGCTGATCCGTCCGTCACGTGTGCGCTAGGTGGGGTCGCCGAGCAAAGACGTCGCACGCGGCTCGGCGTGGCGTGGCTCAAGACGCCTTGGCAGTCGACAGCTCCTGGAATAAACCGGTGGGGTTCTCTATCCGCCGGTCGGTGTGTTGAGTACGGTGTTGTTATTTAAACTAAACATTGTTTTTGTTATCTTACCAGGTAAGGCACCGCTACTGCGCTGTACCGTTATAGCTCTTATGCAGAAGCGGCCTGCCCATCATGAATGACAATTAACAGCTCAACAAAGTGGCTCATCATCATCATTCCCGTGTGGAGATTTAAAGCAGCAGTCATTAAATACTATAAAATATTCTGAACGTGCGATGTATAATCGTGTGGAAATGTTTAGTAGCAGACGTCGTTTCTCAATGAACCTGGAGGGGAAAATACACGCGTCCACCACGGGGAGAGAGAGAAACACGCAGACTTCAAATCTACAGCAGCAGCAGCAGACATCGTCAGGGTCGGGATCGAACCCACGACCTCCTCCTGTACACCAGGCGAGCTAGTTAACATCTCCTAGCCACCGTGGTGATGATGATGAGAGAGAGACGCAGACTTCAAATCTACAACAGCAGCAGGCATCGTCAGGGTCGGGATCGAACCCACGACCTCCTCCTGTACACCAGGCGAGCTAGTTAACATCTCCTAACCACCGTGACGCCCGCATGGAGGGGTCAGGTGGGTGGGGGGGGGGGGGGTAGGGCTGGTGGGTGGGGGGGGTCGGGCTGGTGGGGGGGGTCAGATGGGTGGGGGCTCAGGTGGGTGGGGGGGGGCTCAGGTGGGTGGGGGGGGGTCAGATTGGTTGGGGGGGGGAGATCGGGTGGGGGTGGGATCAGGTGGGCGGGGGCGGGGGTCGGGTAGGTTGGGCAGGGTTCTGGTGGGTGTCGGTGGGGTCTGGTGGGTGGGGGTCAAGTGGATGGAGGGGGTCGGGTGGGGGGGGCTCATGTGGGTGGGGGCTCAGGTGGGTGAGGGGGGCTCATGTGGGTGGGGGTTCAGGTGGGTAGGGGGGGCTCATGTGGGTGGGGGGGGGGCTGACACCTTGAGCTGGGAGAGCGCATGGCTCTTGGCGATGGCGAGCAGCTGCGTGCAGCTGCTCAGCTCGAGCCGGGAGCCGAGGGCCTCCAGGGCGGCTCGCTCCACGCCGGGCATCTGCAGCGAGCGAGCGGCCGTCATCACGTCCAGCAGGAAGGGCGGAACGTCGGCCCGTGGGAGGCCGCCCTGCACACGCGGTGGAAGAGGGCGGGTGGGGTGGGGGTGGGTGGGTGGGGTGGGGTGGGGAGGGGGTGACGGGGTCAAGTTTGGTCAGATCGTCGTCTTGGTCATTGTTGTTGTTACGACTCTTCAATGAAACCATCACCACCACCACCACAGTGATAGTATCACAACCACAATAACCACACCACAACCAAACGTCCTATAACATCACCACCACAATCACACCACCTTCACCACGTTCCCAACATCACCACCACAACCACCATCGTTCGCTACTAGATTCATAACATCCCCATCACTACCACCACCACCATCATCATCACAACCACCATCCAAATAAAGTTACCACCACAATCACCAAATTCACAACACCATAGACAAATATCCCCCGTATAGCCTTAACAGACTGTTAGGCAAAGTGCGGTTAGCGAGCAGCTATGAAGACCGGCACGGCACAAGAGAGAGGGTGGGTGGCCAACACCACGCCCGGCCGCCTTTGTCTCCCTAATGGCGATGTTTACACATCGCACCAGGTACTAATTTTAGGCTGAGTCGACCTACGGAAGGACCAGGACCGGTTCAGATAATCGTCACGGGTGTTGGCCGTGAGTGGGAATCGAATTGGGGGTCGCTGCTGCGCCACCGCTCCCCACAAAGAGCCTTAACAGACTGTTGGGGCAAGTGCTGTTAGCGAGCAGCACCTATGAAGGTGGACAGCACCAGCTTCGTAGCGCGAGCCGCTGCTGCGCTGCCGCTCCCCCACGATCACCAAAATCCCAGCACCACCGTCCTCACCATCTGCTCACCTGTGGACGCACGCGGCCCGTGTAGGCGCACCGCACGAGCGCACTCGCCGTTCCCGGGCCGAGTCCCGGCACGGCCCTGAGTGCGATCACGCGCCTGGACGCGCGCGCCCTGAAGTAGTCGCTGGCGGCGCCGAGCACGGCCGCGTGGGCGCCCAGCGGCCGGTGGTGGCCCCGCACCTCCAGCACCACGTCGGGGCGGCCCGCGGCACGCCAGGCCCTCAGGGCCACCGCGTCGTCGTCGTCGTCACCATCATCAACATCAGCGGGAAAACGAGCAGCCGCAGGAAGAGCAGCAGCGCAGGGGTTGGTGGTTGTGACAAGGCCTGACGGAGTCGCGATCTGGACCGTGGACGAGGCGATGGAGTCATCGTCGTCACCACCATCGCCGACATCATCACCAGCATCAGTGGGAGAATGTGCAGCAGGAGCGCAGGGGTTGGTGGTTGTGGCAAGGCTCGACGGAGTCGCGATCCGCACCGTGGACGAGGTAACTGAGTCAGCGTCGTCGTCAGCAGCAACAGCTGATGATGACGCTGATGATGACGCTGATGATGCATGGCCCGTGTCGTTGTTCTCGTCAGGAGCGGTACCGCGATGATGAGTCGTGCCAGCAGCAACTGCTGCTGCACCACCACCACCGTCACCACCGTCACCAGTAGCGGCGTCGCCGTCATGGTCAGCGTGATGATGATGATGATCGTGTTGAGGAGGTAGATGAGGAGGCTTTGTTATCGGATAGGTGTTGGTTGGAGACCTTCCAGCCTCTGTCTGTTGACGAGGACGACGACGACGATCCATCTCGCCATAGTCCGCAGTCGCTTCGTGTTGAGTATCCGCCTTCACCTCGCCGTGAGCCACGGAGACGTCCGCGTTTGTCACCTGAATGGTCGCAGCAGCAGCAGCAGCAGCTGCCTCTGACGTTGTTTCCATTGTCCCCAGTGTCTCCATTGTCCCCAGTGTCTCCATTGTCCCCAGTGTCTCTGTCCCCAGTGTCTCTGTCCCCAATGTCTCTGTCCCCAATGTCTCTGTCCCCAGCAGTGTCTCTGTCTCTGACGTCGTCTCCATTGTCCCCAGTGTCTCTGTCCCCAGTGTCTCTGTCCCCAGTGTCTCTGTCCCCAGTGTCTCTGTCCCCAATGTCTCTGTCCCCAGTGTCTCTGTCCCCAGTGTCTCTGTCCCCAGTGTCTCTGTCCCCAATGTATCTGTCCCCAGCATTGTCTCCATTGTCCCCAGTGTCTCCATTGTCCCCAGTGTCTCCATTGTCCCCAGTGTCTCTGTCCCCAATGTCTCTGTCCCCAGCAGTGTCTCTGTCTCTGACGTTGTTTCCATGGTCCCCAGTGTCTCTGTCCCCAGTGTCTCCATTGTCCCCAGTGTCTCTGTCCCCAGTGTCTCTGTCCCCAGTGTCTCTGTCCCCAGTGTCTCTGTCCCCAATGTCTCTGTCCCCAGTGTCTCTGTCCCCAATGTCTCTGTCCCCAATGTCTCTGTCCCCAGTGTCTCTGTCCCCAGTGTCTCTGTCCCCAATGTCTCTGTCCCCAGCAGTGTCTCCATTGTCCCCAGCAGTGTTTCCATTGTCCCCAGTGTCTCCATTGTCCCAAGTGTCTCTGTCCCCAGCAGTGTCTCTGTCTCTGACGTTGTTTCCATTGTCCCCAGTGTCTCTGTCCCCAGTGTCTCCATTGTCCCCAGTGTCTCTGTCCCCAGTGTCTCTGTCCCCAGTGTCTCTGTCCCCAGTGTCTCTGTTCCCAATGTCTCTGTCCCCAGTGTCTCTGTCCCCAATGTCTCTGTCCCCAGCAGTGTCTCCATTGTCCCCAGTGTCTCCATTGTCCCCAGTGTCTCTGTCCCCAGTGTCTCTGTCCCCAATGTCTCTGTCCCCAGTGTCTCTGTCCCCAGCAGTGTCTCCATTGTCCCCAGTGTCTCCATTGTCCCCAGTGTCTCCATTGTCCCCAGTGTCTCTGTTCCCAATGTCTCTGTCCCCAATGTCTCTGTCCCCAGTAGTGCAGCTGCCTCTGACGTTGTCTCCATTGTCTCTAGTGTCTCTGTCCCCAGTGTCTCTGTCTCCAGTGTCTCAGTCTCCACCGTCGCCCCTCCCCCACCCCTCCGTCTCACCGACCCCCCCGGTCCCGGCATGACCCGGGTTCGAGTCTCCCTGCCGGGGTTCTGGCTCAGGCCCCAGTCGTCAGCGGGGTCCCAGTCCCAGTCGCATCCCGGGCCCCAATCCCACTCCTGCCTCCTGCCCCAACCCGTGCCCTGCCCGGGGCCCTGCTCGCCCTCCCTGTCGTCCTGGCTCTGGTGCAAGACCCAGTCACATGCCGGGTCCCAATCCCACTCCTGCTCCTCGTCCTGACCCCGCTCCTGACCCCTGTTCTGACCCCGCTCCTGACCCCGCTCCTGACCCCTGTTCTGACCCCGCTCCTGACCCCTGTTCTGACCCCTGGTCTGATCCCGCTCCTGACCCCGCTCCTGACCCCGCTCCTGACCCCTGTTCTGACCCCTGGTCTGATCCCGCTCCTGACCCCGCTCCTGACCCCGCTCCTGACACCCGGCCTGGTGTCCAACCTGGTGACGCGCCTGCTCCCAGTTCGACTTGCATCCCAAGTCCCCGGATGTAGCCTGGTGCTGGTCTCCTTCACGGCTCTGGTCCCGGTGTTGATTCCGCTCCTCCTCCTCCTGGATTCTGTTGTGCTCCCAGGTGGCCTTGTCCTGGTCTCCTTCTCGGTCCAGGTCCTGCGTCCGGTTCTGATCTTGGCCCCGGTCCCGTGCCTGGCTTTGGTTCCGTCTCCTCCTCCTTTGGAAGAAGGCGAAGGTGAGCGTGAGGGTGAGCAGCGTGGTGAGCAGCAGGGTGATGCTCACCACTCGCGAGCCCGGCGCCAGGAACCCCGGGGGGTCGAGGGGACCCGAGGGGGGCTGCAGGTTCAGCGCAGGAGACGGTGGCCCCTGCTCCAATCCTCCGGGGTTCATCTCGTGGGGTGAACACGAGGAGACGTGTACACGAGGAGAGGTTGTGTGTAGGGGTGTGTGTGTGGGTGTGTAGGGGTGTGTGTGTGTGTGTGTAGAGACACTGTGTGTGTGGTGGTGGTGGTGGTAGAAGAGAGGTACACGCGTGTGGATCCGTGTGACACGGATCCACACGACCCACGTCACCACTCGATACCGGACAGTGCTGGCAGGACCCGGTACGGGGTCACGTCACTTATTTACCACTGCGCGCGTGCGTGACAGCGAGAGAGATAAAGTGTCTGTGTGTGTGTAAGTGTCTGTGTGTGTGTCTGTGTGTGTGCGTGCGTGTGTGACAGCGAGAGAAAGTGTCTGTGTGTGTGTGCGTGCGTGCGTGTGCGTGCGTGCGTGTGTGTGTGTGCGTGCGTGTGTGTGTGTGTGCGTGCGTGCGTGTGTGTGTGTGCGTGTGTGTGTGCGTGCGTGTGTGTGTGTGCGTGCGTGACAGCGAGAGATATAAGTGTGTGTGTGTCTGTGTGTGTGTCTGTGTGTGTGCGTGCGTGTGTGCGTGTGTGTGCGTGTGCGTGCGTGTGTGTGTGTGCGTGCGTGTGTGACAGCGAGAGATATAAAGTGTGTGTGTGTGTGTGCGTGTGTGTGTGTGTCTGTGTGGGTGTGTGCGTGTGTGTGACAGTGAGATATAAAGTGTGTGTGCGTGTGTGTGTGTGTGCGTGTGTGACAGTGAGAGATATAAAGTGTGTGTGTCTGTGTGTGTGTCTGTGTGTGTGTGTCTGTGTGTGCGTGTGTGTGTGCGTGTGTGACAGTGAGAGATATAAAGTCTGTGTGTGTCTGTGTGTGTGTCTGTGTGTGTGCGTGCGTGTGTGACAGCGAGAGATATAAAGTGTCTGTGTGTGTGTGTGGGTGTAAGTGTCTGTGTGTGTGTGTGCGTGCGTGTGTGACAGCGAGAGAGATAAAGTGTCTGTGTGTGTGTTTGTGAGTGTGTGTGTGTGACAGCGAGAGAGATACAGTGTCTGTGTTTGTGTGTGTCTGTGTGTGTGTAAGTGTCTGTGTGTGTGTCTGTATGTGTGTGTGTGTTTCTGTGTGTGTGACAGCGAGAGAGATACAGTGTCTGTGTTTGTGTGTGTCTGTGTGTGTGTAAGTGTCTGTGTGTGTGTCTGTATGTGTGTGTGTGTTTCTGTGTGTGTGTGACAGCGAGAGATAAAGTGTCTGTGTGTGGGTGTCTGTGTGTGTGTAAGTGTCTGTGTGTGTGTCTGTGTGTGTGTTTCTGTGTGTGTGACAGCGAGAGAGATAAAGTGTATGTGTGTGTGTCTGTGTGTGTGGGTGTCTGTGAGTGAGTGTGTGAGTGTGTGGGGAGCGGTAGTGTAGCGGTCAGCGCGTTGCACTACGAACCCGGGGAACCGAGTTCGATTCCAGCTCACGGTCAACACCCGTGACGATTATTTGAACCGGTCCTGGGCCTCCCCTAGGTCGACTCAGCCTCAAATGAGTAGCCGGTGTGGTGTGTAGTAAACATCGCCACCGGGAAGACAAAGGCGGCCGGGCGTGGTGCTGGAAACCCACCCCCCTCGTCTGCCGTGCCGGCCTTCATGGGTGCTGCTACTCGCTAACAGCACTTGCCCCAACAGTCTGCTACAGACTACACGGGGGTTTCGTGTGAGAGAGGAGGCGGTGTGTGTGTGTATATGATGTACACGTGTGTGTCTGTGTGTGTCTTGTGTGTCTTGTGTGTGTGGGTGTCTGTGTGTGTGTGTGTCTGTGTGATGTACACGTGTACGTGTGTGTGTGTGAGGTCGTGTGTGAGACGAAGAAAGAGAGAGTGGGGAGTATCGGGCAAGGCCGTCGCCATGGAGTCAACATTGGGGGGGACCAAATATTCTAGGGGGTCTAGGGCCCCCCTCCCCCCCCCCCCAGAAAAAAATCTAAATTTGAAAACAAATTTCCTGCCATTTTCTGCCTAAAATATTAAAAAATTCACTAGCACATGGAATGCACTTTTTATTTATATTTTACAATAATGTCTAATAGTGTATTGTATTACATTGCTCTGTTTTTACTTTTTTACCATTTCTTGTTTCATTGTATGTAATGGCAGAGATTAGGGACTTATAAAGTACAACCATAACCACAATCATATAAACAGAAATCTATGCATTGTTATATGAATACAAGTTCAGATAATGTGGCCAAGGTTTAGCATTTTTTTTTTTCATTTACATAGCATAGAAATGTTTATATATATTGTTTATAGCAATATATTGGGGGGGATATTTTGAACATATTTGAATATTCGGGGTGGGGGGGGGGATGTGTCCCCGTTCCCCCCAATATATAGTATAATTACGGCCTGGTGTATCGGGTATCTACACAACCGGCACCATCAACATCACAACCAATTTCATCAACAGCCATCAACAACACCAACAACCATCAACACCACCAACAACAGCCATCATCAACCACGTTCATTAACAACAACCATCTGGTGCCATCACCATCAGCCCTCCAACCATCGCAACCATCACCACCACCCCCAGCGTGGCTGTGAGCCTGTGAATGTTTACGAATTTGCCTGTTGCTGCCTGTAAACCCTTTTTAGAGTCTGAGCGGCGTTCGTTTGTTACCCTTTGAGTTGCGCATTCACATTGTGTGTATGGCGTTCATTGTATGATGTACACAAGCGTGTGTATGATGTACACGTGGATGTGTGTGTGTATGATGTACACGTGTGTGTGTATGATGTACACGTGTGTGTGTATGATGTACACGTGGGTGTGTGTGTGTGTATGGTGTACACGTGGGTGTGTGTATGGTGTACACGTGGGTGTGTGTGTGTGTGTATGGTGTACACGTGGGTGTGTGTATGGTGTACACGTGGGTGTGTGTGTGCAAACGCGTGCACGTGGGGAGCGGTGGCGCAGCGGTTAGCGCTGCATTCAGCGCTCCGAACCCGGCAGGCGGGACCCAAGTTTGCTTACGGTCAACAACATTGATGGACATATATAAACTAGTCATGGGCCTCCCCTAGGTCGACTCAGCCTCAAAAGAGTTACCTGGTGGTGTCTAAACATCAGCACTGGGAAGACAAAGGCGGCTGGGGGTGGTTGCTGGCCACCCACCCCTCGTGTGCCGCTAACAGCACTTGCCCCAACAGTCTGTTGCAGACTTTACGAAGGGGGTAAGTTTTGCCTTGTATTTACGTATGTATGAAAATACGCACTGTACTAGTTTTTCTGTTACTATGCATATTGTGAGTTTTTTTAAACTTTAACTATTTATTGATGAACTCTTTCCAACCAAGCCTCCGTCGGTGTGACGCTGGAGACACCACGAGGTGTCTGTCGAGTGAAGTTCACCCGACATGAACCACTGTGCCATGACGTTGAGTTGCTTTTCGGGACTTTGCCTACAGAATTAAAAACAATCTGCCACCCTTTTATTTCGATTTAAAGCTTTCGTGACTGCAGGGAACATAATAAAATAAAATATTATTTTATTTTATTATGTTTTATTTTTATTATTTTATTACTTCCCTTCTACGTGACTTTACCGAAAGAACCAAGAAGATGAATCTGCCACCCGTCAACATCAACACACCGTGTGTGAGTGTGTGGCCTTGAAAATAAACTACAAAGGGACTCCTCTACATACGAACAAGTGAGGTTCCAGAGGTCTGTTCGTAAGTCGATTTGTTCGTAAGACCAACTTTACTCCTGTCGATTCCAAACGCGTTGTACGGCGTGTCCACTAAACACGCGGAATGGCTTTAGAATTTGTATAATCCCCTGTAGACGTAGATGCCACTGGTTCTTCATGTTCTACAGATGTAGATTGCCACTAGTTATTCATGTTCTGCAGATGTAAATGCCACTGGTTCTTCACGTTCTACAGATGTAGATGCCACTGGTTCTTCACGTTCTGCAGATGTAGATGCCACTGGTTCTTCACGTTCTGCAGATGTAGATGCCACTGGTTCTTCACGTTCTGCAGATGTAAATGCCACTGGTTCTTCAAGTTCTGCAGATGTAGATGCCACTGGTTCTTCATGTTCTGCAGATGTAGATGCCACTTGTTCTTCACGTTCTGCAGATGTAGATGCCACTAGTTCTTCACGTTCTGCAGATGTAGATGCCACTGGTTCTTCATGTTCTGCAGATGTAGATGTCACTTGTTCTTCATGTTCTGCAGATGTAGATGCCACTGATTCTTCATGTTCTGCAGATGTAGATGCCACTAGTTCTTCATGTTCTGCAGATGTAGATGCCACTGGTTCTTCATGTTCTGCCGATGTAGATACCACTGGTTCTTCATGTTCTGCAGATGTAGATACCACTGCTTCTTCACGTTCTGCAGATGTAGATGCCACTAGTTCTTTACGTTCTGCAGATGTAGATGCCACTGGTTCTTCAAGTTCTGCAGATGGAGATGCCACTGGTTCTTCATGTTCTGCAGATGTAGATGCCACTGGTTCTTCACGTTCTGCAGATGTAGATGCCACTAGTTCTTCATGTTCTGCAGATGTAGATGCCACTGGTTCTTCATGCTCTGCAGATGTAGATGCCACTAGTTCTTCATGTTCTGCAGATGTAGATGCCACTGATTCTTCATGTTCTGCAGATGTAGATGCCACTAGTTCTTAATGTTCTGCAGATGTAGATGCCACTGGTTCTTCATGTTCTGCAGATGTAGATGCAACTGGTTTTTTATGTTCTGCGGATGTAGATGTCACTTGTTCTTCATGTTCTGTAGATGTAGATGCCACTGGTTCTTCATGTTCTGCAGATGCCACCACCGCTATCTATTGCGCGGTGGTGGAACTTCCGACTCTCGGTCCAAACAGGCAACTGGACATACGGACAGGTTTGTTCATATCTCTGAAAGATAGTAAGTCGAACGTTCGTAAGTAGAGGAGTCCCTGTATCAACGGCGTCGTGTCGGGCAATAGCCATTCTTCATGGCCATTTAAAACAGAGGGGCCAGCAGAGACAGAGACAGGAGCGGATGATAAGAGATGGCGACTGCATTCGTTAACACCGTGGCATTGCCCGATGAGAATGTCATTTGTTTTTTAAAACGCCAATCCTCTTCCGTTGAGTTTGTTACCTAACTCGCAGTCGCCACCGACTACCGGGACGCATCCCCTTCCGATGAACGAAGCGCGCTACTGACCCAACGCGCTCAGGATGGCCAGGCGTGGAAGGATCGACCGTTGCTGTACCCTTGTCTGGATGGGGAATGCATTGTGCCGGAAGCATTCTACGATTTTTTTCCTTTCCATATGAATACGAGGAGTGCACACGTATTGATTTTCCGTCGTTCTTTTGTGCTCGTGTACTGCCACCATCCTAGCGGCAGCGTCGCCAACTAATTTAACATTCATAAGAGGGTAGAATTGGTCGTGTGTATTTTGCTATTCGATGCGTGTGTAAGAATCGATGTTTAACCTTTCTAGCAATAAAATAGGAGGCGTTAGGATGTTCGAACAACAAATATATACATTTTGCAAGGCATTAAACCACACGTCCTTGTGGTGAACATGCAAACAAAACATGCTCTAATAATAATATATGCATTGTCTTTGTAACTGATTGGCCTACACCAGAGACAACCTTCTCTGTGGCCTAGTCTCACCAGCAGTATCAGACCAGAGAACGCCAAGAGGCGGACAGTACAAAGGCAATGCCACTATCAGATCATTTATAGCTGGGGGTGAGCAGCTATATCATGGGACCTTTTTTGCCAGTATCCAATAATATATGCATTTCAAAGACTATGCAAATATCGTCAGATAATGTTTGCATGTTTTTCCACAAGTGCTGTGTGTGGTGAATGCAGACTTGATGCCTTGCAAAAGGTTTCTCTTTGGTGTTTGAACATCTGAACCGCCTGCTGGTCCCCAGACTTACAGGTGGTCCGCGATGGTGGTGATGCAAACGCAGCTTGAGCCTGACAACAATGGCGATGTTAATTATACCTTTGTTTCGGACATTAATTCATATTCTACTCATGATATTTAATTTATAAATGAAGTTAGGTAAAACGACCTTGACTAAACTACCCCTAAAAAAAGCCCAAAACCTCTTAGAGCTATGTTTGAAAAGAATATGTTTCTATGTTCCGGTAATATTAAATAATGTTGTATTCCTGCCATATGACTTGGAGAAAAAGCCACGCGACCGCGGGGAGAGAGAGACACCGCAAACTCCCAAATATACAGCAGGCGTCAGGGTTGGGATCGAACCCACGACTTCCTGCATACCATGCGAGGTAGTTAACATATCCAAGCCACCGTGGTGATGATGATGAGAGATTGAGAGAGAGACACCGCAAACTCCAAATATACAGCAGGTGTCGAGGTGGAGATCGAACCCACGACCTCCTGCATACCAGGCGAGGTAGTTAACATCTCCAAGCCACCGTGGTGATGATGATGAGAGATTGAGAGAGAGACACCGCAAACTCCAAATATACAGTAGGCGTCGAGGTGGAGATCGAACCCACGACCTCCTGCATACCAGGCGAGGTAGTTAACATCTCCTAGCCACCGTGGTGATGATGATGAGAGATTGAGAGAGAGACACCGCAAACTCCAAATATACAGTAGGCGTCGAGGTGGAGATCGAACCCACGACCTCCTGCAGACCAGGCGAGGTAGTTAACATCTCCTAGTTACCGTGGTGATGATGATGAGAGATTGAGAGAGAGACACCGCAAACTCCAAATATACAGCAGGCGTCGAGGTGGAGATCGAACCCACGACCTCCTGCACACCAGGCGAGGTAGTTAACATCTCCTAGCCACCGTGGTGATGATGATGAGAGATTGAGAGACACCGCAAACTCCAAATATACAGCAGGCGTCGAGGTGGAGATCGAACCCACGACCTCCTGCAGACGAGGCGAGGTAGTTAACATCTCCAAGCCACCGTGGTGATGGTGATGAGAGATTGAGAGAGAGACACCGCAAACTCCAAATATACAGTAGGCGTCGAGGTGGAGATCGAACCCACGACCTCCTGCAGACCAGGCGAGGTAGTTAACATCTCCTAGCCACCGTGGTGATGATGATGAGAGATTGAGAGAGAGACACCGCAAACTCCAAATATACAGTCGGCGTCGAGGTGGAGATCGAACCCACGACCTCCTGCAGACCAGGCGAGGTAGTCAACATCTCGCCCAATGTTCATAGATTACACTCAAGGACAAAATAAGTCCTCAATTTATTTCAAAATAATAATTATTCATTCGTCGCGCGTGAACGTTAACGGGCGTCAGTTTGAACGTTTAGAAAAAAATAAAAATAAACAAAACCCCGATGCGATTTGTTCAAACTAAAAGACAACGACCTCGTGCGCGTGTGCCCTGACCTGCGGGGGCCACCCCACTTGCTCTACGCGTCGACGATTTAAATGCGTGAGAGGGGAGGGGAGGTTTCTCGTCATCGATGGCATCGGAGTCTTCACCCGCTCGCAGTCAACGGAGTGTTGCAGGGCTGCACTGGCGGCTGGACCCGTGCGTCCGTGCGCCGCGTGTAGCGAGAGGTGTGGGCGGTGGCGCAGTGGTGAGCGCACCGCGCTGCGGCCGGGCGTGGTGTTGGCCACCCACCCCCACCTCGTGTGCCACAGTGCCGGACAAGGCCGTAATTATAATATATATTGGGGGGGGGAGGGGGACACCCCCCCCCAATATTCAAATATGCTTAAAATGTCCCCCCCAATATATTGCTATACATAGTTTTTTTGCTATGCTATGGAAATAAAAAGAAAAAATTGCTAAACCTTGGCCACAATATCTGGACTTGTCTTCATATAAATCAATACATAGATTTCTGTTCATATGATTGTGGTTATGGTTGTACTTTATTAATCCCTAATCTCTGCTATTACAGACAATGAAACAAAAAATGGTAAAAAAGAAAAAACAGAGCAATGTAATACGATACACTATTAGACATTATTGTAAAATATAAATAAAACGTCCATCCCATGTGTTAGTGAATTTTTAAATATTTTAGGCAGGAAATTCGTTTTCAAATTAAAATATTTTTCTGGGTTGGGACCCCCAGACACCCTGGAAGATTTGGTCCCCCCCAATGTTGACTCCATGGCTACGGCCTTGGTGCCGGCCTTCATCGGTGCTACTCTCTAGCAGCACTTGCCCCAACAGTCTATTAAGGTTATATGGGGGATCTTTTGGGAGCTGTGGCGCAGTGGTTAGCGCATCGTGCTGCGAACCCTGAATCTACCAGAGTTCGATTCCTGAAACACCGGTGGCGAATATATGAACCGGTACTGGGTCTCCCCTTGGTCGACTCAGCCTCAAATGAGTACCTGGTGTAGCGGTGTGTAAAAACATCGCCGCTGGGGAAGACAAAGGCGGCCGGACCTGGTGCTGACCACCCACCCCCACCTCGCGTGCCGGCGGCGGCCTTAATAGGTGTTCGCTAACAGCACTTTGGCCCAACATTCTGTGTGTAGGCGACGAGCGGAATGCTGTTGTGGTGCGTTGTGTGTGCTTGCACGTCGAGTTGGAAAAGCCATAGTGCACCTAGCCTGGCACCATCACCGTGGCGACGCCAACCCGCCACTTGGTGGGCAGGTTGTGGCCACGTGTGCGCGGATGAGCGGTGGGCGCAGTGGTTAGCGCGTTGCCACAGCGGGGCCAGTACCGGCCATCCGAGTTCGATTCCTGTCCACGGCTCGTGACATCGGTGACAAATATCTGAGTCGGTTCTGTAATCCCTTAGGTCGACTCAGCCTTAACTGAGTGCCTGGGTTTGTGAAATGAATAAAACCGGACGCGCACACATCAGCACTGGGAAGACAAAGGCGGTCGGGCACGGCACTGACCTCCCCCGCAGTGCTGTGAGCGCCTTGGGAGCGTGACTGGATTGTTAATTAGCGTAATTAACACAGTTGACATGGCAACGTGAGAAGATTACCCCATTGACACTGATGATGATGTTGGTGATGTTGTTGTGACTTTGTTCGTGGTGGTGGTATTGAGATGGGTGGGTGACGATTCTGGTGATGATGTTGCTGATGGTGATGTTGTCGATGTCTGGGTGATGGTGGTGGTGATGATTCTGGTGATGATGATAGTGATGATGGCGGTGGTGATGCAGGAATGTCAACTCAAACAAAGATCCCCCGTATAGCCCAAACAGACTGTTGTGGCAAGTGCTGTCAACGAGCAGCACCTATGAAGGCCGGCACGGCACACGAGGGAATTCTTGGCCAGCACCACGACCGGCCGCCTTTGTCTCCCTAGTGGCGATGTTTATAGACCGCACCAGGTACTCATTTGTGGCCGAGTCGACATAGGGGTGGCCCAGAGCCGGTTCAGATAAACGTCACCGGTGTTGGCCGTGAGCGGGAATCCAACTGAGGTCGCCGGGTTCGTAGCGCAGCGCACTCACCGCTACACACACACAACTCACACACACACACAACTCACACACACACACACAACTCACACACAGACAACCCACACACAACTCACACAACTCACACACACACAACTCACACACACACAACTCACACAACTCACACACACACAACTCACACACAACTCACACAACACACACACAACTCACTCACACACACACAACCTCACACACACACAACTCACACACACACAACTCACACACACACACAACTCTCACACACACAATTCATACACACAACTCACATACACACACAACTCACACACAACTCACACACACAACTCACACACACACACCTCACATACACACGCAACTCACATAACTCACACACACACAACTCACACACAACTCACACACACAACTCACACACACAACTCACACACACAACTCACACACAAACTCACACACACACTGACACACACACACACAACTCACACACACAACTCACACACACAACTCACCCACACACACCTCACACAAACTCACACACACTCACACACACAACTCACACACACAACTTACACACACACACAACTCACACACACACAACTCACACACAACTCACACACACAACTCACACCCACAACTCACACACACAACTCACACACAAACACACACACTGACACACACACACACAACTCACACACAACTCACACACACACCTCACACACAACTCACACACCTCACACACGGCTCATGACCTCTACAAATCGGCAGCGGTGATGCCCTTGCTGGACGTGCTGGTGATGATGATGTTCGTTATGCTGCCACTGATAATAATCCTGATGATGGTGTTGATGCTGATGGAGATGATTATGATTTGTAATGATAGAGCAATGATGATGTTATGATGTACTGATTATGATTACTGTGGTGATGATAATGATGATTGTGGTAATGATCATGGTAATCACGATGATGATAAAGATGACGTAATGATGTATTGATGGTGATGCAATGATGTGCTGCTGATCGTAGTAACGATGGTGGTAATGATATTTGATTACTATGATGGACGATAGTAATTGTAATGAATAATATAATGTACGAACCATGTTGATTGAGATCACTTTGGTGACGATGCGATGATGAATATGATGATGCACTGATGGTATTGATGGTGAATACGGTGGGATGATGATGATGATGATGTACTAATGGTGTTGATGGTGAATACGGTGGGAGGATGATGATGATGTACTGATGGTGTTGATGGTGAATACGGTGGGATGATGATGATGATGTACTGATGGTGTTGATGGTGAATACGGTGGGATGATGATGATGATGTACTGATGGTGTTGATGGTGAATATGGTGGGATGATGATGATGATGATGTACTGATGGTATTGATGGTGAATACGATGCGATGATGATGACGATTATGGTCGTGGTGCTGATGAGGTGAATACCAAGAAAGCATTACTCACTCGCTTCACCGCTGCGGTCACAGCAGCCACCTCCTCACTGACGAGGTTTCTGGGTTCCTCGTCGAGGTGATTGATGACGGCGATGATGGAGACAGCGCTCTGGCCACTTCAATTCATCGACGCGGTGCCGAGGTTGATCGGATGTGCTGGATCGTGAGCTGGTGACGATGGGATGGTGATGCGGTGATGCGCTGGGTGATGAGGTGAGAGATTATCGGTCTCTTGCTGCTCCCTCGTCGCGTTCCTCATCCTCGTCGCGTTCTGTCTCCTCCGCGTGACGCACGCGCGCGGGACCCGCCCGCTCATCACGAACATCCAGGGGGCGCGCGCGTGCGCGTGCGTGCGTGGGCTCGTGCGTGATGCCGTGGGGTTGGCGATGGTGGTGGCGATGGGGGGTCGCGTGCGGTGATGGTGATGATGATGAATGTGATGGTGTGGGGTGATGGGGGATGGCGTGTGATGATGATGATGGATGTGATGGTGTGGGGTGAGAGGTGGGGTGATGATGATGGGGGATGGCGAGCGATGATGGTGATGATGATGAATGTGATGGTTTGGGGTGATGGTTGATGGCGAGCGATGATGGTGATGATGAATGTGATGGTGTGGGGTGATGGGTGGGGTGATGGTAGTGGTGATGGGGGGTCGCATGCGATGGTGGTGAATATGATGGTGTGGGGTGATGGTGGTGATGGGGGATCGCGTGCGATGGGGATGATGAATGTGTGATGGTGCCGGGTGATGGCGGTTCGCGTGTGATGATGATGAATGTGAAATGATAAGGGATAACAGGTGGGGTGATGGTGGTGATGGGGGTTAGCGTGTGATGATGTGAAGTGAGAGGTGGGATCAGTGGCGGCTGGTGATATTTATTTTTGGGGGGGCGCATTTTTTTTATTTTATTGAGGGGGGCAAATAAATATAAAGCAGTACCAAAAACCATTTTGATTACTTGAATATAAATTTTGATTATCTTTATTTACATTTCAGACCAAAAGAAGTACCAAAAAGCATGTTTCCTACTTGAACATAAATGTTTCTCTTTTATATACATTTCAGACCAAAGTACCAAAAAGCATGTTTCCTACTTGAACATAAAAACGTTAGTTTCATGCTATTAGCAATATGGCTGCGGCTACTTTCATGACGTTTGCATTTGTCAGAGAGATGTTTGAGGTCTCTTACCCCCGTCGTTGTCCACAAAACTTCAGTGCCGACACTTTGAAATAAAAGACAGGGAAAACAAAAAAGAGAATTGCTAACATCACATCCAGCCAGCCACCTCCGTTTCTCATAACAAGCGCGGGTGAAGCTTCGTGTGTAGCTTCGTCCTCTGTCACTGGCCTGCTGCTGGATTTGTAAATCGGGTTGGTCCGGTCCGAGATCCTTTATCTTTTTTATTTCTTTCAGCGAAAGCCTTGTGAAAGGGTTTTTTTGTAAATAAATTACAGAATTTGGATGAACTGCTGCCATTGTTTACACAAAAAATTTGATCAGCCTAGCAAGTGTCAAAGTGGTGTCGCCTGCGCACTCGCAGTAGCGTAAATTTGAATGACAGGTGACGAGAACCAATCAGATTGGATAAAATAACATGTATCCAATTCTGATTGGCCAGGGACGCAACGACTTGCGCCCCGAGCAGAATCTTTAAGAAACCAATTAGAGACCAGCTTCAGGTCACATGCTGTCCGAAAATGTAAAGTCTCACATAGACATCCATTTGTCCGGCGCCCCGCATGAAACACATTGAAAAACATAGAAAATAGTTGACCGATTAAGGCCAGTTTTTATTAAATGCTGATGCTTTTCTTACTACCAGCCGGCACATCGTATGAAAAAAATATTTTATTTATGTATTTTTATATAAATTTTGTATATGTTTATTTCTTGAATTTTGATGGGGGCGGCGCCCCTGCGCCCTCTATTGACGAGCCGCCACTGGGTGGGATGATGGTGGTGGTGATGGGGATTCGCAAGTGAAGATAATTAATGTGATGGTGTGGGATAAGAGTTGGGGTGGTGATGGGGGTTATCGTGTGATGGTGATAATTAATGTGATGGTGTAGGGGTTAGAGATGGCGTTGTGATGGGGGTTATCGTGTGATGGTGATGGATGTGATGGTGTTGGGTTAGAGATGGGGTGGTGATGGGGGTTATCGTGTGATGATGATTAATGTGATGGTGTTGGGGTTAGAGATGGGGCTGTGATGGGGGTTATCGTGTGATGGTGATGGATGTGATGGTGTTGGGGTTAGAGATGGGGTGGTGATGGGGGTTATAGTGTGATGGTGATGGATGTGATGGTGTGGGGGTTAGAGATGGGGTTGTGATGGGGGTTATCGTGTGATGGTGACGATGGGACATGTGATGGTGTGATGATGGTTATGAGGACAGATGCACGACAACGAACGACATCGCTCATCTCCACGTGCAGCCCCAAAGCACGGTGGAAACTCCACATTCGCATGACAGGCGCCAGCCCCCCCTAAAGAACAACTATAATTGCCGATGTTTTAATTGGAATGTTGCCGGGCGAGAGATCGTACAGAATGGTCCTTGTGAGTGTGAGGCCTTGCTGTGATTTAGAGAGAGAGATTGGCCCCACAGCAAGCAGGGCTTTCACTGACGAGACAATGTCAGCGTCAAAACATTTCCGCACTTGTGCTCGTCCTGAATGAATGCTACTGAATGTATTCATTCCCAAAAGGTCATCGCGGTGCTGATGGGAGGTGTAAATGTTAACTACCTCGCCTGGTATGCAGGAGGTCGTGGGTTTGATCCCGACCCTGACACCTGCTGCTGTTTATTTTCAGTTTGCGGTGTCTCTCTCTCTCTCTGCCCGTGGTCGCGTGGATTTTTTTCTCCGGGTCCTCCGGTTTTCCCCTCCACGTTTAGAAACACGAGATTGAGATTATTTAGATAATTCTGCTGCTATACATGTCCAGATGATGGGCCACTTTGATGCGCTATCATTTGTGATGGCCACGTCGCTTCTGACAAATAAGTGAACACACCTCAGTGGGCTTTGCCTGGTAGGATGGGGATGGTTTAATGTTGAATTTGTATGCGTTTGGGTGATTTGTTTACATTTCTTGTACTTTGCGCTCCTCTCCGTGACTTTTGTAACGTTCTGACCCCGTGCCCCGACTGGACACCTGCGGGAAAGGGCGCTTCAACAGCTCGCCGGATTCCTCCTGCAGTGTAAACAAATGCGGATTCCGCTAGGTACGTTCGCGTGCTCATTGTGGCGAGGCGGGCAACGTGACGTGAAGACATCGACGGGACCCAGTGGCAAAGGAGCGGCGCTTGTTCCGCCGGCCCATGTCGCGCCAGAACGTGTCGCGGTTTTGGAATCCAGTGAAGGGGGTCGCGCAGAGTCAAATCCGCGCTCTGCGCTCGAGGCGCCGAGTCAAAGTGTAAACCGCGAGCCCAGCACGTTGAGTGGTCCCATGACGCCATTCGCGGGAGCAAGGCCCGTTGTGGGCCAGACATCCGACGGTTCAAATTTGGAGAGAGACAGAGCGTCAGAGACAGAGACGGACTTTTGACTTTTAAACAACTTTTATTTCCGCCAGCAGCAACAGCACTGGAGGCGATTCCGATATGAAATACACAAAGTCATCAGCAAACAAATGAAAATAAACGCTATAAATCCACGCTCTGTGGCGCTAAATGTACCGCGCACAACACGAAATAAAAGTAACGTGGTGGTGGTCATCGCGCACGCTTCAGAAGGTGAACACGAGGGTGCCGTCCACGCTGGTACAGAGGGCTTTTTCGGCTCCCCAGCGTTCGAAGAAGACGTGCACATCACCGGCATGTGTGTGGTATGCGTGCTCCAGTCGGAGCCGCAGAAAGAGAAACAGAGAGACAGAAAGAGAGACATAGAGAGATACATAGAGACTTTGACTTTTAAACAACTTTTATTGCCGCCAGCAGCAAAATCACTGGAGGCGATTTCAATATGAAATGCACAAAGTCACCAGCAAACAAAAGAAAACAAACGCTACAAATCGACGCGCTGTGGCGCTGAAAGCACCGCGCACAATACAAAAGAAAAGGGCACGTGGTGGTGGTGTCATCGCGCACGCCACGGTGACGAGCGAGCGCTTCAGAAGGTGAACACGAGGGTGCCGTCCACGCTGGTACAGAGAGGGGCTTTTCCGGCTCCAGCGTTCGAAGAAGACGTGCACATCACCAACATGTGTGTGGTACATGGCGTGCTCCAGCCGGAGCCGCGCCTTAAGCAGGCCTCTGAACACTGGAAGCACAGAGCAGCCGTCAGTGTCACCCTCCAGCATCTTTTTTCTCGTTATGTACACCGCCATCTACATAGAGAGAGACAGACAGAGAGAGAGACAAACAAAACTCACAACGACCGAGTTACTCAAATATTACGCGGCATCGTGAGAACGGCAGTAATGATTGCACCCATCCGCTACTGCGGGGAGCTGGCAGGAGCCTCCTGAAAAGGAAGTCTTGATACTCATCTCTCGTCTTAACGGTTGGCATAAAGCACTCTGATAAAATAGCGGTGGTGTAGCGGTGAGGGCGCTACGCTGCGCTACGAACCCGGCGCCAGCGAGTTCGAGTCCTGCTCACGGCCCAACACCGGTGACGAATGTCTGAACCGGTCCTGGGCCTCCCCTAGGTCGACTCAGCCTCAAATGAGTACCTGGTGCGGTGTCAACATCGCCACTCGGGAGACAAAGGCAGCCGAGCGTGGTACTGGCCGCCCACCCCCTCGTGTGCTGTTCTGACCTTTATAGGTGCTAGCTAACAGCACTTGCCCTAACAGTCTGGTGAGGCTATACGGGGGTTCTTTGTGTTTTTGGAGATGAGAATGAAATGGATGAAAGGAAGCAATGGGGGCGAATCTGTGATGATGATGCGTGAATTCGGTGAAAGCGATGACAGGATACGATAACGATGACGAATGGATTGAATGAATGGGGGTGAATGCGTGATAGCCATGTGATGAGAATGTGAAGAGGGAGGGGGGGGGGGGTCGTGGTGGTGAGCTCGGGATAACAATCGGAGTGAGTTGTGAGTGAGGAGTGGAAGCTTAGCGAGCAAATGCAAGGCCGTAGCCATGGGTCAACATTGGGGGGGACCAAATCTTCCAGGGTGTCTGGGGGTCCCAACCCAGAAAAAATATCCAAATTTAAAAACTAATTTCTTGCCTAAAATAATTTTTTTTTTACTAACACATGGGATGGACTTTTTATTTAATTTGTACAATAATGTCTAATGGGTGTATTGTATTACATTGCTCTGTTTTTACTTTTTTTACAATTTCTTGTTTCATTTTATGTAATGGCAGATATTAGGGATTAATAAAGAACAACCATAACCACAATCATATAAACAGCAATCTATGCATTGATTTATATGAAGACAAGTCCAGATATTGTGGCCAAGGTTGAGCAAATTGTTGTTTTTATTTACATAGCATAGCAATTATTTTTATAGCAATATATTGGGGGGGACATTTTGAGCATATTTGAATATGGGGGGGGGGGGTGTGTCCCTCCCCCCCCCCCCCCAATATATATGATAATTACAGGCTTGGCTTAACGTGTCGGGGGAAGTTTGTCCCAGTCAAGGGGGGCCGAGAAGAGACTCTGTGAGGTGTTGCCTGGGTGGGTCGACAAGCAGACGGTCGATTGGGGGGGGGGGGGTGGGGAGGGGCTGTTGTATATATTGTCTTGAAAAATATGAAAAATGTAATGAAAACAGAAAATTATGCTAATTTATGTAACTATGTAAACCACTGCAATTTTTAACTTGTACTGGTTATGTTTTAGTGTATTCACGTCATGTCTCAGAATTCAGATCTCACCGCAGGATACAGTTCTTATCATTAACATTATTATGCATGAAATTAGGAAGGAACCATTCTTCTGTGTTAAGCAACTTTAATCTCTAAAAGCACTCTAATATGCTCGGAATTGTCAACACAGTACACCTGGAGATGTCCTACTCATTGATCCGTACAATTAACCCTCAATGGTTACGTTTGTTAAATCTGAGCAAAAGAACAATCGGCTAATTTCTCAGAGGAGAGCGACCATGCACGGCGATAGGAAAAGTCCTTAAAAAAATAATCTGACAATATTCATACGAACAGTGATAAATAAACATCTGCCCAGGGCAAAAGTAGACGTCAATTAATTCATTGATAAAATGATGTAATTAAGACGTGTCCCGCAACAATAGCTAACAGATGCTGATCAATTGTCTAATGGAGCTTGAATGAGAACAGGCTATCCCTCAGAGTCGCGCGATAACACACGCTGATAGGATACTTATAAATGTCTCGCGTGTCATCAATGAGTTCATTGGTAAGATTATGCAATGTACGAAATGTCCTGGAACAAGAGTGTGCGGCAGTGTGCCTGTTTGCCTAACCTTGTTGTAACAGCTCTGAGGATCGAAACGTCGTGATTTAATTTATTTTCTACCTACGTGACTTTACCGAAAGGACCAAAGAGTATGGATTCCTGCAGTGACGAAAGCTTCAAATGAAGATAGATGCTTATCAATTGGCAAAGGGGACATTGATGAATTAGCGGGCAAGATTATGTGATCAAAAGAAAAATCTCGACACAATAGTATTCCTGTGAGTGTGTAGATTCGTAACATCGATGCTTTTAGATGTTGTGTGCCATCAATGCATTCATTGGCAAGGTTATGCAATTAACGAAAACGAATGACTAAATACTTCTAAACGACCTTATTCGTGCAACTCACTGGACAGAACAATGCTTTTGACAATCCGCTAATAGTTAACGCACCACCTTGGGATGGCTACCCTTTTTGAAACATAAAGATCACTTTTGGAGCAATCTTATGTGTGTGTGGACGTGTTGTCATCTTGCTTAACTCTTTGAGTTAGCGGGCTCCGAGGTGAGGCGTTCCTTGTACCGAAAATACCTCGGTTCCCAGCTGGGGGCGATGGGTCGGGGTGTGTGCGTGTCATACACACGGCGATCCCGCCTGCGCCGACACTCCCTCTCTTGGCTGCGCCGACAGGTTCTTTCCACTGCTGGGTGGTTGTTGAGCCGGCACGATGCTCGCCGTCGGCAGCGCCCGTGCGCGATGATCCCGTCGTCAGATAGCGCTTGCAGCTCGTCCGCTGAACGCCGCTCCTCACACCTGTCGATGTGTGTGTGTCGATGTGTGTGTGTCGATGTGTGTGTGTCGATGTGTGTGTGTCGATGTGTGTGTGTCGATGTGTGTGTGTCGATGTGTGTGTGTCGATGTGTGTGTGGGGGGAGCGGTAGTGTAGCGGTTAACGCGCTGCGCTATGAATCTGGCGACCCGGGTTCGATTCCCGCTCATGGCCAACACCAGTGACGATTGTCTGAACCGGTCCTGGGCCTCCCCTGGGTCGACTCAGCCTGAAATGAGTACCTGGTGCGGTGTGTAAACATCGCCACTAGGGAGACAAAGGCGATCGGGCGTGGTCCTGGCCACCCACCGTTCCGACCTTCATAGCTGCTCGCTAACAGCACTTGCCCCTACAGTCTGTTAAGGCTATACGGGGGATCTTTATATTTGTGTCGAACATCTGGCGCCGACACTCGTTCTTGTGGCTGCGCTGGTCAGGCTCTCTCTACTGCTCTGTACTCTCTCCATTGGCTGCAGCTGCCAGCTTCGCGCGGGCACCCTGAGGTGCCTCCAGTCCTTCCTCCAGTCAGGGCTCCATGTAGAATTACACTTTCAGCAGCTGCTGTATATTTGGAGTTTGCTGTCTCTCTCTCTCTCTGTGGTCGCGTGGATTTTTCTCCGGGTCCTCTGGTTTTTGCCTTCACCTTTCGTAATGAGCAACACGCGTTTAGAGTATTTGGCTGCTATGAATTTAAACACGACGATGATGAGCCACTTCGTCGGGCTGTCATTTGTAATGGCCACACGTCGCTTCTGAAAAAGAGCCGCACAGCGAAGTGGGGCCTTACCTGTTCAAATATAAAAACAGCTTTTAGCTTTGGGACCTTTTTGCCAGTATCAGAGTATGAAAAACAAGAATAGGTTTTACCCTTTCTGGCAATAAAACAGCTGTTCAGATGTTCAAACACCAAATCGATACCTTTGGCATGGAACGAAGCTGCTCCATTATATCGTTGCTCGCCCCGAGCTATAAATGCTCTGTTACGTGTGGCGTTGTCTTTGTGCTGTTCGTCTGTTGACGTTGTTCTCTGGTCTCACACTGCTGAGACTAGGCCATGAAGAAGGATGTCTGTGGTGTAGGCCAATCAGTTTCAAAGACAATGCCATCTATTATTATCAGAGCCACGTGTGTTTGCATGTTCAGCACAAGTATCGTGTGTGGTGAATGCACTGCTTGGTCCTTGCAAAAGTGATCAACTTGGTGTTTGAACATCTTAACACAACTCCTGTTTTGTTTCATGAACGACTAAATACGAAAATAAACAATTTTAATTTCATTGTTTTCTTTACTCTATTTAACTACTTATATGTCGAAATATATAGGCTCTGCTGGGTGGGCGGAGCAGGAATTGAAAATGCGGCCCGGTAACCTCCTTCGCTTTAATCCACTCTAGATTCTTTATTTATTCTGCTCGTTCACCCCGGAAAGCCGACAATTGCCCTAGCACTGCGGCCCTATAGGGGCCGTCCATAAAATACGCCACGCACCTGGGGGGGGGGGGGGGGGTTGTCAGACATTTGTGACGATGTGTGACGAGAGGGGGGGGGGGAGAAATGTGACGTCACATCAAAATGCGCAACAGCCACAGAGTTGTGGAGAAATCCTCCCTCCTGTTTCGCTCTTAAATCGAGGAGGGGTACAAATGTGATGTCGAAAACACGTTCTACTTAATTAAATATACTTTTAATCAATGTTTTCTCCTGCAACATCAGAGTGCAGCGCCACATTAAATACGCACTACAATGTCAATAGTTTAAAGCGATTTGAAGCATGGTTTATTTTTTTTTGGGGAGGCAGAGCTTTGTGACGTCATATTTGAGGGGGGGGGTCTGACTTTTTGTGACGTCGTGTGACGAAGGGGGGGGGGGGGTCAAAAATCGTCCAAAATCGCGTGACGTCATTTATGTTTGGCCAACTGCTTTTAATGTGTTAATGTGAAGCTCTGGACTCGACTTTAGATTCCATAATGGGGGGGGGGGGTAGATCGCGTAGATATATGAATGTGTCGTGAAACCCACCATCACCCGACATAGCCAATTATTCGTAAGGTTTGTCAGGTAAACAGAACATGCCAATTCGTGACTAACACAGCACACACGGGTTGTTGATTTGGAGAGTAAACCCACAGCAACATTTACAATTCAAGTCGCCGAGACGTTTCGCCGGTAATTGCAAAATCAGCAACAACAACAACAACCATCACCACCACCATAGCAACATCAACAACCACAACAACAGCCAACACAGCAACATCAACAACAACCAGCATCCTCATTGGGCAACAGCCACAGAGTTGTGGAGAAATCCTCCCTCCTGGTTTCGCTCTTTAATCGAGGAGGGGTACAAATGTGATGTCGTCCCTTGCGAGCCTCAATCAAGGTGCCAAGACCCAGAGGATGTTGGGATTCCAATTTTTGTTGCCCACCACGAGAGGGCGATGTTGGCGAGGCGAAGCTTCACACCAAGGGCGAGTAAGAACAAACAACATCGTGGGACGTTTTTGTTGTTGTTGTTGTTGACAGTATCAACGCAAGAATAATAATAGCAATAGGTGTTTACCCTTCCTGGTAATACAACAGGAGATGTTAAGATGTTCAAACACCGAATAGATGCCCTTTGCAAGGAATCAGGCATTAGCCACACACGCAACTTGTCGTGAACATGCAAACAGACACGCGGCTCTGATAATAATGGATGGCATTGTCTTTCAAACCGACTGGCCTCCAAGAGACGGCAGCAGCCTTCTTCGTAGCCCAGTCTCACGAGCAGTGTTAGCCCGGAGAACAACGCCAAGAGGCGAACAGCACAAAGACGATGCCACTATCAGAGCATTTGTACCTAGGGGTGAGCAGCTCTCATTCGTGGCGGTGACGACACCACAAACCACGACCACCACTGCCACCACCACCACCCACCACCATCAACCAAGCAACCACCACCACCAACCATCAACCAACCACCACCACCCAACCACCCACCACCAACCAACGACCACGCACCACCCACCACCAACCATCAACCGATCACCACCACTACCACGACCACCCCCACGACCAACCACCCACCACCCACCCCCACCACCAACCACCCACCACCCACCACCAACCAACCACCACCCACCACCAACCACCCACCAACCACCAACCACGACCACCACCAACCACCACCACCCACCATCCACCCCCACTACCACCCACCACCAACCACCACCCACCACCAACCACCACCAACCACCACCCACCACCAACCCACCCCCACCACCAACCACCACCACTCACCACCAACCACCCAGCACTCACCACCAACCACCCACCACTCACCACCAACCACCACTAACCACCAACCACCCACCACCACCCACCACCAACCAACCACCCACCACCATCCACCAACAACCGCACTCAAGGCCACGAGAGGCCGCCAATGGCCGCACTTATGGCCACCACTTCTCATCGGCTGCATAACGCTGCTGTGTGGAAGCTCCCTGGTCTGTCGCTCAAAACGAAGCGTCGGTTCTTCTCGGTCACGGTCATGCCCTCCCTTCATCACGTGGACCCCCCCTAATGGAACAGCTTCGCAGGTTAAACACATTCAGGCTGGTCTACCTACGAACCATCCTGAGTTTCACAGGCTGGATTGTGTGAGCTCACTAATCTTTGAAAGATCTGAACACATTCCCATCGATGAGCTCCTCCGGCAGGCAAGGCTGCGTTGGCTGGGTCATGCAGCCCGCATGCCCAACCACCGCATGCCTAAACAGTGCTTGTTCGGCCGGATAGAGGGGGCTAAACAGACGAGGAACGGGCTGGAGAAGAGATGGAATGATGTGGCACAAGAGGATGTGGAGCGGAATTAACTTTGCAATGACTGGCACCAGCGGTGTCAAGATCGGCCTCTGTGGAGGAGGCTCGTGAAGGACGCTGCTACTGAGCAATTGGAGGCAGTCGCCCTCAAACAACACCGAAGGGCAGAAAAGCAATGCTCACAACAACGAGCGGAGCGCCGGGTGTCTAAAACACAGCGAGTTGCCACGGTAGGGAGCACAGGTGGTGCATCTTCCAGTCATCTCAGTCAGTCAACCCATGGTACCTGGGACTGCCCCGTGACCTCCTGCCATCGATACTTCACGTAGCTTTAAAGTGCACATAGCCTGGCACAGGCGCTGTGGTGACATCACCGTCACTCAGTGGCGAATGGCGGTTGTTGTGTGCGTAGTATGTGTCCCCATGCTGGTGCGTGTGTGTGGGGGGGCAATGGCGTAGTGGTTAGCGCTCACGGCCACCATCACCAATGATGATTATCTGAAACGGTCCTGGGCCTCCCCTAGGACGACTCATCCTCTAAATGAGTACATGGTTCTGTGTGTAAACATTGTCACTGGGGAGACAAAGGCGGCCGGGCGTGATGCTGGCTACCCACGCACCACGTGTGTCGTGCCGCCCTTTATAGCTGCTCGCTAACAGCACTTGCCCCAAGCGTCTGTTTAGGCTATCCGGGTTATCTTTGTCTGTGTGTGTGTGTGGTGAGTGAGAGGGAGATTAGGTCAGCATTAGCCTCCCAATGCAGTCATTTGCGCCACACAAGTCCAGCACAAGCCGGAGGGAGAAAAAAAATCCAGATCACGGATACAGTGTGGTAGACAAAGATGAAGATCCCCCTTATAGCCTTAACAGATATTTGGGTCAAGTGCTGTTAGCGAGCAGCTTTGCGGGCCGGTTTGGCGCACGATGGGGTGGGTGGCCAGTACAACGCCCGACCGCCTTTGTCTTCCCAGTGGCAATGTTTGCACACGGAACCAGGTACTCATTTAAGGCTTAATCGACCTAGGGGAGGACCAGGACTGGTTCAGATATTGCAGCGCTCTAACCGCTGCACCACCACTCCTCGTCATACAATACGGTATATATACACGAGAACTTATAAACACACAAGACATTCACTGATAAGGCTGCCAGTTCAATGTCAGTGCACAGCCGATGATGAAACGCATTCCCACCATTGCATCGACGGAGGGAAATACGTACCGTGAATTGCATTGCGAAGAGCAGACGAGTTCAAGTTGATCTTCTTTAGCCGGGTGAGATCTCGGACGAGTTCAAGTTGGTATTGTTAAACCAGGTGAGAACTTGGACGAGTTCAAGACGGTCTCGTTTAGCCGGATGAGATCTCGGATGAGTTCAAGTTGTCTTGTTAAACCAGGTGAGATCTTGGACGAGTTCAAGTTGGTCTTGTTAAACCAGGTGAGATCTTGGACGAGTTGAAGTTGGTCTTGTTAAACCAGGTGAGATCTCAGACGAGTTCAAGTTGGTCTTGTTTAGCCGGATGAGATCTCGGACGAGTTCAAGTTGGTCTTGTTAAACCAGGTGAGATCTTGGACGAGTTGAAGTTGGTCTTGTTAAACCAGGTGAGATCTTGGACGAGTTCAAGACGGTCTTGTTTAGCCGGATGAGATCTCGGACGAGTTCAAGTTGGTCTTGTTAAACCAGGTGAGATCTTGGACGAGTTGAAGTTGGTCTTGTTAAACCAGGTGAGATCTCAGACGAGTTCAAGTTGGTCTTGTTTAGCCGGATGAGATCTCGGACGAGTTCAAGTTGGTCTTGTTAAACCAGGTGAGATCTTGGACGAGTTGAAGTTGGTCTTGTTAAACCAGGTGAGATCTTGGACGAGTTCAAGACGGTCTTTGTTTATCCAGATGAGATCTCAGACGAGTTCAAGTTGGTCTTGTTTAGCCGGATGAGATCTCGGACGAGTTCAAGTTGGTCTTGTTTACCTGGGTGTGATCTCGGACTAGTTCAAGTTGGTCTTGTTAAACCAGGTGAGATCTCGGACGAGTTCAAGTTGGTCTTGTTTACCTGGGTGAGAACTTGGACAAGTTCAAATTGGTCTTGTTTACCTGGGTGAGATCTCGGACGAGTTCAAGTTGGTCTTGTTAAACCAGGTGAGATCTCGGACGAGTCCAATTTGGTCTTGTTTACCTGGGTGAGAACTTGGACGAATTCAAGTTGGTCTTGTTAAGCCAGGTGAGATCACGGACGAGTTCAAGTTGGTCTTATCCGAGTTCTCACCTGGCTAAACAAAACCAACTTGAACTCATCCGGAAAAAAATTTTGCGGTCAATTATTTGGGGGGGCGGCGTGGGGGGTGGCGGCGCGAGGGGGGGGGGTCACCAGACATGTAGGGATAACCGATGTACACAACGGGGATGAAGAAGCAACAAGACGGAGAGAAATAATTAAACTACGTCACGGACATTGAGAGAACACACGCTCACGCAGTTCACCGGGTTCGTGGGCACTGTCGCCATGTCATCTGTGCCTTTTTGCCATATGATAAAAACATTCACTGCACACACTTTTATTTGCACTCAAAAGTAGAAAATAAATTATTTTTACCCCAGAATTAATCAAATTTGATGCGCTCAATAAAAGTGGGTGAAAGGAAACCACCCAGTATTATTCAGCACATCAAATTTGATTAACTCTGGGGTCAAACGAACTTAATTTCTACTTTTGAGTGCAAAATAAAGGCACGTGCATTGAGGAGCATGTTTTTTTTAATATTTTAAAATATTTTTTTTAAATGTTTTATTACCTAATTGAGTTTTGAGTGTTTCAGTTCAGCCGCACTCCAAGTCTTTACGTCGGCCGACATCACGAATGAAACATCCCTCGCGAAGGGTAAGGACCCCCCCCCCCCCCGTTACCGTCGAACCTCCCGGGTTTCCCAACCTTCCAACGCCGCCAATGGTCGAATAATCAACCGGATCGGGAATCGGACAGGGGAGGGGTGCATCGGGTGACCGGTGCGGCCCACCCGATGCACGAATGGCGCCATAAAAGATTCGGCCAAGAATCCCAAACCAATAGACCCACATCGTAAACATTCTGCTGCTGCTGCCTCCTTCATCCCTTTCCGAAGCGGAACTGACGAGAACCATCCACTCTTGCTTCTGAGCAGACAACTGAGTGGATCGCGAAAATAAATGACACTTTTAATCCGCTGCTTTGAATCTATATACGAAAGGAGAGGAATAAGACGATGAGCACTACGTCCACAGGAGAGATGGAGCGACGATGTTGACGAGATCAAGCTCGTGCGTGCTGCAGCGTGCTCGTTGTGGCATCGCGGGATCGTCAGAGGTTGGCGGAGGCTTTCATCCAGCAGTGGACTGACCGTGGCTCGTGACGATGGTGATGATGGCTGATTTCTATAAGGGGTGGAGCGGTGGCAACGGCAGGTGGTGGTGGCGAGCGGTGGTGCAGCGGTTGGCGCGCTACGAACCTGGCGACCCGAGTTCGAATCCCGCTCACGGCCACCAACACCATTGACGAATATTTGAATTGGTTCTGAGCCTCCCCTAGGTCGACTCAGCCTCAAACGAGTACCTGGTGTGGTGCGGAAAAATGGTCACTGGGGAGACAAAGGCGGCCGGGCGTGGTGCTGGCCACCCACACACCCTCGTGTGCAGATCTGGACTTCATCGGTGCTACTCGCTAACAACACTTGCCTACAACAGCCTGTTAAGGCGACACGGTTGGATCTTTATCTGTCACAAGATATAATCCTGCCACTTTACAAGTCTTAATTAACCGCGTTGTGTGTTGATTACACGAGCGTGAAACTTCTTACAACACAAACGGGTTTGTGGATTATTATTTACAATGCAGTATGTCGGACAGCCTGCAATCGAGGCTCCTCGACAAACGCAAATTGTTCCGGCGTTCGAGAAGTTTGACCGTGACCTGCGAACTCCATCGCCGTGGTGGCTGCGACACGCGGCAAGGGGATTGGAGTCGCGGACGTAGCAATGGAGTGGGATGGGAAACGTAGAGAGACGTGGGAAGAGAGGCAGGGGAGGAGTCACAGGGGGGGGGGGCTGAGGGGGGGCTCAGCCACAGGGGGGCTGGGGGGGTTCAGCCCCCCTGAAATTTTGGGAAAGTCGGTAATCTGGATAACCGGATATCCGGCTGCTACAAAATGCTGGCTGCCACCTTGTGGTGCCCTCCAGGCTGCTTGAGCGGCAGCCTTTCGAACTTATCGAACTTATTAGCCACATCAGCGGCTCCGACCTATTAATAAACTCCGCACGTCCGCCACGGCCTTCTGGAACAATCGGGATTCGGATTCACTCTCTTAGAGAGGAGAGAGGAGGAAGAGTGGGGATTGAGAGCACAGGTATGGAGACGATTCGTCAGAAGGGCCATGCTGCAGGAGGAATCTGATGAGCTATGAAGCTCTTTTTCACACATGTCCGGTAGGGGCACGGGGTAATAACGTTACAACAACAAACACGACAGGAGTGCAAAGTACAAGAAATGTAAACAAATCACCCAAAACACAAACACGACACTAAACCATCTCCATCATACCAGGCAAAGCCCACTGAGGTGTTCACTTGTTTCTCAGAAGCGACCTGGCCACACATGACAGCTCAACAAAGTGGCCCATCATTTGGACATTTATAGCAGCACGAAATAATCTAAATACTCTTAAGCGCGTTGTTTCTAAATGTGGAAGGACAACCCGGAGGACCCGGAGAAAAAAACCCACGCGATCACGGAGAGAGAGACACGCAAACTCCAAATATACAGCAGCAGGCGTCAGCAGCAGGCGTCAGGGTCGAGTTTGAACTCACGACCTCCTACGTACCAGGGGAGGTAGTTAACATCTCATAGTCACCGCGGCGAGAAGGGACGGAGAGACGGGAGCAAGCGGGTTCAGGAATAGATGAGGAGAGGGAGGGAGGGAGACGCTGCTGCTGCATGGAGGAGGAGCGGCGTGGCCACACACACGCAAGTCACGTGGTGTACGGGAGGCTTCAGCTGAATGAGAGACGGCACAGGTGCATACGGAGACGTGTGCAGGTCTCTCTGCAAATCATCCACGTGCTCATGAAGAAGGTGCCAGTGCTCGAAACGTCGCCAATTGTGTTGGGCTTCTCTCCTGTTTAAAGCTACAGCGTTATTGACGAACGTGTTCGTTGTGTTTGTACACCACTGCCAACGCAGCAGCAGCACCAGGGTATTGTACACACGCGCGTGTGTGATGTGCACGCGCGTGTGTGTATTGAATAAGCGCGTGTGTGTATTGAATAAGCGCGTGTGTGTATTGAACAAGTGCGTGTGTGTGTAATGTGCACGTGCGCGCGCGACCTTTAATCCACACTCGGGGGTCGCCGCGCGCTCCGTCTCCCGCACGATCCTCGCGCGGGAGACGGAGAGGGGAAATTCACGAAACCGTGAGCCCAGCTCTGAACACTGTACACGTAACCTCGTCAACCCTCCCTCCCCTCCGTCCTCCTCTTGCACTCTCGCACTGCTCTCTCCCACTCTCTGCCTGATTAAAAGGACTTAATCCAACAAAAATCTCTGCACATAATCTTCGAAAAATGCGGCCGTGCAATGGGGGGTGCCAGAACATTGGGATGGCTGCGTGGGAGGACGAGGGTGCGTGGGTGGTTGGGTGTTTGGGTAGCTGGGTGGTTGGGTGGCTGGGTGGTTGGGTGGCTGGGTGGTTCGGTGGCTGGGTGGTTCGGTGGCTGGGTGGTTCGGTGGCTGGGTGGTTGGGTGGTTGGGTGGCTGGGTGGTTGAGTGGTTCGGTGGCTGGGTGGTTGAGTGGTTCGGTGGCTGGGTGGTTGAGTGGTTCGGCGGCTGGGTGGCTGGGTGGTTCGGTGGCTGGGTGGTTGAGTGGTTCGGTGGCTGGGTGGTTGAGTGGTTCGGTGGCTGGGTGGTTGAGTGGTTCGGTGGCTGGGTGGTTGAGTGGTTCGGTGGCTGGGTGGTTGAGTGGTTCGGTGGCTGGGTGGCTGGGTGGTTCGGTGGCTGGGTGGTTGAGTGGTTCGGTTGCTGGGTGGTTGAGTGGTTCGGCGGCTGGGTGGCTGGGTGGTTCGGTGTCTGGGTGGTTGAGTGGTTCGGTGGCTGGGTGGTTGAGTGGTTCGGTGGCTGGGTGGTTGAGTGGTTCGGTGGCTGGGTGGCTGGGTGGTTGAGTGGTTCGGTGGCTGGGTGGTTGGGTGGTTCGGTGGCTGGGTGGTTGAGTGGTTCGGTTGCTGGGTGGTTGAGTGGTTCGGTGGCTAGGTGGCTGGGTGGTTGAGTGGTTCGGTGGCTGGGTGGCTGGGTGGTTCGGTGTCTGGGTGGTTGAGTGGTTCGGCGGCTGGGTGGTTGAGTGGTTCGGTGGCTGGGTGGTTGAGTGGTTCGGTGGCTGGGTGGCTGGGTGGTTGAGTGGTTCGGTGGCTGGGTGGTTGAGTGGTTCGGCGGCTGGGTGGTTGAGTGGTTCGGTGGCTGGGTGGTTGAGTGGTTCGGCGGCTGGGTGGCTGGGTGGTTCGGTGGCTGGGTGGTTGAGTGGTTCGGTGGCTGGGTGGCTGGGTGGTTCGGTGGCTGGGTGGTTGACTGGTTCGGCGGCTGGGTGGCTGGGTGGTTCGGTGGCTGGGTGGTTGAGTGGTTCGGTGGCTGGGTGGCTGGGTGGTTCGGTGGCTGGGTGGCTGGGTGGTTCGGTTGCTGGGTGGTTGAGTGGTTCGGTTGCTGGGTGGTTGAGTGGTTCGGTGGCTGGGTGGCTGGGTGGTTCGGTGGCTGGGTGGTTGAGTGGTTCGGTTGCTGGGTGGTTGAGTGGTTCGGTTGCTGGGTGGCTGGGTGGTTCGGTGGCTGGGTGGCTGGGTGGTTCGGTTGCTGGGTGGTTGAGTGGTTCGGTTGCTGGGTGGTTGAGTGGTTCGGTTGCTGGGTGGCTGGGTGGTTCGGTGGCTGGGTGGTTGAGTGGTTCGGTGGCTGGGTGGCTGGGTGGTTCGGTGGCTGGGTGGCTGGGTGGTTCGGTGGCTGGGTGGTTGAGTGGTTCGGTGGCTGGGTGGCTGGGTGGTTCGGTGGCTGGGTGGTTGAGTGGTTCGGTTGCTGGGTGGTTGGGTGGTTGACTGGTTGGGTGGCTGGGTGGTTGACTGGTTGACTGGTTAGGTGGCTGGGTGGCTGGGTTGCTGGGTGGCTGGGTGGTTGAGTGGTTAGGTGGCTGGGTGGTTGGGTGGTTGAGTGGTTCGGTGGCTGGGTGGTTCGGTGGCTGGGTGGTTGGGTGGTTCAGTGGCTGGGTGGTTCGGTTGCTGGGTGGTTGGGTGGCTGGGTGGTTCGGTTGCTGGGTGGTTCGGTGGCTGGGTGGTTCAGTGGCTGGGTGGTTAGGTGGCTGGGTGGTTGGGTGGTTGAGTGGTTCGGTGGCTGGGTGGTTCGGTGGCTGGGTGGCTGGGTGGTTCGGTGGCTGGGTGGTTCGGTTGCTGGGTGGTTCGGTGGCTGGGTGGTTCGGTTGCTGGGTGGTTGAGTGGTTCGGTGGTTCGGTGGTTGAGTGGTTCGGTTGCTGGGTGGTTGGGTGGCTGGGTGGTTGGGTGGTTGACTGGTTGGGTGGCTGGGTGGTTGAGTGGTTGACTGGCTAGGTGGCTGGGTGGTTGGGTGGTTGACTGGTTGGGTGGCTGGGTGGTTGAGTGGTTGACTGGTTGGGTGGCTGGGTTGCTGGGTTGCTGGGTGGTTGGGTGGCTGGGTGGTTGGGTGGCTGGGTGGTTGGGTAGCTAAGTGGTTGGGTGGTTGAGTGGTTCGGTTGCTGGGTGGTTGAGTGGTTCGGTGGCTGGGTGGCTGGGTGGTTCGGTGGCTGGGTGGTTTGGTGGTTTGGTGGTTGGGTGGCTGGGTGGTTGAGTGGTAAGGTGGCTGGGTTGCTGGGTGGTTCGGTGGCTGGGTGGCTGGGTGGCTGGGTGGTTGGGTGGCTGGGTGGCTGGGTGGTTGGGTGGCTGGGTGGCTGAGTGGTTGGGTGGTTGGGTGGTTTGGTGGTTGGGTGGCTGGGTGGTTGAGTGGTAAGGTGGCTGGGTTGCTGGGTTGCTGGGTGGCTGGGTGGCTGGATGGCTGGGTGGTTGAGTGGTTGGGTGGCTGAGTGGTTGAGTGGTTCGGTGGCTGGGTGGCTGGGTGGCTGGATGGCTGGGTACCCAACCACCCATCCACTCAGACATGCAACTTCTCACTGAGTAAGGTTGAGTGACGCCCTGGGTCGATGCACACTCAGATTTTGAGCCTAAATCTTCTCAAGGGCTGGATTTGTCACCCGGACAATGGCTCGGGGATTCCTCATCTATCGCTAAGGCTTGGCTCTCCACAGCAAAATCTCCACTCGCTCACCCGCTCGCTCACCCGCTCGCTCCACTAATTGCACGAAAACTCCAGTCACGCACCCACTCACCCACCCGCAAACTCACCAACCCCATCAAACAGCCACCAACTCCACCATTTAATCCACTAACTCAACCAAAATCACACACATACCTACTCACCCACTACCACACACACTCATCTACTCATGCACTCGCTCATCCACCCACTCAATTACCCAAACATCCACCCACCTGCTCATTCCCCTACCCACCCACCCACTCATTTACCCGACCATTCATCCACTCAACCGTTCATCGAATACCCCACTAACGCGCTCGTTCACTCACCTAACAACCTGCTCACGAGACAACTCACCAAACCCACCCACCTACACGATCACCCACACACCCTCCCACCGACCGACCCCACCTGCTCAACCAACCGCGCGTTCTCCCTCCGAGGCACACCGCGAGGGAGCCGGCGTGTAAATACCACGGTTAAATACAAATTCACTTATCGATTCATAGAGACCCGGCACATCTCAATTCCCTGCCGGGTCACACCATCACTCATGGCTCTCCCCCCCACCACCACCACCACGCACGAGGCGGGCAGGAGGGAGGGGGGTCAGGGTGGGAGCCACAGGGCAGAGGAGGAGCGAGCAGAGGAGCGGGGAGCGTTTAGCATTCTCCCCAGATCTCCCCTTGCGGAGAGCAAAGGGCCGAGCGTGTTGGAGTGAGTTGGGGTTTTCGCTGTGGTCGGAGCCGAGCTACCCGACTCGCGATGGGCTCCCAAAACTCCTGTAGTCGTTATATCTCGCTTTGAGTCGACCCCATCCGTCGCCACCATCATAATTGGTGTGTCGGTGTGCGTGGGTGTGCATGGAGGTGTGTGCGTGGGTGTGTGCGTGTCTGTGCGTGGGTGTGTATGTGCATGCGTTCCTGTGTGCGTGGGGGTGTGTGCGTGGGTGTGTGTGTGCGTGGGGGTGTGTGCGTGGGTGTGTGTGCGTGGGTGTGTGCGTGTGTGGGGGTGTGTGCGTGTGTGGGGGTGTGTACGTGTGTGGGTGTATGCGTGGGTGTGTTTGTGTACAGATATAATGGGAGGCTGATCGATGCCCGGGTGCGGTCAAGGGATGACTCCCTATTGGTCAACCACGTTATGTATGCCGATGATTTGGTAATTGCTGCTCATTCAGAGGAGGAGTTGGAGACGTTGCTGCTGAAACTGGAGCGTGCCACTAAGAGGTGGGGCCTTACCATCAGCCCCACCAAAACTAAGCACCTGCCTGGGTATTTTGTACCATCGGACACTCCACCCTCAGAGCTCCCAATCGTTGATGGGGCAGTTGTGGAGAGGGTGGAGAGTTTCTAATACCTGGGCAGTGTGCTAATGACCGGTTCCGGTTTAACAGCAGAGGTCTCACTCCGAATCAGTTGAGCGGCATTATATTTTTCATCGGTTGCGTAACGCTGTGTGGAAGCTACCTGGTCTGTCGCTCCGCACGAAGCTTCAGGTCTTCTCGGCTTGCGAAACGAGGACCCCCCTAATGGAACATCTTCGCCGGTTAGAAACATTTAGGCTGGCCTGCCTACGATCCATCCTCGGTTTAACCAGGCTGGATTGTGTGAGGAGCTCACAAATCCTTGAGAGATCTGGGCAAAGTCCAGGCTGCGTTGGCTGGGTCATGTAGCCCGCATGCCCAGCCACCGCATGCCTAAACACCTTTTGTTCGGCCGTATAGAGGGGGCTAAACGGGCGCGGCATGGGCTAGAATAGAGATGGTGTGATGTGGTACAGGAGGACGTGGAGCTGAGTGGACTTGCCGATGACTGGTACCAGCGGTGTCAAAATCGGCCTCTGTGAAGGAGGCTCGTGAAAGACGCTACTGGGCAGTTGGAGGCAGTCGCCCTCCAACAACAACAGAGGGCGGAGAAGCGACGCTCACAACAACGAGCGGAGCGCCGGGTGGCTAAAGCACAACAAGTTGGCACAGTAGGGGGCACAGGTGGTGCATCAGCCAGTCATCTCAATCAGTCGACCCGTGGCACCTGGGTCTGCCCCGTGACCTCCTGCCAGTGGGCGTTCGACACTTCACGTGGCCTCAAGGTGCACATAGCCTGGCACAAGCGTTGTAGTGACGTCACCGCTACTTAGTGGCGAATGGCGGTTGTTGTATAGCGGTGTGTGTGCGTGGGTGTTTGTATATCGGTGTGTGTGTGTGCGTGCGTGTGCGTGCGTGTGTGTGTGCGTGCGTGTGTGCGCGTGAGCTCGTTGTTGTGAGCGGAGCGCCGGGTGGCTAAAACAAAGCAAGTTGACAGAGAAGGGGGCACAGGTGGTGCATCAGCCAGTCATCTCAGTCAGTTGGCCCGTGGCACCTGCTGGGTCTGTCCCGTGACCTCCTGCCAGCGAGCGTTCGACACTTCACGTGGCCTCAAGGTGCACCTAGCCTGGCACAAGCGCCGTGGTGACGTCACCGCCACTTAATTGCGAATGGCGGCTGTTGTTGTTGTGTGTGTGGAGAGCGGTGGTGCAACAGTTAGCGCGCTGCTCTACGAACCTGGCGACCCGAGTTCGATTCTTGCTCGCAGCCAACACCGGTGACGATTATCTGGACCGGTCCTGGGCCTCCCATAGGTTTACTCAACCTCAAATGAGTACCTGGTGCGGTGGTGTAAACATCGCCACTGGGGAGATAAAGGCGGCCGGGCGTGGTGCTTGCCACCCACCCCCTCGTGTGCCGTGCCGGCCTTCCTATGTGCTCGCTAACAGCACTTGCCCCAACAGTCTGTTACAGGCTACACGGGGAATCTTTTTTGTGTGTGATTGCTGCTCGATTCAACTACCATCGCGGTCATCATCATCACGATCGCAATCGTCTTAGTTATTATAATCATCATCATCATCTCCAACCGTGTTAAATTGAACGCGTAAACATTTTAGAAGAACCCCCTGGCTCTATACGAGTCAATTTAAATCATCAATAACGTTTAATATTCACTCGGCGCATCGCGCGCGACGATGCACGACAGCGTTCGCGGACTCCTGAACCCTGCGGCTCCACGACTTTGCGTTCGTCTGTCTGGCGCTGGACTTCCGACCACTGAGCCCCGAAGAATGCGAAACGAGCCTTAGTCTGACCAACTGGGCGGCCACAAGCGGAGCGACAGCCACAGTGCGTCCCCAGCCAGCTGCGTCACCTGCACAGCCATCTCCCCCCCGGCTCTCACCACCGGGCCAGAACAATTTTGCTGTTCGCTTATTTTGCTGTTGATTTCTATTTTTCAATTTGGTTTTATTTTATATTATTCCCATTTTCTCGACTTGGGTCAGTGCCTCGCGGCTGACGGGAAGCGCGCGTGCGCGCGCGTATGTGTCATTGTGTGTGCATGAGTGATGCGACAGTATGCATGCAGTATACGTGATGTGTGTATGTATGTATGATGTGGTGTGTGTGTGATGTGATCGTGTGTTGTAGTATGAGCGATGTGACTCAGTGTGTGTGCAGCATGCGTGATGTGTGTCTTTATGTAATGTATATGATGTGGGGATGTGGGGAGCGGTAGTGTAGCGGTTAGTGCGCTGTGCTCACGGCCAGCACCAGTGACGATTATCTGAACCGGTCCTGGGCCTCGCCTAGGTCGACTCAGCCTCAAATGAGTACCCGGTGCCATTTGTAAACATCGCCACTGGGGAGACAAAGGCGGCCGGGCGTGGTGTTGGCCACCCACCTCCTCGTGTGCCGTTCTGACCTTCATAGGTGCTCGCTAACAGCACCTGTCCCAACAGTCTGTTAAGGCTCTTTGTCTTGTATCATCAAACATCACGCACACACAGAACAACAACCACCACCATTCCCCACTAAGTGGGGGTGATGTCACCACGGCGCCTGTGCCATGCTAGGTGCACATTAAGGCCACATGATGTGTCGAACGCCCGCAGGCAGGAGGTCACGGGACAGACCCAGGTGCCACGGGTTGACTGAGATGATTGGCCAATGCACCAGCTGTGCCTCCTACTGTGCCAACTTGCTGCACAACAAGTTGGCTCTACTCGTCGCACATCTGCCATCCGGTGTTGGAAGGCGCCCGCCTTCAACTGCTCAGTAGCAGCATCCCTCACGAGCCTCCTCCATAGAGGCCGATCTTGACAACCGCTGCTACCAATCATCGGCAAGTCCACTCACCTCGACATCCTCTTATAAAATAAAAGTTTGTGGGAAATAATAGCCATTTTCTTTACTTTTGAGGCATAAGCAATTAGAAAATAACACTTACTACCCAGGAACAAAAATCGTGTTACATAATCATTGCCCAGGACCTTTCCCAGCACACTGAGGATGGAGATGACCCTGTAGTCATTACAGTCTGTGTGGTCCCTCTTGTTAAAGAGGGGGGCCGCCAGGGCATCCTTCCAATCCTGCAGAACCCATCCGGTGGTCCAAACTGTTATTATGATGTCATATAGGGCAGTGTGTACACAAACGCCACCCTCCTTCAGCATTTCGTTGTGAGATCATCTCTGTCCGACGCTTTTCCTGGTCTCAGACTCTGGATCGCCTTCCGTACTTCTTCAACAGATGTCACTTCAACCAGACACTCACAGGGGGTGACTACTTCTATACTCTTAGTTATTTCGGTCAAGTTACGTAGGTAAAAAATGAAAAAAAATAATAAAAATAAAACAATAAAATCACATTACTTCTTCCAATTTTTGAGGCACCGCAGCCTCATCAGGGTCATCCCCACTTTGCCCCCATGGTGTTTTCCAGGCTGAGGGATTTCCCTTCCCCCAATGCTCAGAAAATTGGCAAACCTGTTCCTGGGGATCCGATATCGGATCATCTTTCATTCCCCTAATGATGGTGATAGGTGTGGTGCTACAAGATAACATTTTGATGGCGTTAAAGAGTAATTTACTGAGGCAGACTCCATCTCCTCAGCAACCTGCAACCACCACCCATTATTGCAGCGCCTCACGGCTCTCAGAACCTCCAAGTGAAGGCTCCGGTAAACCTCTTCATTATCCGACGTGGGATGGTGTTTATGGTGGGAGTGGGCCTGTCGCTTTTTCTCAGCTAGCTAGAATACCTCCTCTGTCAGCCAGGGTCTCTTTGGGGAGGTTTGGACCGTGTTCCCAAAGCAGCCATTGCAGCTACATAAGTGACAGTCCTAAACCTCCTCCATTTGCACTCGGCATCAGGAGGAGGGGGCGCGATGCCAACCTCAGCTGCAAGCGATCATGAAATTCTCGCTTGCAACTTTCATTAGATGTACACCCACCACCAGAGTAGAAGAATGGAAGGCACATCTTACAGATGACAAGGCGATGGTCAGTGGGCAGATCAGCTCCACGGTAGGTTCTGGTGTCAAGAACATGGGCCTGCATCCGCTGATTCGTCACTATGTAGTCCAACAAATGTTCTTGCTTGGACCCGGTGTGCATCCATGATGTTGTGTGGATGCGCTGATGCCAGAAGAGCATGTTGGTAATTACAAGCCCATGGGATGCACAGAAGTCTAGCAGCCTCCTACTGTTGTTATTAGGTTGATCTGGCCCATGCCTTTCAATCACTCCAGCCCAAGTGCCAGCATCATCACCCACTTAGGCATTAAATTCACCCAACAGGATGACTATCTCGAGAGGCCACTATAGCTAGCACCTGTGACAGGAGGTCATATAAGGCACCTAACTCATCGACCAGGCCTGCATCCCTCCACTGATGTTCAGCTTCAGTGAGGGCATAGAAAACCAACACCACCACTCGTCGCCTCTGATTGATGGGAAGGCGAGCCCAAAGTAGCCTGGGGCTTAAATCTTGATTTAAAGCTTTCGTGATTGCAGGAATTCATACTCTTGGGTCTTTCAGTCACCAGCATCTCCCACCCTCACCGTGTAACAACATCCGCAAGCATAATAAAGGCCAGGTTCAGCCAATGACCAATACGACATGCCGAGTGTGACAACCAACTGACGGCGTGGGAGTGTGTGTGTATGGGGGTCATAAAAACCGAACAGTCTTTGATGGGAGTCCTTGTGACTGGGCCCCCAGGTGAGGTGGGCATACTCTCCCTGGGGGGAGTTTGAAAATTTCCCAATGAACCCGGCTCCTCACGAAGAGTAGTCGGCCGGGCAGACGGGCTTTCCACTCCCGAAGTTTGTGAAGACGACACAGGTGGCGGCTTGGGGGACATTAAATACGCTGAACGTATTTAATCACATCAACCGGCCCCCACCAGGGTTTAAACAATTTGGGTGATGTACCCACCAGTACCTGGGGACAGTGCAGCCAGGCTGTGTCACCTGGAGCCCACTCATGTCCGGAAAGATGGAGACCCCTCAGCCGCTCATTTGCCAATTGGCGCAAATTATAATTTTCCCTGGAAGCCTCGCGCGCTTCCGAAAGCCTCTGAAGGGTGAGGCGCATGAACTCCGAAATGTTAGATTTAGCCTTGCTTGGCTCGGCTCGTAATTGGACATCAATGGGGGGTCGTGTTCTCTCCCGTACATAAAAAAAATGGCGATTAGCCGGTGAACGCGTGAGGGGCCATTCTATAGGCAGCCAGAACCCCGAGAACATGCAAATCCCAGTCAAGCTGGGACTCGCTGACCTGATGGCTCAACATGGAAGTCAGAGTCCTGTGTAACTGCTCCACCATTACATCTGTCTGAGGGTGGTAGGGCGACGGACGTACTTTCTTTGTTCCCAAAAAAATCACACACCTCCCGCAGCAATTTCGAAGAAAATGTTTAACCCTGATCGGTCAGAAGGCACTTGGGGGCCCCCTTGTGTATCACATAGCCGTCGAGGAATGCCTCGGTGATGGCCACCGCTGACTGGTTGGGAAGCGGCCAGGCCATCGGCCACCATGAAAATTATTCGACGCTCACCAGTAAATACTTATTCCCGCGAGGGGTGGTAGGAAATGGACCATGGATATGTGACCAGCTCATTTATGCAGGAAACTCGGATGGGTTGCAACGGTGGACAACAGGGTTTAGACGCACAAACTGCACACACCCCTTCAATACATTAGTGACATCTTCTGCCATGCCGGGCCAGAAGAAGTCGAGCTTAAGTGTGGCTAGTGTCTTATGCACACCCAGGTGCAATAGTCGCTCGTGCACCGCCTAGATGATTTTACCCCGCAGGGCAGTGGGCACGAGAATGTTGTAATGGCGCAACCCTCCATCCCAATGCATGAGTAATCTACCTCTGAGGATGACAGAGGGGATCGAAGGGTGGGGATCGAAGGATCCCCACCCCCGTCCGCCCCCTTGACACGGCGTCGTAACTTAAACAGGGAAACGTCCTCAACATGGAGGCGTCCCCACTCTGCATGGTCCAAGCCAATAATGGCGTCACGCGCCTCAAGATCGTTGGCTTCATCAGAGGTGTCAACCTCGGCCGACGCCGCAAGGGGAGGGGGTGAGTCCTCAGCAGGCATCTTACAGTGCCCTGAGCAGGAGAAAAACGCGCACCCGTCGCTCATTGGTAATCGCGATAGGGCATCCGCGTTCATGTGTCGGGTACCTTTGCGTTAGGAAACAGTAAAGGAATAGTCCTGCAGGACTTCCAACCAACGTAAAAGGTGGCCAGATGGCTGTTCAATACGCAGCACGTACTGTAGTGCTGCATGGTCAGAGCGCACCTCAAAGTGTCTGCCACAAAGATAGGGGAGATACTTTTGCACACAAAAAACAATAGCCAAAAGTTCCCGCTTGTGACACAGTACCGTTGTTTGGCCAGAGACAGCACTCTGCTGCCATATGCTACAACACTCTCCACGCCATTAACGACTTGAGACAGAACAGCGCCAATTCCAGTGTTGCTAGCGTCCGTATCAAGGACGAACGTCAAGAAAAAGTTGGGGTATCGGAGGGGAGGGGCGTTCACCAAGCAATCCAGGAGCACAACAAATGCGGCCTCCTCCTCCCCCCGATGGAACTTCTGACCCTTTTCCATCAGTGCATGTCCGGGTCTGTCACTATCCCTGATTTACTGACTATGTGGCCAAGGTACCGAACAGATTTTTGGAGCAGGTGACACTTCTGCGGTTTAAATTTGAGGTTCGCTGCACGCATCTTAAAAAAAACAGCACATAACCGTTCGAGATGTTCTTTAAACGTACGACTAAAAACGATAACATCGTCAAGATATATCAGGCACGAGTCCCACTGGAGGCCAGTCAGAAGCAGTTCCATCATTTCCTGGAACGTAGCTGGAGCAGAGTGAAGACCCATCAGAAGCCGATTAAATTAAAATAAGCCTTGTGATGTAGGAAAGGCTGTCTTGGGCTTATAGGAATCATCTCGGGGCAACTGCCAAAATCCGGATAGGAGGTCAAGAGTCGAAAAATAATGTGCTCCTGCTAGAGCATCCATTCGAGGAAGGGGGTGCACGTCAGCCACAGAGATCTTGTTAAGTTTACAGAAGTCAACACAGAAGCTGCTCTTTAACAAGAACAATCGGAGCTCCCCACGGGCTGGTGAATGGCGAGATACTATCGGCGGCCAACATCTAGTCAACCGCCAGCCAGTACGTGTTCCTTTTCTGTGGAGCTCAACCGGTAGGGGTTCTGCCGGATAGTAACAGCGTCGCCCTTATCGATGTGGTGACTCAAAAGGATAGTGCGGCCGATGTCAAATTTGCCTTTGCTACACACATCAAGAAATTCACGCAAAAGTGCCCTCAACTCCCCCCTCTGGGACCCGAACAATTCTGAATTTTCAGAACAAAGCGTATCCATCCACTTTTCATCGGAAACCTGTTGCAGCTTTACATCCGACGAGACTCCCACTCCACCAACGATGTTTCCCTCGCGAAGCGCGGGCGACGTGTGGGCTAGCATGGTGCCCTCCTGTACAAAAGACGTCTGCAACTCTGCATTGAGGACCTGAATAAATGGTTCCTGGTCATTGGACACCAGAGTCTGGGCCCCCACCAACATCAACCCATGAATGGCTTTGTTTGAGGATCCTAGGAGGATTCCTCCCATAATCGCCTCCTGGTCAAGTGGCTTCCGCAACCGTGAAGGAATCAACATTTGCGCGCCGGGGGGGATTTTACGGTCCTACTCGCAAGCGCCTGTACAGTAGCGTTGGCGGTGCACAATCGAGTGGGAGAAGGCAAAAAGGCCACACGACGACCTGATGGTAACTCAAGGCAACCTTGGTCAATGAAAATTTCCAGGGGCATCTTCCCCAGGAAGTCAGTCCCGAGCAAGCAAGGACCAGCAAGGGACGTTGACACAAGAACTGGTCCCGTCAATTTGATATCTCCAATACGCACCTCTGCCATTATCTTCCCAATGATACCCAATGAGCCGCCGTTTGTGGCAAAGCATGGATCCCCGACAGGACATAGGGTACGACATTTAGCGGATGAACCCACGGTCGCGGCCAACTCCGACCACTGACCCGGTCGGAGTGGCTAGTCAGCCCGAGCAAAATCCAAACCCTCACAACCCGACATACGATGGGAATGAAAAACATCTGAGTGCAATGAGTGAGGTGGAATCAGGGGCCAATTGTGTGATGTGTCGCAACTCACCTTCGAATATAGTGGAGTGGAGGACGGTCGGACGGATGACGGCAGTGGTCTGGGGAGGCATCGTCACGGCACCCGACGAGACATGTCCCGGCAGGCCGCAGTTGTAGCACACGACGAGCCCGCTCCCACGACGAGGAGAGGTCTTTCACCATCGAAGTTTTTCATCCCATCGCACCATGCCGGCCCCCCGCTAGCCTCCGCTTTGGACGGAAGCACAGGCTTAGATGGGCTCCACATCTTCGGGTGTATCACGTGTCTCACAAGGCATGGTACACGCCACCAACCCCTTGTGTCGTTGCAAAAGCAGGTGTGCCTGGATGCATCTTGCAACCTTGAGAAAAGACAAATTGTCTTTGTCGACGGCCGGCAGAACAATGTTGAGGTCTTTCGCCAGCATCAGCAATCTTTCAAGGACCAGCGAGTCAACTTCGTCGTGGTCCATCTTTGGGAAGGCAGCCTTCGCTAGTGCCAATAGTGCACTGCGGAAGGCGAACATTTGACGGCGGTTAGTAGATTTCCACCATCTGAACAAAGGCTTGTTGGAGCGTGGCCCTTTCCACCGGCGGGATGGTGCAAAACGCCGCCAAGACATCGTCGTCAAGCGCGACGGGCAGCACTCTCAGCGCCTCTGCCTCAGTCCACCCCATTAGGTCGCAGTTTGTCTGAAACCGGCACTTGAAGGCCACCAGTCGCCTCCTGTGGCAGAAAATTATTTAACAAAGGGTAGATGTCGCCTGAGGGATGGAATCTTAACAGGCAAACTCGGCGCAGTCTCAGACTTGGCGCGCTCTCAGACTTGGCGGGCTCTCCGTCCCGCTCCGCAAACAAAATGGCGGCCACGTGCACGGGCTGTGCCACGGAACTTTCCCACTGGCGGGAAACAGCGACGGGATGCTCGACCCCGCACAGCTCCGATGCTCTCTCCTCCACCGCTGGCTCTTCGCGTTCGAACTCCATGACCATCGCGCTCACAGCCTCGAGGAGTTCCGCGATGCGGGTGCGGAACGTGCGGCACTCTTTCCCCGACGGCGGTGAGCTGTCGCTGAGATGGTCGTCGCGATGCTCCGCTGGCGGAGCCTCACTCCCTTTCTCAGGGGTCGCCATCCCCAGGGCTGTCTGAGGAATAACGCCGTCGTCATCCTCGTCATCCGACAACGTCCTGGTATGTAGTCTGCGTTGCATAAGCATAACCTAACTCGGCCTATTTTACTGACAAAATAACGTTTGGCCACTTCCGACACTAGTTGTAGTGGGTTCAACTGAGTCGCAGATGTAGACTTGGAGTCAACACAATTATTCAGTTCCAACACACTGGGTAACTTTTCTCTTAACAGAATAACAAACAATGGTGGTGACCACCAGGTTAACTACACTAGTTACAACGTAACTGCTACTACAGACTGGGACTAACAGCTTCGGCCCGGGTCCACGTGTTGGAGACTCGTTGAAAGGAGAATGTAGACGAAGGTTTCTACCAGGATGAACAACAACCCCGGTCCCTCTCGGGACCCGTCTTATATTCTCTGTGGCGTGGCCGGCTCCATCCTTGGCCACGTCCATCTTCCAGAATCCTCAGGAAGAATCTGGGTCCCAATCACGTGACCACCCCAAACCCCCTCCTGGGGCCCCTTTGTAGACTTAACTGGTCACGTGTCCTCCCGGGTCAACCAGAGTGCCATGGCCTCAAGTAACCTCATCCTTCGGCCGGCACCCACACACCCTGTCCTGTAGAGTCGGCACTGCACGCAAAGCGTGGTGCCATCTAGCGCTATGATTCGGAGCTTACCGGGCCCCTCTAGGGCTGGTACTACACCCACACCCCTGTGGTATCCGCGATGTCGCTCCACTGCACGCCGTGCCTCTCTAAGGCTGGCACTGCACGCAACATGTTGACATCCAGCGATGTCACTAGACTTGTATTGAAGATGGAGGGGTTACCAGCCCCTCACACCCATCCAGAGCCCCCATTTTCTGCAGTGGTGGCTACAAGCCCCATGAGAGGAAAAGCTGAATGGAATTGGTCGCATCTACCACAGCATTACCACCACATACACTACACACACCAGATGCACAAACAGTATACACACCACATACATTATACACAAACACAACACACACCATATACACTATACACAAACACTACACACACCACATACACTATACACAACACACACCACATACACTATACACAAACACTACACACACCACATACACTATACACACTACACACATCACATACACAAATACTACACACACCACATACACTACACACACCACATACACGAACACTACACACACCACATACACTATCCACAAACACAGCACACGTCACATACAATTTGATACGTATAATTTTCATTGTTAACCATATAAAATCATAATCCGTATGAGTATGTATACAAATAGTATTATATATGTAAAGTAGTAACTTGGCGGGAGACGACTTTGACGGGTAGCACACTCTTTATTAACACCAACTTATATTACACGGGTGGCTAACTGCAGCCTAACTCACAGGGTTCCCCTGGCTACACCCACACGGGCTCTTACGCCCCGTAGCTTCTCGGAACCCACCCGGCTGGGTTATCAGTCTCGACTCTGGGTCCCACGGCCTCGTCCCACATGGACGTCAGACCACGGGTCCCACAGTCTCGCCTCTGAGCCGCACAGGGTCCCGGCCCTTACAAGGACAGCGGGACTAGGGGTCTCAGGGCCCTACCTCTTCAACTCCGTCTTCGATCTTCAACTGGTTATCAACTCCCCGAGTGCTCCCGCGCGTCCCCCTTTATAGTCCTCCGCTCCCGGGGAGGCGGAGCCCATGCGGACGTCGCTGAGAGCACCCACCCCAGTTGACCAATCACTGCGCGCTGCCCACGATCCTATTTCCCACCTTGTGTCAGCGCGCACAACCACGCACCCCGCGCCGCCCCGTGATCCATCACTGTCGGCGCGCGTCAACACCACCACACTCGATGTAGCCACACCCGGCGCGCTCACACACACGCCCCCCCCTTGTCAGCGCGTACCGCCACTACATATATACCATATTAGTATTGTTTCTGTAGTCGTATAGATCAATACGTGAATAATTAATACGCAAAGACATACAGATAGACATACACGTCACGGAAGGTGCCTTCTATTTAGTACGTAGGCATGGAGGGGGAGGGGGGGTTAACCCAAATCCGTTCGCTTGCGTATGGGGGTCTACTGACAATGTACGCATAGGAAACGAGGGGGGGGGGAGTGAAGCCTCGATAATAATTTGTCTACATTGGCCTTCAAATGAGTTACATAGTCCGGCGGTGGAATATATGTTTGCTTAAACACGTTCAAATTATTCATCCTTGATCGTTTCTGCGTGGATTAAATATCGGCCATTCTATAGGATTGGGGGGGGGGAGGGGGGGCGTCAGGCGTACGTACGCAGGTGGGGGGGGGGGTGTAAAAAGTCCGCGTGTGTACAGGCAGGGGGGGGGGGGTCAAGTTTTGACAGATTTTTGCGTACCTACTAAATGGATGGCCCCTAACCTTCAGATTACATACATACACAAACATCCAACATACGTGCATGCACGTCACAATACAACATACACATCACTCATGCTACTAAGACAAAGGTCCCCCGTATAAACTGCTGCGGCAAGAGCTATTAGTGAGCACATATGAAGGCCTGCATGGTACATGGGGGGGGGGTGGATGGCCAGCACCACGCCCGACCGCCTTTGTCTTCCCAGTGGTGATATTTACACACCGCACCAGGTACTCATTGGAGGCTGATTTGACCTAGGGGAGGCCCATGACCGGTTCAGATAATCCGCACCAGGTACTCATTTGAGGCTGAGTTGACCTAGGGGATAATCGTCACTGATGTTGGCCGTGAGCGGGAATCGAACTCGGGTCGCTGGGTTCGTAGCGGCAGCGCGCTAACCGCTGCACCACCGCTCCCCACATCATATACATTCCATACAGACACACATCACGCATACTACACACACTGAGACACATCGCTCATACTACAACACACGATCACAAGCACACGGAGTCACACCACACACACACCGCGTATATACATTACATACATATTGACATCACGAATGATACGCCATCACACAAAGACAAAGATCCCCCGTGTAGCCTTAACAGGCTGTTGGGGCAAGAGCTGTTAGCACATATGAAGGCCAGCACGGCACACGAGGGGGTGGGTGGCCAGCACCACGCCCGGCCGCCTTTGTCTCCCCAGTGCTGAGCTTTTACACACCGCACCAGGCACTCACTGAAGGCTGAGTCGACCTAGGGGAGGCCCAGGATCCAATAATATACACTCCATCACACACACACACGCGTGCGCGTGGTGCACACGTACACACGTACACACACGCGCGCGTGCGCGTAGTGCACACGCACCCACACGCACACGCACGCACGCATAAACACACACGCGCACACGCATACACACGCACGGAACACGTGGAATGATTCCCCACTGCGCGAGCGATCAGATTAGAGGGGTCTCTATAGAAGCCGGGATTTCATTCCAAACAACTTAACACCAAAGACAAAGATCCCCGTATAGCTTTACCGGGCTGTTTGGGGCAAATGCTGTTAGCGAGTAGCACCCGTGAAGGCCGGCACTGTGGAAACACGAGGGGGTGGGTGGCCAGCACCACGCCCGACCGCCTTTGTTTCCCCGCTGCTAAAATGTACACACCGCACCAGGTACTCGGTTGATGGATAAGTCAACCTAGAGAGGGCCCGGGACCGGTTTCAATATTCGCCGCTGTTATTGGTCGTGAGCGGGAATTGAACTCGGGTCGCCGGGTTGATAACGCAGTGCGCTAACCGCAAACACTACCACTTCCAACTTAACAACCACATCCAACACAAAGACAAAGATGTATCGTATATCCTCGACCAGACTGTTGGGGCAATGCTGTTAGCAAATATAACCTATGAAGGCCTGCATGGTACATGGGGGGCGTGGGTGGCCAGCACAATACCCGGCTGCCTTTGTCTCCCCAGTATTGATGTAGTTATTTAAGGCTGAGTCGGGGGGGGGGGGGTTCTATCAGGTAGCTTATACACCTGATCCATCAGCTAGGGGTATGTGAGGAGGTACTTTCCCGGGTTCCCATCACAGCTGTAGCAGCTGCGTGTTGTGCCAATGGTACAAAGTGCGGAGAGACGCCGAGAGTCGGGACACTGCACGCGTTGACATCATGGGGCCTGATGGCCAATTTGAAAAATGGTTTTCAAATTCAAATTTTAATGCAATTCTCATCCACACATAGCAGAGTACTATTGTAATAATTGACTCGGACGCTTCTCTCTGACTCCGTGTCCTTTATTTGGGTTCTTGTCTTTTCCCTCACGGCACTCTCTTATAGATACTCTGCTTGCAGCCCCCGGCTGCTATCACTATTGTAGCCTCCTTCCTCTCCTTGCAAACTCGCTGCTAACTCCGTGTGCAGACCCCCGCTGCCAACTCCGTGTGCAGACCCCCGCTGCCAACTCCGTGTGCAGACCCCCGCTGCCAACTCCGTATGCAGACCCCCGCTGCCACCTGCAGCCTCCTCGCTGCTCCGAGTCGGTCACCGTTGGCCGACGGTGCCGAACCTCGCTCCCCGTGTACGTGGCGATCTCGCCACTCTCCCGCTCTCGCCCTACGTGGCCTACCTCGTTCCTAGTCTCCCGTCACTCCCCCTCCTCTTCCGGTTTCTCTCCCTATAGACCTGACCCCTCTCCCCGATGTGACTTAACTCCTCCCCTCATGACGTCACCTCCGGGAGGTCGTTTACGCCCGCATTACATCACCCTCCCCCGTAGAGAAAATCCAGCCGACCTCGGCTGAACAACAACTTAACAAGTAATGCAAGCGTAAAAGACCAATACAATAAAGGACACGAAGCATACAACAACAATATAACAAGAACACAACACAAGTTAACGAAATGTGAGGGATTTCGAGCGAGTACGGGTAGCCGGGCCGTCCCGGACGGTCGGCGGCCCTCCTGCCGAGCGGGAACGTGGCAGGGTTTTAAGGGCGACAGGAGCAAGTTCGTCCGTCGCCATTGGAGGCCTGCCACCGTCCCGGTCCCGTTCAGAGGCGTCCCGTAATCTCGTCCGTAGCGGGGCAGGAAGGGCTGCAGGTCCCGGAGATTCCGCGGCCCTGGTCGGCACCCCGCGAGCGGAGCGTCCTCCCTCCTGCGGCGTCACGGCCGGCTTGTCTGTAAGGGGTACGACAGGCGCTCTTGCAAGGTCAGCAGGCACAGGCAAGGGCGAGTCGGCAGCAACAGACCCCGGCAAGGCAACCTCAGGAGATGACGCATCAGGTCGCTGGGCAATGTATGGCTTCAAACGAGATGTATGTACGAACCAGCGCCGCGAACCAACCCGAACACGCGCCGACTGTGGGTTGGGAACCGCGATGAGGCGGACCGGTCCTTGCCATGGTTTATGTAATTTAGGAGAGGTACCTGGCCGCACCTGTGGGCAATGAAGCCAGGCCAGGTCCCCCGTTTTCCAGAGGCACTCCCCCTTTGAACGTCGAGCACACCGCTCGTTCCGGGCCTGGGCTTTGGCCGTAGCCACGCGGGCTCCTTCCCTCGCCTCAGTGACACGGCGAACGTTGTCCTGAATATAATCAGGAAGAGGTTTAGCAGGTCCCCTCGCTCCGGTTCCCAACTGCTCATTGATTGGCGGCACGTTTTCACGGCCGTACATAAGAAAGAACGGCGAATATCCAGTAGCCGCGTGCGGCGTCATGCGATACGCCGAAAGCACCCCAGGGATATGCAAATCCCAATCTGATTGTTTTTCACTGACCGTATGACACAGCATGGCGGACAGGGTCCGATTTAACCGTTCCACCATACCATCCGTTTGTGGGTGATAGGGGGATGTCCGTATCTTTTTAGTTACAAGAGCCGCACACACCTCCCCCAACAATTTAGACGAAAAATTCCGGCCTTGGTCTGTAAGGAGCCTCTCCGGCGCCCCCTTGTCCATAACATACCCAAATAGAAATGCGTCTGTGATAGACGCCGCTGACTGGTCCGGCAAAGGCCAGGCCATCGGCCAGCGGGAGAGGTACTCCACCCCCACTAGCAAATACTTATTTCCCCTAGCGGATGGCGGAAAGGGTCCTAAAATATCTAACGCCACCAATTCATTAACCCGAGATACCTGAATAGATTGTATCGGCGGCACATATGGATGTTTAGGTGGCTTCCGGCGGGCACAATCGGGACACGCGCGAACGTGACCGACGACATCTGTCGACATGCCGTGCCAATAATAATCTCGCTGCAGCGTCAATAGGGTCTTCTGCACCCCCAGATGTAAAAGTGTGTCACAATGCAGAGTCCTAATCAATTCGTACCGCAATGATGCCGGTACAACCAGACGCCAGCGTTCCTGTATCCCTTCCCTCCACATCAGCAACCCATCTCGGAGAGCAGTTTCCGGCGCACCACCCGCACCGAGTCCCCTACTCGCCTTTTCCGATCGCTTTCGTAACGTTACCAAGGAATCATCCAACATTTGTTCCCGAATCCACACAGACCTCGGGAGACGCAAAATCCCATCAGCCGGTCCCCCATCAACCGGTCCCGGCTTAAGCGGAGCTTCAGGCACATCAACCGCCAGCGCGACAGGCTGAGGGGGGTGCTGAATCGGTCCACACCTATGCGTCCCCGACGCACACGCGCAAGGGGATCGCTGCGGCAACCTGGAAAGCGCGTCCGCATTAGCGTGACGCACCCCCTTCCGATGGTGAATTTGGAAGGAAAATTCTTGCAGCGTGTCCAGCCACCTTGCCAATTGGCCGGACGGCTGGTCCATCTTAAGAGCATACTGCAAGGCCGCATGGTCCGTGCGGACAATAAACGACCGACCGTACAGATACGGTCGAAATTGGCGGAGAAAAAAAACAATAGCCAAAAGTTCCCTGCGAGTGAGTAGCGGGTTTCCGCGGGAGACAAAACCCGACTACCATACGCCACCACGCGTTCAACTCCACCTTTTGACTGAGACAACACCGCCCCAATGCCAGTGTCACTCACATCTGTATCCAGAATGAAGGGATGTTCAAAATCGGGATAATCCAACGTCGGTGCCGTAGCCAATAGATCGCGCAGGCTTCGAAACGCCGACTCCTCCGGCGGTCCCCAAGCAAATTTGTGTCCTTTCCCCGTAAGGAGATGCAAAGGCCTCGCGATTGTAGCAAAATTTGGAACTAACCTCCGATAATAAGAGGCGAACCCCAAAAACCGACGCACATCACCCACCGTGGCCGGGGTTGGCCAATCACGGACACACGCAGTTTTCTCCAGATCAGTGGCCACCCCGTCCGCACTAACAATATGCCCCAAGTATCGAACGGAGTGTTGCAGTAGGTGACATTTTTTTGGCTTGAATTTCAAATTAGCAGAACGCATCCTGGTGAATACAGCCTCCAACCACAGTAAATGCTCATCAAATGTGCGGCTGAAGACGATAATATCGTCTAAATATATCAGACATGTCTCCCACTGCAACCCCATTAATACCAACTCCATCAACCTCTGAAAAGTGGCAGGGGCCGCATTCAACCTTATCGGAAGACAGTTAAATTGGAATAACCCCTGCGGCGTACGGAAAGCAGTCTTTTCTCGCGAGGGCTCGTCAAGGGGGAGCTGCCAGAAGCCCGAAGAGAGATCTAGCGTTGAAAAGAACTTGGCCCCCGACAAGGCGTCGAGAGAATCGTCCATACGCGGCAGGGGGTACGCATCTGCTACCGACACTTTATTCAACTTACGAAAATCGACACAAAATCGCAATTTGCCATCCTTCTTTTTAACCAACACAACAGGCGCGCCCCATGGGCTGTTAGACGGAGATATTATGTCCGCTTTCAACATGTCGTCCACTGCCCCTCGAACATGCTCTCGCTCAGCCGGACTCATCCGACGCGAGTTTAAGCGAATAGGGGCAGCGTCCCCTGTGTCGATATGATGATAAAGCAGCGAGGTGCGTCCCAAGTCCAAATCATCTGAGCTAAACACATCCGAATAACTCGATAATAATTTATGAATCGCACAACGTTGTTCGCCGGAAAGGGCTGAATTCTCCCCACACAATTCAGCGATCCAACGATCATCCACCACTCCATCATGTGAAACACCCCCAACCAGCCCCCCGCTGGACAGATCACTCTGAGCCGTAAACGCCGTAGTGGCATGTGCCACAACGGTACCAGCCGGCACACACACGCTTTCGGTACTCGCGTTAAGCACCTGCAAAAACGGCCGCTGATCTGGCCGGACAATAGTTTGCGCCCCCACCAGCGCCGATCCGCCCGTAATAGCGGCGGACGGCGACAGCAAAACCCCAAAAGCTCCCTGCCGACCAGGCACCGGCTTCCGATATCGTAAGGGAATGAGCATCTGTGAGCCAGGTGGAATATCAACAGAAACTTCCGATAACGCCTGCACCTGGGCGACAGGAGCAGGTCGCCCCCAGGCGGACGGTAAAAATGCCATTTTACGGCCCCCCGGTAATTCAATGCAGTTTTCATTGATTCGAATTAGAATGGGCATTTTGGCCAGAAAATCAGTACCCAACAGGCAAGGAACCGCAAGGGACCTCGAAATTAACACAATTCCCGAGGCCGACACTCCCCCGATAGATATGTTAGCGTCCACCTGGCCCACGATGCCCATGCTACCCCCGTTCGCAGCGACGCAAGAAGCGTAAGCCGGCCTCACGGCCTCTGGTGGAATGTTCAAAAGGTGGAATATCACGTCCGAAATGATGGTCGCGGACGCACCGGAATCCACCAAAATACGTACGTCCACCCCTTGGATCGACCCGGGTACAGTGGACGAACCGGTAGCGGCCGCGACAACCCGCCGAGCCAACTTGCGCCACTGCGTTACCGAGCGACAAGGCGCAGATAATGGCCTCCCGTATTTCACAACATCCGCCTCGCACGACAACGGCGATGAGTGAGGTGTCAAGCCTTGCCGGGTGTCTGGTGCGCACCGACTTGCCTGTGCTGTAGAATCTTTCTTGGGAGCGTCCACTGTCGAGGCCTCCTGCTGGGGCGGACCCGGAACGCGGGCCCAGCAGTCCCTGGCATAATGGCCCCGACGCCCGCAGCGGAAGCACTCGATGTCGTTGCGGCGCGCAGCGGGCACCCCGTCCCGACGCGGCCGTATCGGCGGCGCAGCCCGTGGCCCCGGCCCACCCCGGGCCGGCCACGGAGCGGCGGCAGCTGACAGCTCCTGCTGGCTGCTCCCATCCGGCACGTACACGGCCTTTTTAGGGTCCCACCCTAAGGCACCCCCCTTGACGACAGGACCACCTGTCCACGCCGTAACTTGTTTCCAGCGGCGAAGGTTAAACTGGGCGTCCAGACACTTCGCCGCGGCCCGGGACGTGAGCTTTTCATGACCGCACACCGGCATAGGAATGCCGAGATCCCGGGACAACTCCAACATTTTCCCCAGGATGAGAGGTTCCAGCAGGTCAGGCTCCGTCTCCGGGTAAGCGGCCATAGCTAGCTCCAACACCGCGCCCCTATACGCTACCGGTGACTCCTCGGGTGCGCGTTGTCGTTGCACAAACCGGCGATGGGCATCATCCGGCGGCTCGTACGCGTCCGCCATTTCGTCGAACACCCCTCGCAGAGTCTTCTTCTTCGCGGCTTTTATAGAGCGAAAAAAACGAGGAGGGTCGGAAGAACCTCCAGTGCCTCGGCGTCCGTCCACCTCGCTGAGCGTACCGCTGCCAGAAATCTACAGGCGAACGCACTCCAATCGCCCCCGATGGAGAATTCCTTGACAGTTGTTAGGTGACGACTGCGACTCCTTGGCTTGCTCCCTCCAGCCGCTGGCTCCTCCGGTGGCAAATTCAACATGGCGTCGCAACGCGGTGTCGACAAGATGGCGGCTGACCGTCGCGGAGGTCCCAAAATGGCGGCTTCCCGCTCTTCGTCGTGCGCCACGCCCAAGATGGCGTCTTCGTGCTGCGTGGCCGATGGCGGCGACATCGAAGACAACCCGGACTCCTGCGGACCACCAACATCTCCTTCCGACGCCGCCCTCGGCGTGACAAGCTCACACAACTGAGTAATGACGTTCTTGAGAGTTACAAGTTGCTCCGCCATCTGGCTCCATCTTGAATCCGCGTCCTTTGTAGCAGACGGGTCCGCTGACACGGCGACATCTTGGACCCCCGGACCCGCACTCGTCCCAGCACGGATCTCTTCCTCTGCCAGAGTCAGGCCGACTTCAGGAGGAAGATCATCGTCGTCGGAAGATGAAGCCGATGCCGGAGACGGAATATTCTTTTTTCTGAGTTGTTTCGCCATGCCGTTTCACTTCTGACTCCAGTGTAATAATTGACTCGGACGCTTCTCTCTGACTCCGTGTCCTTTATTTGGGTTCTTGTCTTTTCCCTCACGGCACTCTCTTATAGATACTCTGCTTGCAGCCCCCGGCTGCTATCACTATTGTAGCCTCCTTCCTCTCCTTGCAGACTCGCTGCTAACTCCGTGTGCAGACCCCCGCTGCCAACTCCGTGTGCAGACCCCCGCTGCCAACTCCGTGTGCAGACCCCCGCTGCCAACTCCGTATGCAGACCCCCGCTGCCACCTGCAGCCTCCTCGCTGCTCCGAGTCGGTCACCGTTGGCCGACGGTGCCGAACCTCGCTCCCCGTGTACGTGGCGATCTCGCCACTCTCCCGCTCTCGCCCTACGTGGCCTACCTCGTTCCTAGTCTCCCGTCACTCCCCCTCCTCTTCCGGTTTCTCTCCCTATAGACCTGACCCCTCTCCCCCACGTGACTTAACTCCTCCCCTCATGACGTCACCTCCGGGAGGTCGTTTACGCCCGCATTACACTATTAAGAAGGGACACTGCCCGAAACGTTGTCTCTTATTGAGTATTCTTTTCAAGGCCACACACACTCAGTGTTGCTGCTGCTGTCGAATGCGTTTACTTGTTGATGTGATTCTGTGCAGCAGCATAGAACCCATAGACTAATATCGACCATATATACCACCAATGGTAGCGGGTAGTTTGTGATAAACTACCTCAGGGCGTGGCGACCCTACCTTACGCGAGTCCCAGGCACAGCTGGCCCGGCTGTCAGTACCTGGTAAGGGCCCCTCCCAGGGTCACACGGTTTTCTCACTGCCTTGTGAGTGTCTCGGGAAAGTCAATGGCTAAGGGAGTAAACCCCGACAGAAAATCAGGAGTGGGCCTCTTAGGCGGTTTTGTGACGCACAGCGGCACATTCCCGGCAGCCCCTGCAGGAAAACTGGTACCAAACGTCATGCTACGCACTCCTTTTGACCTCACCAGCAAGGCTGAGGGTGGGATCCTGACGCATAGGCAACCCAGGATTTCCAGAATAACCTGCCCGGGCTTTGCGCCAACAAGAGGTGCAAAGATGGGGAGAGGACACTCCTCGGCCACCTAATCGTGGCCAAAAAACACGGATGGCAGCAGTCACGGGTTCTAAGCTAATTTTATATTGGCATACAAAATGGGCGCCACGGGTTTCCATGGTCGGTGGGAGTGGTCATTGCACCCCAATGGATAGCTACCGCCCGCCTCAAGCAGCCCGCGGCCAATCAGGTGCTTTCCCGCCACGGCTCACCTGCTCCAATGAGTGCTTGGAGTTTATGGTTCATCACCAGACGAGTGGGCTGCAACACCTGCACCAGACAAAAGCAAAACATAACGAAAGGTTCCAGCCCTTCACTTTGCAAGCTGGAATGTATGTACAATGTGTTCTGGACTCTCCAAAGATCTATTGCAGATTGAGGACATCCGCAAGGCTGCAGTTATCGACAGGGAGCTGGCGAGACTCCATGTGGATATTGCAGCACTGCAGGAGACCCGGCTTGCTGGCAGTGGCTCACTACGAGAGGGTGACTGCACTTTCTACTGGCAAGTCAAACAGCAGAACGAACCAAGGCAACACCGTGTTGGGTTCGCCGTCAAAAACACACTCCTTGGCATGATAGAACCACCGACCGCAGGCTCCGAGCAGATTCTGCTAATGAGACTGCTCACTGCTTCTGGCCATGTAAACATCGCCCGAACACTCTACTCACCTCTGGAGATTCATGACCAGTTCTATGAAGAGCTTCACAATATAATTCGCAAAATCTCCAGCTCTGAGCACATGTTTCTGTTGGGATACTTCAATGCAAGGGTTGGGGCTGACCACGACGCATGGCCCGCATGCCTTGGCTATCACGGCATCGGAAAGATGAATGCCTGTGGCCAAAGACTACTGAAGCTTTGTTCATACCACAATCTCTGTATCACAAACTCATTTTTCTCACAAAACCATGCCATAAAGTATCATGGAGGCATCCAAGGTCTCTTAATTGGCACCAACTGGACCTCATCATCACCCAACGAGCCCTCCTCAACTCAGTACTCATCACACACAGCTACCACAGAACAGTCTGTGACACCGATCACTCGCTGGTATCCAGCAAGGTCAGACTACGCCCCAAAAAGATACACCGCCTCAAACAAAAGCGCTACCTACGCATCAACTCTGCCAAGACCTCCCTCCCAGAGCTCACTCAATAATTCCAACACAGCCTTGAGCAGTCCCTACACGACACACCAGATGGAAGCGTGGAGACAAAGTAGGCGTACATCAGAGACGCCATCTGCAATGCAGCCATCAATACCTTCAGCAAGCAGACAAGGCAGAACACAGACCGGTTTGAGGAACATCTGGCTATATTGGAACCCATCCTGCAAGCCAAGCGCATGTCGCTCCTAAAGTACAAACAAGTCCGAAAGCTGCCTGCAGTGCAGCTCAAACGACCGCCAGACACTGCACCAACAACTACTGGGTGAACCTCAGCAGTAGGATACAACTCGCCCCTGACACTGGCAATATCCGTGCCATGTATGAAGGCATCAAGACAGCCTTTGGTCCAAACATCAGGAGGACTGCCCCCTTAAATCCAGTACAGGGGCCATCATCACTGATAAACAAGAGCAAATGGCCAGGTGGGTAGAACACTACTCAGAGCTCTACTCACGAGACAACGGTGTGTCATAAGCTGCCCTTGCTGCTGTAAAGCTCCTACCAACGATACACGAACTGGACAATTTTCCAACTTTGAAGGAACTTGATAACGCCATCAACTCACTAGCCAGTGGCAAGTCCCCGGGACAGGACGGCATCACACCTCAGGTACTGAAATGTGCGAAACCCGCCATCCTCACAAAACTCCATGAACTTATCTGCCATTGCTGGGAAGAAGGAGCAGTGCCTCAAGACATGAGAGACTCCAACATCAGGAGGACTATATAAAACAAGGGTGACCGTAGGGACCGCAATAACTACCCCGGCATCTCCCTGCTGAGCATCGTGGAGAAAACCTTTGCCCGTGTGGTCCTCAGCAGGTTACAGATACGAGCTGAGAGGATGTATCCTGAGGCTCAGTGTGGCTTCAGAGCAGGAAGGTCCACGATTGACATGCTCTTATCCTTGCGTCAGCTACAGGAGAAATGTCAAGAATAAAGAATGCTCCTGTACTTGGCATTCATTGATCATACAAAAACCTTTGACCTCATCAGTAGGGGAGGCCTCTTCAAACTTCTCAAAGTGATTGGCTGCCCACCGAAGCTGCTGGCAGTCATCTCCTCTTTCCATGACAACACAACACAGCACAGCGGCACCACCTCAGAGGAATTCCCCATACTCAGCAGTGCAAATCAGGGGTGCGTGCTTGCCCCAACACTGTTTGGCATCTTTTCTCACTTATGCTCACACATACCTTTGGGACAGCAGAAGAGGGAGTCTTTCTCCATACAAGATCTGATGGCAAACTCTTCAACCTTGGCCGTCTCAGATCCAAAACCAAAGTCCGCAAAGTCCTCATCAGAGAACTCCTATTCGCTAATGATGCCGCGCTGACAGCTCACACAGAACAAGGTCTGCAGACACTAAAATCGACCACCTTTCCAATGCCTGCAACAACTTTGGTCTGACAATCAGTCTGAATAAGACCAATGTCATGGGCCAGGATGTCAGAAACACCCCTTCCATAAACATTGGTAGCTACACCCTGGAAGCCATTCAGGACTTCACCTACTTGGGTTCCACCACCATCTGCAATTTGTCCCTTGTCACAGAGATTGGCAAGCACATTTGGAAGGCGTCTACAGCAATGATTAGGTTTACCATAAGAGTGTGGGAGAACAAATCCCTAACGCTCAACATCAAAATACAGGTGTACCAGGCCCACGCCCTTAGCACCCTCTTCTATGGGTCTGAGCCCTGCGCAACATACGCCCATCAAGAACATCGACTAAACACATTCCACCTCCGCTGTCTCAGGCGCATCCTCGGTATTAGATGGCAAGATCGCATTCCCAACACCTCAGTCCTCAACTTGGCCAACATTCCCAGCATGTACTCTCTACTCTGTCATAGGTGCCTGAGATGGCTTGGACACGTGCGTCGCATGCAGGATGGCAGAATACCCAAGGATGTCTCGTACGGCGAGCTGGCATCAGGCACGCGGGTCACTGGTCACCCAGTCCTGCGCTTCAAAGATGTCTGTAAACAGGACATGAAGAGTTGTGACATCAACCCAAATGACTGGGAGAAAACTGCCGGCGACCGAATCAGCTGGCAGCAGGCTGTGAAAACAGGCCTCAGGAGAGGCGAGGGGTTACTAGACACTGCTTGGCAGACCAAGAGGGAGCGACGTTAAGAAAAACAATAAATACCTCTGGAGCTGCCACCACATTCACTTGCAATTGCTGTGGCAAGCATTGTCACTTAAGGATTGCCCTAAGTCATTCTCGGTGCTGCAAACCCTACAGCTGACCTCGTAAGGTGCAACATAATTGTCTCTCGAGACACACAGGCCTATGATTGATGATGATATACCACCATAGAGACCCATTGACTATAAACCTATATACCACCATAGAGACTCATAGACTAACATAGAACATATATACCTCTATAATGCAACAACTTCAGAGACTCATCTTCTTGGTTCTTTCGGTAAAGTCACGTAGAATGGAAATAATAAAATAATAATAAAATAAAACATAATCAAATAATTCTCACGACGTTTCGGCCACAACGCAAGCAGTCGTCCTCAGGTGGAGAACAGGTCTGTCGAGAAGACAGAGTCTGAATGACACACCCCAGGCTTGGAGCGACTATTTAAGCTGGGATGGAGGGGGGAAGGGCGCCTTGACAAAATAATTTGCATATCAAGAGGAATTTAGCATATTTATGGGAAATGCAGATATGCAGCTACATACTATTAACATTCCTTCTCTTTATTAATGTTACCCCTATCCCCTCCCTTTGATGCTGCTAATCCTGCATAATGCACGGGCATAATAACTTTAAACCCCCCGCCAAACCTCCTATGCATTTCACAAGTAGTACTAATTGCATATCCCTGCAGTCACGAAAGCTTTAAATCGAAATTTAACTTCAGAGACACGAACTATAGAGGGCTTAAAACTAGATTCGAACTGTAGAGGGCTTCTTATTAATTCTCGTCCGTTTTACTGCTACAACTTGACGACACAGTCACAGTGTAGGACATCGTGCTGACTGACTATATTGCTGGCTGCCTATTTAGCGACGACGGTGACGTTTTGAATATATAGCTGGTTGACTATATAGCAACGACGGCGACGAAGCGACGACAGCGATGACACCGACGACAGCCAGGACCCCGACGACAGCCAGGACCCCGAAACCCCATGGCAGCCCAGAGCCCAATTTCTCTCCGCCTTTCATCCCCCCAGCGTGGCCATGCCCCGCCCCTGGCCACGCCCCTCTTCTCAAACTCTCCCGCGGGTTCTGGGAGCTTCTGGATAGATCCCCTCTTTGACCCTTGGCCTAGTTATCCCCGCTTGTGGTCGCTCGCATGCATACTCTCTTCTGTAGTTTGTCTGCTTTTCTCCCACCCATAATTAGCCCTTATGGCCGCTAGTCCCAGCTAATCTTAATTACAAAAACTTCATTTAGGGAAGAAGAAAAATCTCCAATATATATTTTTTAAATAACCCGACGTCCGTCGATCGCGAGCACGACGCGTATTTAATACGGATGCGCGGCATGGACCGTTCCACCCGATAACAACATAACTAACAATGTAAGTGGTATAAACAAACCTGACGGATAACAACAGTTAACAACCCGATGTCAGAGTACATTTTGACCGGGTTCTTGACGCGGTCCATCGCTGTGGGCGATATCTTGCATCTCTCCGGGCAATGGGGGCTTACACAAAAGCCTTGAAGGGGGACTCCTTGTAAGAATTTGGCCAGGCACCAGCCAGCAGTCCATGGCATGTGGCGGATTTCTGTGACTCTCTGGCCTTCAGGGGCTCGAACACTGTGGACAGCACTCCTGCCGCACAATCTCCATGGCCGACTGCCCCGGCTCGTCGGACACATCAGACACCGGCCGTATGGGACTTGGGGATGAACCGTCTATCTGGGGAGAAACATATGGCTTTAGGCGTGATGGGTGAACAAACCAATGGCGACGCCCTGCCTGTGCCCACCACTCCCTACATGTAAGTTGCTGGCCCGCCCCTACTGGACATTTGTGAAAAAGAGCTTCATAGTTCATCGGATTCGTCCAGTATAAATATTCTGATCCTGACAGGCAACACGCATGTATTACATCTCACTTATTTCATCAGTATTGGTTCACAAAATTAAAACGCTGGACTTGTTTTGACATTCGGGATCTCGTCAGCCGAGGCAGGCTCGCTTCAACCAACGCTGGTGAACTGCCAATTGTCTATAGCCAAGGACTGGTTTCGACATTGTTGAGTCTCATCAGCAGAGGCAGGCTCGCTTGCACTGCACAGATGTTTATCGGGACCCCCCCCCTCCTCTCTCTCTCTGTGAGACATGGACGCTGGTTCGACGCAAAACCAACCAATGTACAATACACAACACGGAAGACGTAAACCATCAGCGTCTATCGGGGTGCAGGGGCCAGCACACCCCACGTGGTGTGTGCTGGCCCCTGTACACCGATACAGCAGCTACAGCTGCTACTGCTGCTGTGGCTGCTTCTGCCGTGCGAGCTCAGTCGTAGCAGCAGCAGGAGCAGCAGGAGCAGCCTTTTAATCCGAGTTTAAAGCTGTCCGTCCCCCCGTCTGATAGAGGGTGGCAGAGTGCCCAAAGGGTGGTGGGTCAAAGGGGGCCCTCAGAGACTCTGAGCCACCACCGCTGAGACGCTGCTTGGCTTTGAGTCCGTGGGATTTCAGCCGCCCGCCCATCCCAAGCAAGCAAATTGATGAATTCGGCTTCTGAAAGTGCAAGTGAAGTCGATGCATCTCGGCCCGGCCACCGGTGAACTTGTCCGCTCACACAGAGACCCCCCCCCCCATGTAGCGGTGACTACCACATTAACGTAGAGGGCCGTGGACTGGAACTCAAAGAGTGAATATAACGCCGCATTCTCACGTGCGGTGAGCTTGACGGTCTTCGCCCGGTTACCAATGTACGTGAACAAAGACAAAGACGCCCCACGTAGCATCGACATATTTGCGGGGAAAGTGCTGTTTAGTGAGCACCGATAAAAGGTCGGCCCCGCACAAAATGGGGTGGGTGGCCAGCACCACGCCCGCCCGTCCGCCCGTCCGCTTTTGTCTCCCTCGTGGTGATGTTTACACACCGCACCAGGTACTCATTTACAGTTCATATATTCGTCACTGGTGTTGGCCATGAGTGGGAATCGATCTTGGGTCGCCGGGTTCGCAGAGCAGCGCGCTAACCGCTACCCTACCGCTCTCCCCATGCACATATACATATGTTGTATCGTAGACGGAGGTACTCGGAGACGGAGGTTGAGTTAGGGGCTTCCGCCAGGGTTTATTAACACTTATCACTATCCCTGGTTCCCTCTTTACCCCTTCCACTATCCCCGTTCCTCCAGTGACCCCGCTTACGTTACGGGGTCTCCCTTATATACCCTCAGAGGGGTGATGTCACGTGCACTGCCCAGCGCGTGCGACCCCACGTCCCGTGAGGTCACCGCATCGGACAGCGCACACGACGCCACCACTCTCCACTACTCCTCTACATCACCCCCCCCCGTGAAAAAAAAACAGCCGACCCGGCTGCAATCAACCCGCAAGCGGGGCCCCACACCGGACCGAAGACCGAATAATCACGAGTTCGTGTGCCTGAAGGTAAACCCGGCTGCTAGAAAACTCAACCTTAGGGCAGCACGGCCCTTCAAGCAGAACAGTAACAACAAAAAACAAAACAAATAGAGCCCGAAGGCCTCATCCGCCGGATAGCGCCGAACGGGCGCCAGGGGCTAGGCCCGCTGAACGGCCATCAGGGCCGTCACCGGAGCCGCACCCCCCTCGAGCGGGTATGCGCTGCTGGCCCGCTCCCTCGTGCGGTGTCCGCCACCCGTGCAGGTGGGCCGTCAGCGGGCAACAGGCCCACCGCCGTGGCCTCCGGTGCCTGGGGGGTCTCTGTCGGCCTCACTCGGGAGGGGCCTGGGGGCACACACACAGGTCGGACGTCACCTCCGTCAACGAGACCCGGCCGGTCAGGCACGCCGGATACATCATCAGCCGGCCGCTCCGGAATTGGGGGTGGATCCCCCAGGGTAGATGGAACATAACGTTTGAGCCGGGACGGGTGCACTTATCACTATCCCTGGTTCCCTCTTTACCCCTTCCACTATCCCCGTTCCTCCAGTGACCCCGCTTACGTTACGGGGTCTCCCTTATATACCCTCGGAGGGGTGATGTCACGTGCACTGCCCAGCGCGTGCGACCCCACGTCCCGTGAGGTCACCGCACCGGACAGCGCACACGACGCCACCACTCTCCACTACTCCTCTACACATACTACAGGACGTGGAGCGAAACGTTGGACATCGTACCAAACAACACGTGACGCAACCCGAAAAACACAGCACCACACCACGTGGTGTGTATCTGGGTGCAGGGACCAGCACGCACCACGTGGTGTGTATCGGGTGTAGGGGCCAGCAGGCACCACGTGGTGTGTATCGGGTGCAGGGGCCAGCACGCGCCACGTGGTGTGTATCGGAGTTCAGGGGCCAGCACGCACCACGTGGTGTGTATCGGGTGCAGGGGCCAGCACGCCCCACGTGGTGTGTATCGGGGTGCAGGGACCAGCACGCACCACGTGGTGTGTATCGGGTGCAGGGACCAGCACGCACCACGTGGTGTGTATCGGGTGCAGGGGCCAGAACACACCACGTGGTGTGTATCGGGTGCAGGGGCCAGCACGCACCACGTGGTGTGTATCGGGTGCAGGGGCCAGCACGCACCACGTGGTGTGTATCGGATGCAGGGGCCAGCACGCACCACGTGGTGTGTATCAGGTGCAGGGGCCAGAACACACCACGTGGTGTGTATCGGAGTGCAGGGGCCAGCACGCACCACGTGGTGTGTATCGGGTGCAGGGGCCAGCACGCACCACGTGGTGTGTATCGGGTGCAGGGGCCAGCACACACCACGTGGTGTGTATCGGGTGCAGGGGCCAGCACGCACCACGTGGTGTGTATCGGAGTGCAGGGACCAGCACGCACCACGTGGTGTGTATCGGGTACAGGGGCCAGCACGCACCACGTGGTGTGTATCGGGTGCAGGGGCCAGCACGCACCACGTGGTGTGTATCGGGTGCAGGGGCCAGCACGCACCACGTGGTGTGTATCGGAGTGCAGGGACCAGCACGCACCACGTGGTGTGTATCGGGTGCAGGGGCCAGCACGCACCACGTGGTGTGTTTCAGGTGCAGGGGCCAGAACGCAACACGTGGTGTGTATCGGAGTTCAGGGGCCAGCACGCACCACGTGGTGTGTATCGGGTGCAGGGGCCAGCACGAACCACGTGGTGTGTATCGAGTGCAGGGGCCAGCAGGCACCACGTGGTGTGTATCGGGTGTAGGGGCCAGCACGAACCACGTGGTGTGTATCGGGTGTAGGGGTCAGCAGGTACCACGTGGTGTGTATCCATGGCAGGGGACAGCACGCACCACGTGGTGTGTATCGGGTGCAGGGGCCAGAACACACCACGTGGTGTGTATCGGGTTCAGGGGCCAGAACTCACCACGTGGTGTGTATCGGGTGCAGGGGCCAGAACACACCACGTGGTGTGTATCGGGTGCAGGGGCCAGAACACACCACGTGGTGTGTATCGGGTGCAGGGGCCAGAACACACCACGTGGTGTGTATCGGGTGCAGGGGCCAGAACTCACCACGTGGTGTGTATCGGGTGCAGGGGCCAGAACACACCACGTGGTGTGTATCGGGTGCAGGGGCCAGAACTCACCACGTGGTGTGTATCGGGTGCAGGGGCCAGAACACACCACGTGGTGTGTATCGGGTGCAGGGGCCAGCAGGCACCACGTGGTGTGTATCGGATTGCATGCGCTGCAATGTGAGTGCATAACAGAGTACGGAGGCTGTTTGACCTTTTCATGATTTGATCTTTTTTGTTCGGGATGGAAGGGACCGTATGGATTTTAACTGTTGCCCACCAGCTCACATTACCGTGATCACAGAGCCTCTTTGGCTCGCTCTCTCTCATCTCTCCCCTCTCCTCCGTCACTTGTGCTCCAAATCTCTCCAACCACCCAATACCCTTCGGCGTGCCCTCGGCCTGTCTCTGCTGGTTTTCATATCCCGTGCAACTCTCTTATATACATCCGTCTGTTCATATCGCCCTTTTACAGGCGAGCAATATGAAAAACGCACCAACGGACAATGAAAAACGTATTAACTATTCACATTGGTTTTTTTTATTATACCAGGTAAGGTCCACTTAGCTTTGCAGCTCTTTTTCAGAAACGACCTGGCCACGAATGACAGCTTGACGATAGCTTATCGTCATCATGTGGAAATGTATCACAGTAGCCAAATACTCTTAAGCGCGTTTTTCTAAATGTGGAGGGGAAAACCGGAGGACCCGGAGAAAAATGCACGCGACCACTGGGTGAGAGAGACACCGCAAACTCCAAATAGACAGCAGCAGACGTTCTATGAGCAACTAACCAACACGCTGAAGCCGCTGAAGAAACGAGACATCACCATAATCCTCGGCGACTTCAACGCCAAGGTTGGCCACGGTCGAATGCAGAACATTGTCGGAGAACACGGACTAGGAACAAGGAATGGACGAGGCGACAGACTGGTTCAATTCTGCCAAGAAGAACGTTTCAGTATTGCTAACACGTGGTTCCAATTACCACCTCGACGACTGTACAGGTGGACCTCGCCGCAAGACTCCGACCACAACATCGTCAGGAACCAAATCGATTACATCCTAATTAACATCAGGTTTAAGTCCAGTGTGATTACAGCAAAAACCTACCCTGGAGCCGATATATCGTCAGATCATAACCCAGTAACAGCTACAATAAGACTCAAATTGCGATCAATACAATGTACAAAGACGAGACGAGCAGACCTGGAGAAACTGAAGAACAGCGCCGATAAAAGACAAGTACAGCAAGATCTCAACAATAGCATCCGCTCAATAACAACAGAAACAGCAGATGTTCAGGAGTACTGGCGCTCGTTCAAACAATGCATCACAGAAACAACAGAAGTCATGCTGGGACACCAGTCACTGAAAAAAAAACAACGATGGATGACACAATATATTTTCGATCTAATGAGCAAACGAAGAATGTACAAAAATAACAACTTGGAGAAGTACAAACAAATGCAACAGAAGATCAGAGAAGCAATCCGACAGGCAAAAGAAAAGTGGATGGAAGAACAATGCGCCAAGATTGAAGAACTAATAAAAAAACATGACAATTTTAATCTGCACAAGAAGCTCAAAGAAGCTATTCTTTGGTTCTTTCGGTAAAGTCACGTATAAAGATAAAAGAATAAATTAAATAATAGTATGCTATTATTAAATGTATTCTTTTATCTTGGAGCTTTCGTGACTTTTATCTTTATACGTGACTTTACCGAAAGAACCAAAGAATAATTCCTGCAGTCACGAAAGCTCCAAAATTAAGACTCAAAGAAGCTGGTAACATCTACAGACCAGCCCCAACAGCTACCTTGTATGCGGACAACAACCAACCAATCCTAAATAAACAAGAAAAAATGGACACCTGGACAAACTATATACACAAGCTCTTTGGCGCAGCGAGGACACCTGCAGAAAAAGACCAACAGAAGTCGAAAGACGCTCTACACATTTTAACATCAGAAGTAGAACATGCAATCAAAACAGCTAAGCCAGGCAAAGCGTGCGGGCCCGACACAATCCATGTAGAATTGCTCAAACTATTAGACAGCAACAACATAGACAACTGCCTAATTGGTACAATCAAATATACAACGGCAATAAAATTCCATCTGACTGGCTACAATCCATCTTTGTGGCCATACCAAAGAAAGCAACAAGCCGGAAATGCGAGGACTACAGACTGATAAGCTTGGTGAGCCACGTGCTGAAAGTCTTCCTGAAGGTGATCCAACAGCACATACGCTCCACATGCGAAAATGCATTGAAGAACACACAGTTTGGCTTCTACAAAGGACTAGGCACAAGAGAAGCAATCTTCTGTCTACAGATACTACTACAGCGATGCTACGAACATCAGAAAGAAGTGTACATCTGCTTCATAGATTACGAGAAAGCCTTTGACTCAGTAGACCACGACCGACTATCAGCTCTATTAAAACAACTGGGACTAGATAAAAACGACATCGACTTCATCATTGCTCTTTATTGGAAGCACACAGCCCAACTCCGATATGACAACGAATTGACAGACCCAACACCAATACGAAAAGGTGTACGACAAGGCTGCCCACTGTCACCGATTCTTTTCAACATCTACTCGGAGCAGATTTTTGATCGAACACTAGCAGACAAAAACATTGGTATTAAAGTCAATGGACAATACATCAACAACATCAGGTATGCCGACGACACTGCACTGCTGGCCGATTCGGAACAAGACCTACAACAAATCTTGGACGCGGTTACCGCAGAGAGTCAAATATGGGGCTTACGAATTAACAAAAAGAAAACAAAGGTTATGAAGGTCAGCCGAACTACAAGCGAAATAACAATCAAGCTGGGCAGCGAAAAATTGGAACAAGTACACCGATTTAAATACCTTGGTGTAATCATTGACGATCAGTTGAACCATGAAGTCGAAATCATGAGCAGAATTGAACAAGCAAGGCAAGCATTTATTAAATGGAAAACACTCCTTGCAGACCGCAACTTGAGTACACTGAAATGCTACATCTGGTCAATTTTGCTGTACGGAGTAGAGACGTGGACACTGACAACAACAGCAACAAAAAGGCTCGAAGCTTTCGAAATGTGGCTGTATCGAAGAATGCTGAAAATCCCATGGACAGCCAAAACCACCAATACACAAGTTCTGCAAGATATGGGCACTGGCAGGCAACTGCTGAAGACCATCATTAGCAGGAAGTGTTACTACCTAGGCCACATTGCCCGAAACGACCACAAATACCAGCTATTAAAGCAAATCCTGGAAGGAAAAATCGAAGGAAAAAAACGACCAGGACGGCCAAAAAAGACATGGCTCAGTAACATCAAAACATGGCTACAATTAACAACAGCACAAACTCTACATGCCGTGCTAGACCGGGACCAATATCATCGTGAAGTCGCACAAGCCGTTAGGCAGCACTAAAGAGAGAGAGGCGTCGTCAGGGTCGGAATGGAGCCCACAACCTCCTGTATACGAGGCGAGGGAGTTGACATTTCGCCTGCATGGGGCTACTGGGGCGAGTGCCGTTCGCGAGCAGCAGTCTGTGAACGTCGGAACGACGTCCCTACGAGGTAGTGGGGGTGGCCACAACCACGTCACCTTTGTCTCCCCAGTGCTAATTGGTTACACACCGCGCCAGAGACTCATTTCAGGCTGAGTCAGCCTCATTTTCGCCACCGCTCCGCCCATGTGCATCACCGTACGTACCGGGGCGGCCGGGGGGAGGGGCGGTGGCGCATTGGTTTGCACGATGAACGCCATCACCTGAGTTTGATTTCCGGTCACGGCTATCATTCGTAAAGCAGGTCATGGTTTCCCCATCCACCTTCACCAACCCGCACGGACCAGCGTGGTGGAGTATGGTCGAAACACCCCCCCCCCCGCCCATTAGGAGTTAACTCCAGCACTAGATTGACCAATGGCTTTAAAGTAATCCGTATGCACACATGATCAAATACGTTGCAAGAGCAGAGCTCCACAAAGACCCCCCGTATAGCCTGTAACAGACTGTTGGGGCAAGTGCGAGGTGTAATACGGCAATTATAATCATGTTAGGTGTAATATGTTAATTACAATAATGTTGAGTGTAATATGTTAAAGTAGTAACATATCATCCTGTGTTCTTGGAATCTAATATGTTAATTACAATAATGTTGAGTGTAATACGGTAATTATAATAATGTTACTTAACCTACCCAGGAGAGACACTCAGGACTCAGGAGGCTGCTGCTGCCGCCACGTTGGGATGTTTATGAGCGAGACGTTTTCAGCCGATGAACAATGTTGAGTCATCGTGTTTATCATTATCCACGTGAGGGGAGGGCAGCGGAGCACCCGGAGACGATCCCACGCCTCGCGTGAGGGGGCAACGCTCGATCCCGCGAGCCAGCAGTACGGCACCACCTCGACAGACACCGGTGTGCTGCACTAGTAACGACTTGGCATGTTCTGTTTACGTGACGAACCTTACTCATCTGGTGGTGGCGGGTTTAACGACACATTTATATATTTACGCGACCTAACTCCAAAAAACATCCATTACGGACGATATTGGTCGTGAAAGCCTCCTACGTGTTGAGCGGCTAGAAGAGAGTTTCACAACAACATCCGTGTGCGCGGTCATCCACCAACCCCTCCACGGCGCTGGATTACAGGCCACGCCACGTCAAGCCACCACCACCAACACCGCTCAGCATCACCGCGAGCAGAGGGGGTAGGGGGAAGCCTGCAGAGCGCGGAAGAGCAGCCCCCAAAAGCCGTCAGCGGTGAGAATCGGGCAGCCGTGAAGCTCCTCCTGAGAGATCCACACCCCCGCCCACACCAGACGGACAGAGGGAGGCGGTGACCCCCTGTGCTGGAAGGGCGATCACAGCACCCTGTGCGTGCCGCGCTGCGGCTCTTCAATATACAGTACAGGGTGCTTCAAAAAATGTTAACACTTACATGGGACTATAGTTTTTAATGGGGAAAAACTCCTTAACTAAATGTTTTGTTTTAAAACAACTTCGTTTAACTCACGGTTGAGAAGTACGTCAATGATGCGGCGCCTGCTCCCACATCAACGCTGAATTGAATTAATTACTCCGGTAACTCGTTCACATGGAGCAGGCGCGCCTGAGACATGTGACGCCCGAGACGAGAGTCAGAGTCACGTGGCGCCCCGAGAGAGTCACGTGGCGCCCCGAGAGAGTCACGTGGCGCCCCGAGAGAGTCACGTGGCGCCCCGAGAGAGTCACGTGGCGCCCCGAGAGAGTCACGTGGCGCCCCGAGAGAGTCACGTGGCGCCCCGAGAGAGTCACGTGGCGCCCCGAGAGAGTCACGTGGCGCCCCGAGAGAGTCACGTGGCGCCCCGAGAGAGTCACGTGGCGCCCCGAGAGAGTCACGTGGCGCCCCAAGACGAGTCACGTGGCGCCCCGAGAGAGTCACGTGACGCCTGCTTCTTGGGCGAGGCTATTCCAGAGTTTAGGGACCGCGGCGTTTTTGACCTACACACGAATATATATAAATAATAAGGTGTCCATACATAATGTTAATTGCTTTAAAGTAGCGAATTAATTCATTACTTGATGCCGATTTTGATACAGGCATGCATTGTCGCCGGATCTGAGTACGTGTGTAAATTTGGAATTGATTGGACAACAGGAAAAGGACAACATTTTGATTACAAGATTTGACCACGACAAACATAGGAATCAAGTTAAGTAAAACCGTTGAAAAAAAAAGAACCGATGACCCACTGTAACATAACAAATGTATGTTAATAGCTTCCTAAGATCCATAAAGAAGGCACTCCACTTCGGCCCATTGTTTCCACTGTCAACTCACCTACCTACAAGCTGGCCCGTTTTCTATCTGATACCTTGCTTCCATTCACTGGCAAGACTACCTCAGCAGTACATAACTCAGCTCACTTGGTCTCTCTAATCACTGTCCCCTCGTCAGCTTTGATGTGGTTTCTCTGTTCACCAAGGCTCCTGTGCCTGACACCTTAGCAATAATTGAAGATTTAGTCCAACATGGACTGAACCTTGATGTTCCTACGCTGGTTAGGTACTGCCTTACCAACACTTACTTCACCTGGAATGGTACTTTCTACAAACAAAATGAAGGTACCCCCATGGGTTCTCCCTTATCACCAGTGATAGCGAATGTTTTCATGGAGAAATTTGAAACAGATGCCATCCAGACATTCACCCTACGTCTTTCCTTGTGAAAGAGATATGTGGATGACACTTTCGTTATTTGACCACATTAATTCCATACACCCATCCATCAAATTCACCATGGAAGTGGAGAAGGATGGCAAGCTACCATTCCTGGATGTTTTGTTTGAGAAGAGACCTGATGGCTCCTTGGGACACTCTGTCTACAGGAAAGCCACCCACACAGAATCCTATCTGAAACCTGACTCTCACCACCATCCGGCACAGAAGAATTCCCTCATCAAAACACTACACCATAGGTCCCACTGCATTTCTGACCAACACCACCTAGCCAGTGAACTAGAACACATACACCAGGCCCTTAAGATTAATGGATATTCCGACCGAATTATCCACAAAGCTGTTTCTCCAACCATGGAGAAACAACCCCCTGAGACGCCGATCAAAACCATCATACATAGCACTATATTTTGCCACTGGTAAAGGAGGTCTCATAGTGTAAATGCTTCACCCCGAACTCTCAATACTCTGATAGTGCGCTGTTTTTTGAGTTGTACGCCTTTTGGCGTCATCTGGTCCAACACCAACGGAGACTAGGCTCTAAGAAAAGCTGTCTCAGGTATGGACCAATCAACTTCAAGGACAGTGCATATTATCATTATCAGAGTTGTTTCTTTTTGTTTGCATTTTGACTGCTTGTGGTGTGGTTATTGCAAACATGATGCCTTGTATAAAGGTGTCAGTTTTGTACCAGTTGAAAGGGTAAAAACCTATCACTATATTTTGCCACTGGTAAAGGAGGTCTCATAGTGTAAATGCTTACCCCGAGCTCTCAATATTATGATAGTGCGCTGTTTTTTGAGTTGTACGCCTTTTGGCGTCATCTGGTCCAACACCAATGGAGACTAGGCTCTAAGAAAAGCTGTCTCGGGTGTGGACCAATCAACTTCAAGGACAGTGCATATCATTATCAGAGTTGTTTCTTTTTGCTTGCATTTTGACTGCTTGTGTTGTGGTTATTGCAAACATGATGCCTTGTATAAAAGTGTCAGTTTTTGTACCAGTTGAAAGGATAAAAACCTATCACTATATTTTGCCACTGGTAAATGAGGTCTCATAGTGTAAATGCTTACCCCGAGCTCTCAATACTCTGATAGTGCGCTGTTTTTTGAGTTGTACGCCTTTTGGCGTCATCTGGTCCAACGCCAATGGAAACTAGGCTCTAAGAAAAGCTGTCTCGGGTGTGGACGAATCAACTTCAAGGACAGTGCATAACATTATCATTATCAGAGTTGTTTCTTTTTGTTTGCATTTTGACTGCTTGTTGTTGTAGTTATTGCAAACATGATGCCTTGTATAAAGGTGTCAGTTTTTGTGCCAGTTGAAAGGGTAAAAACCTATCACTATACATAGCAGGTGTTACCAAAAAGATTTCCAAAATCTTAAACAAACACAAGATCCAGGTCCGATTCAGTACAGTACACAAAATCCGTGATCTAATCCCATCTGTGAAGGATGGCATTCCTGACATGCAGTATCCTGGAGTCTACAAACTAAGTTGCACCTGTGGTGATTGTTACATTGGGGAAACGAAACGACATGTCTCAGACCGTGTTCGCGAACACAAGGCAGATCTAAAACACGACAGAACTAATTCCTCCGCCGTGGCTGACCATTGCTATAACGCTGTGGGCTCTCATGGTACTGTTTTTTCCGAGACCAAGGTGCTCTGCAAACCTTCGGGCTACTATCAAAGGTTTGTTCATGAAGCCATCCAGAATATATAAACATAGACATAAGGTCAACCGAGAAGATGGATACAAATTGAGCAATCTTTGGAAGAATGTTATTAACCAGGTAAAACCACAACTGCTTTTTGCTGCCTTCACATCCAGCATCTCCAGTTTCCTACCCCTCCCAGCCCCGCCCACTTCTCCTCCCCACCCCGGCAATTTTTTTTCCGTACTTGAGTCTTACTTGTATTATCCACTCCCCCGACTCCACCACCCCACCCTCCCTGTCTCTCCTCCCTGGCTCCTCCCCCCCTTCTCTTGCCTATGTAATGCGGGCGTGGACAACCTTCCGGAGGTGACGTCATGGGGGGAGGAGTTACGTCACGTAGGGGAGAGGGTTCAGGTCTATAAGGGGAGAAACCGGAAGCAGTAGGGGAGTGATCGGAGACTGGGAAAGTGTGAGGCCACGCAGGGCGGAGTAGGGAAGAGAGAGAGTGGCGAGATCGCCACACACACAGACCCCGAGGATCGGCACCGTCGGCCAACGGTGACCGACCCCGGGGCTGGAGGAGCAGCGAGGAGACTGCAGAGAGAGCAGCGGGTCTGCAAGGGTGGAGTTGGGCAGCGGGGGTCTGCACGACGAGACAGCAGCGGGTCTGCAAGGAGGGAAGTGGGCTACGTGAGCGACGGCAGCCTGGGGCTGCAGAGCGAAGAGTATATAGGGGAGTGCTGTGAAGTGGGCTACGTGAGCGATAGCAGCCTGGGGCTGCAGAGCGAAGAGTAAGGGGGAGTGCCGTGAGGGAAAAGAGATCGAACCCAAATAAAGGACACAGGACAGAGAGAAGCGTCCGAGTCTTTTATTACACCTATATGGCCTCTTGTTGCAGCAGCCCCCTTTGCCCACTTCAGCAATTGTTTCTTGCTGTGGTTGTCCCACCTGATGACGGACGCTTGTGTTGCGTCCGAAACGTCGTGATTTAATTTATTTTATGCTTACGTGACTTTACCGACAGAACCAAAGAGGATAGCTTCAAAAAGTCAAAGAGGTTCCACTTGTTCGCCATCATTGTCAACGCGTGCCTGGAATCTTCACCAGGTGGTCTCTGGAGCCTGAAGACGCACATTTCTCGTGGTATTGTTGCAAATTCTCAGAAATGTTCACATCTTGTTTGAAGCGGCCTGCATTCCCTTTGCGCGGGCCGGTCATATTTGCGGCATGCTAAACAAGAGAGGCGCTCTCAATCAGTTAGCATTTACAATCAATGGGGATAAAGAGAGGATATGATTCTGATCCATCGCTTGCGAGTGAGAATCACCACCACCCCAACCACCACCCCCACTACTCCACCACCACCCCGACCGCCACTACCACCACCACTACCACCACCCCCACTACTCCACCACCACCCCCACCACTCCACCACCACCCCCACCACTACCCCCACCACTCCACCACCACCACCACCCCCCGTGGTCGTCACGGCCCCGTGGCTCCGCTTGGGTGACCCAGACGGGAGATCACGCAGAGAACCCTGGCTGCAGCGGGAAAGGGTTCCAGATAGGTGATGATGATGATTATAATGATGATGATTATAATGATGATAATTATAATGATGATGATTATAATAACGATTATAATGATGATGATGATTATAATTTTAATGATGATGATGATGATTATAATGATGATGATGTTGTTGTTGTTTACACACCGCACCAGGGCACTCGTTTAAGGCTGAGTTGACCTTATGGGAGGAGGAGGACGGAAAGTCCGGCTCAAGACGTTCGTCACAGGTGTTGGCCCTGAGCGCGGAACGAACTCCGGTTGCTGGGTGCCGTAGCTCAGTGCGCTAACCACTGCACCACCGTTCCTCACTGATCTATACAAAGACAAAGGTTCCCCGTGTAGCCTTAACATATGTCTGGGGGCAAGTGCTGTTAGCGAGCACCTATGAAAGCTGGAAGAGTACACGAGGGTGTGGGTTAGGTGACCAGCGCCACTCCCGGCCGCCTTTGTCTCCCCAGTGGCGATGTTTTCACACCACACCACGTGCTCATTTGAAGCTGAGTCGACCTATGGGAGGCCCAGGACCGGTTCAGATAATCGTAAAACTAACCACGACACTACCACTCCCCATTCTGATCTGTACACACACCACCACCACACACACGCGCTTACTAAACTACACACGCACAGCGAGAACTACATGCACACTGATCAATACATACACCTTCATGAGCACACGCACGATCTCGTACACACTAATTAATATACGCAACCACACATCGATAGGCATAACCACGCACAATGATAAACACGCATCACACAAAATACTCAACACACATACATACACATACAAAGACAAAGATCCCCCGTATAGCCTGTAACAGACGATTTGGGCAAGTGCTGTTAGCGAGCACTTATGAAGGCCAGCACAGCACACGATCGGGTGGGAGCACAGCACACGATCGGGTGGGTGCCCAGCACCACGCCCGGCCGCCTTTGTCTCCCCAGTGGCGATGTTTGCACATCGCTCCAGGTACTCATTTGAGACTGAGTCGACCTAGCAGAGGCCCTGGACCGGTTCAGATAATCGTCATTGGAATTGTCCGCGAGCGGGAATCGAACTGGGGTCGCCGGGTTTGTAGCGCAGCGCGCAAACCGCTACACCACCGCACAAACACACCTGACTAAACATAGACACACCACACAAACACTATACACTACCACCACCACGTCACCCTACCACACCATAACAACTACCACCGCCGCGTTGCATGTTGAACTTCTCTCGCATCGTACGTAGTCAACTGTGCGAGTCCACCACACAACACCGCACTGCACCACCACTCCACCACTATCAACACCACTCCACTATCAACACCACTCCACTATCAACACCACACCACTATCAACACCACACCACTATCAACACCACTCCACTATCAACACCCCACCACTATCAACATCACACCACTATCAACACCCCACCACTAACACCGCACCACCACCAACACCACCAACACCACCACTCCACTATCAACACCACACCACTATCAACACCGCACCACCACCAACACCACCCCACCACTAACACCCCACCACCAACACCACTAACACCACCCCACCACCCCACCCCACCACTAACACCACACCACCACTAACACCACCAACACCACTAACACCGCACCAACACCACCCCACCACTAACAGCGCACCACCACCCCACCACTAACACCGCACCAACACCACCCCACTACTAACAGCACACCACCACCCCACCACTAACACCGCACCACCACCCCACCACCAACACCACCCCACCACCAACACCACCCCACCACCAACAACCCCACCACTAACACCGCACCACCACCCCACCACCAACACCACCCCACCACCAACAACCCCACCACTAACACCACCCCACCACTAACACCGCACCACCACCCCACCAACAACCCCACCACTAACACCACCCCACCACTAACACCGCACCACCACCCCACCACCAGCTCAAGTTAATTTATTAGGTATAGCGCTGTGAGCCATTCGGCTCTTGAATCGGGTGCAACCGCAACAAACAAAAAACAAAAACATGAAAAACAAAACATCTTAAAGTGACTATGTGACTATGTGCAAACAGAAAATCCAAGAAAAGACAGCAAAATATTGCCGAAAAAGCACCGTACACCAACGCTGTGTGCAAAAATCCCAGCGGGATGCAAGTCAAACAACAACAACCACAAGAAAACTTACTCCGTACTACAATAAATAAACATAGCCAAAGCAAAAAACTTTCGAAATCACCAAAATAAAGCCATAAAAGCAATGAAACAGTGATCATAGGAACTGTGACCGAATTATCACAATAAACGACATAAACAACATGTACCACCAAACCCTGCATTCATAGCTGGCTGCATGAGTCACTCCACAACAGCAGGAGCATCAGTCGGAGTATCAAAAAAATTAAATGCACCTTTAGGATCAGCACACTAAATCAAAACACAGGTCATACTTTGCAGCGATCATCCGGAGCGAAACATTGTATTTTAGGCCACTGAATAGCACTGGCAGCTAGGGGTGTACAACTCCTCTAGAGCAGTTTTTAGTGAAGATTTCATAGGTAGAGATTCAAGTTGCAGTTTATTGGCAATAGCATTCCAGACCCTGGGGGCATCAATAGCAAAGTCCCTTCCTCCAGTATTTGTACGGCAATAGGGAATGTGAAGCTGGTAAATGAGCGAAGACCTTAGGTAAAATTTGTTCTTTGAAACAGAGAGGAGATCCAGCAGGTAATCGAACATTAAGAGATGTTAAGTTTGACCCAATGTAGAGATCACCGCACCATCACCCCAACACCAACACTACCAACACCACCCCACCACTAACACCACCACCCCACCACCAACACCACTAACACCACCCCACCACTAACACCGCACCACCACTCCACCACCATCCCACCACCAACACCACCACTAACACCACCCCACCACCACACCTCTCCCGCTCTCCGTGGCGCACGCGTGGAGAGTCCCCGCACTGAGCACGCGGCGGGGAGAGAGAAGGGCGAGGCAGTGACGAGTGGCGAGAGAGAGGGGAGAGGCAGGGACGAGTGGGGAGAGAGAGGGGAGAGGCAGGGACGAGTGGGGAGAGAGAGGGGAGAGGCAGGGACGAGTGGGGAGAGAGAGGGGAGAGGCAGGGGCGAGTGGGGGGAGAGAGGGGAGAGGCAGGGACGAGTGGGGAGAGAGAAGGGAGAGGCAGGGACGAGTAGGGAGAGAGAAGGGAGAGGCAGGGACGAGTGGGGGGAGAGAAGGGAGAGGCAGGGACGAGTGGGGAGAGAGAAGGGAGAGGCAGGGACGAGTGGGGAGAGAGAAGGGAGAGGCAGGGACGAGTGGGGAGAGAGAGGGGAGAGAGAAGGGAGAGGCAGGGACGAGTGGGGAGAGAGAAGGGAGAGGCAGGGACGAGTGGGGAGAGAGAAGGGAGAGGCAGGGACGAGTGGGGAGAGAGAGGGGAGAGGCAGGGACGAGTGGGGAGAGAGAGGGGGAGAGCGAGGGAGTGCTCGATGGCAGAAGACGGAGAGCTCTGTATGCAGATACGAGCTTCCGTCGGAGGCCCTAGGACTGCGAGGAGGGTTGGGTGCAGATGCAGCACTTGTCGTAGTAAAATATACAAATATTACATAGAACACAGGGGGGAGATAGAGTAGGGAGAGAGGGGGTAGAGAGAGAGGGAAGGGGTAAGGAGAGCAGAGCGTGAAATCTTTCGTGAAATCTTTTATTTAAACAAACAAAGCATTGAAAAAAAACCCCAAAATAACCGAAACGATGAACGAAGCAAAGTGCCGACTACACCGAGAATCTTCCTGTTTCCTCTGATTGTAAAAAGAGAGAGAGAGAAGAGGAGAGATGAGAGAAAGAGAGACGTGGAGAGTGGGCAGAAAAGGTAAGAGGAAAGGTGGACGAGGGGAGTGATGAACGGGAGAGATAAGATAAGGGGGAGGGGTGAGGCGAGAGAGGTAGACGAGAGGGGGAGGGAATCTTGGAGAGATGAGAGAAGATGAGGAGAAAGGGCGACGTGAGGGAACATAGTTGGGTAGAGAGGGAAGGGAGAGGAACGGGGGGGGGGGGCATATGGAATGAGAGATGTTGTTGGGTGACAGATGGAGGAACGAAGGGGAGTTGGGGAGGGAGAAGAGAGAGTGGAGAGAGGCAGGAGGAGAGGGGGCGCGTGAGAAGACGGGAGGGATGGGTAGGAGAGAGGGAATATTACATAGAAAACATAGGGGAACATAGACATGGAGTAGGGAGAGAGGGGGTAGAGAGAGGGGGTAGAGAGAGGGGGTAGAGAGAGGGGGTAGAGAGGTAGGGAAGGGGTAAGAAGAGCAGAGCGCGAAATCTATTGTGAAATCTTTTTCTTTTTTACTATCAGAGGAAACAAGAAGATGCACGGTGTAGTCGGCACTTTGCTTCATTCATCATTTCGTTTTTTTAATGCTTTGCTTTATGTAACCCCCCCCCCCCCTCCTTTTCAAATGAAAGATTTAACAAAAGATTTCTCGCTCTGCTCTCATTACCCCTTCCCTCTCTCTCCCTACTCCATGTCACTCTCTCTCGCTATCTCTCTGGCACCGTGGAGGGTGGCCGCACCTAGCGGTTGCTCCTGACTTCCCAAGTGTATGGACGGAGGCCCGGGCACAGGTGAAGCCTAAGCCTGGCCTAGGGAGAGGTAACTGGGGGAGGAATGCGCCGTAATCCGCGCATTTCTCTCTGTACCTAGCCTTTGTTATTACCTTTTACTGTTATTATTTTTGTTATTATTTTCATGCTGTCGCGCTGCTGCTATGTGAGTGCCATGGCTCAGCTTGGTAGCTTTGAAGCCCTCACGGATGAGCACGGCTTCCGATGCTTCCCTCCGCCGGGGACGTCACCTGACGGCGTTGCTGCTGCGGTGGCGGAGCACATCGGGCCAGCGGCCGTCCGTGTGGTGCAGAAAGAGAACCACGGCTACGTGGTGTACGTGGCCACGGTGGATGCGGCGGCGTGCGTTGTGGAGAGGGGGCTCAGCGTCGGGGGAAAGGGGGGGCTACTCGTCCAGTGCACCCCTCTCTCCACGCCAGCTGTGAGAGTGACCATCTCCGGCGCGCCGCCGTACCTCATGAACGCGGAGCTGAGGGCGGACCTGCAGCGCTATCGGGTGGTGGTATCGCCCATCGTGCTGCTGGCCATGAGGACACAGCATAAATAAACGAGGCACGTCCTGTCGGGCCAACGACAGGCGTTCCTCGTGTTGAAGAGTGGGCGCACCGAACTGGACGTGGCCATCAAGCGTACCGCTGGTGGCCGCGTCCATACGGTCTACCTGGCCACAGCTGTGCCGCGTTGCTACGGGTGTGGCAGCGCCGGGCATATAAGGAAGAACTGCTCTGCCAGGACTAAGGAGGGAGTGGGAAGGTCTGGCAGAGCAGCGACCGGGGAGAAAACGCGGGTGCCGCAACTGCAGCAGCCACGGCAGCCGCAACAGCAGCAGCAGCGGGAGCACCTGCCGCCGCAGCAAGAACAGCGGCAGCAGCAGCAGCGGCAGAAGCAGCAAGGTGGTGCCGACTCTGCCAGGTGGAGAGTCGGCACCTGGGAAGAAAACCGACGACGATGGTGGAGGGTTCACCATCGTTAGAAACGCGCGGAAAAAGAGGAAGACGAGCAGGCACGAGAACGGCCAGCTCAAGAGGGCAGCTACAGCTGGCGACACCATCGAGCCAGCCAGCTGTCCGGTGGAGACGAGGGGTGGAGGCCATGGAGGCCACTGGCGACGTGCACCCGGCGGATGCGACCAAGCCGGGAACGCGATCGCCGAGCCTGGCCTCACCCACCCCGACGAGGGGAGGAGAAGGGCCGCCGACCACCGCCGGCGCCATTGGTGTGCCGGGTGGTGCTGCAACTCCGGGGAGCACCCCTTCACCCACCCTGAGGGGTGGCGGGGAGGGGAGCGTGGAGCCCGAGGCGACGGGACAGAAAACATTGCCGAGCAAACCAGCTGCCCGGCGGATATGGAGGCCAGCGGCGACGCGCACATGGCGGAAGCAACCGAGGGAGCGTGACCGCCGGACCCGGCCTCGGCCACCCCGATACAAGAGGAAAAAGAGGAGAAGCTGCTGAGCGCTTCCGGCGCCATAGGCATGCCAAGCGGTTCTGCGGCTCCGGGGAGCACCCATTCGCCCGGCCCGAGCGGTGGCGAGGAGGGGATGGAAAAACCCGAGGGGAGTGGGTTGCCCGGGCTTGGGACTGAGCCCAGCGGGACCCTGGCTCCGGAGGGGTCGGCGGAGGTGGCAGGGGGGGCCGGCGCCGATGTGACGATCGGCTGTGGGGACTCCGATGATGATTGGGACGAGACGGAATACCCCAAAAAGACCAGAGGTTGGAGGAATGTGCCGCCGCCGGAGGAATACACGCCAAACAGACTCCTCTGCTGGATGAGGAGGGTGTATGGAAAGCGAAACGTTCATGTGCAGGAAATGTATCCCAATAGGGAAGCTTTCATGAAGATGGCACGGATGGTGGTCAAGGACCCACACAGGTACAGTTTCAACCGGCAGGAGATCTACTGGTTGAAGGCAATGATGACCAAGGTGAAGAAACTACCCCACCCCCAACAGGGGAGGAGGGTGTGGATGAGCAGGGGGGGCCCTGCCAGGCAAAGGAGCATCAGAGTCCGGACTGACAGAGCGCATCGGACACTGGCTGTGGGGCGATGGCGATGTTGTGCAGATGGTGTGTGGTGATTGTGGTGCTGACACTGCGTGTCGCGGAGCGGCACGTGGGCCGGTGTTGGTTTTGTTGCCATAAAGGCTCATGCATCGGAAAACTCCAGCACAATTGCCGCTGGTGAATACAATTTATAAAAGTAAAAGTCTCTCGCTCTCTCTCTCTCTCGCTCTCTCTCTCTCTTGCTCTCTCGCTCTCTTTTTTTAACTGTGAGAAGGGCTGCGTGCTGCATCTGCACGCAGCCCTTCTTGCAGTCCAACGGCCTCCGACGGGTAGCTCATATCTGTATGCAGAGCTCTCCATCATCTGCCACCGAGCACACGGCCTCTTCCAGCACCCACTGCTCCTTGAAGGCCGGCACGGCGTGGGTCAGCCGCACATAGCAGAACTCCAGCCACACCCTGGCTCCAACCAGAGCGTGGAAGATGCCCAGGCTACTGGCCGGACGTTTCCCCTCCAGGGACACCTTCCTCGCCCTGTATATGGCAAGCTTGGCGTAGCCGAAGAGCACATTGACCAGCCCCTGAAGATGTTGGGGTCCGTCACCCTTCGGGTATCCAAAGATGAGGACCATTGGAGAGAAGTGGAGGCTGAACCTTAGGAGGATGTTTCTCACGACCTTGAACGAGTCCAGGCTCTTGCACTCCACGTATTGGTGCGGCACCGTCTCCACTTTACTGCAGAACCGGCATTCCGGGGACGTGTCGGTGAAGCGTGCCAGGGAGGCATTGGTGGTGACGGTGCCGTGGGCGATGCTCCAGCGGAGGTCGCCGATGCGGTTGTATGTCAGGCTGGAGTAGAGTTGCCTCCAGCGAGGAGAGATGCAGGGCAGGGCTTTCTTCCAGGCATGGTCCTTGTGGCTCCTCAGGGTGTCCTGTTGGTGAAACCGGACCATGTAGGAGTAGAGCACCTTGCTCTTTACATTTGCAAAGGCCACCTGCAGTAGGTCTTCGAGCCAGCACAGGTTGTGATCTGCCTTCGTTTGTTGGCATTGGCGATGCAGTGGCATGACGGAGAGCTCCGGTGAAGGGGGACCGAGAGGGGCCTTGTCATCCCAACGCCGATGGGGGGCGTTCTCCCCGCTGCCGCTGAGAAGGCCCCCTCGGCTTCGGCCAGGATCTGGGCAGCCACCCGGAGTGACTGCAGCCTTGTCTTTGCGGCCATGTCTGCTGGTCCGAGCCACCGGCCCCGTGTTTCAGGCTCCACCAGATCTCCCATCCTGGTGAGCCACGCGTTGGCGAGGCGCCTCTCCATGCCTGGGGTGGCGGTGGTGGATGGCAGATTTGTCTGTGGGTTCCTGAGGATCGGTTCGAAGACCAGATCCTCGGCTGATTGCGGCTGGTTAAGCCTCCTGACGGCGAGGAAGCTCCATGTCTGCAGGACGCTCCTGTAGTAAGGTAGCAGCTGTCCCAGTGGGAGGCCCTGCAGGTCCATGTAGAATAGTTGTTTGGAGCACTGCAGACCCCCCAGCTGTTTCAGGAGGAAGGAGGCCGTGACGCTCCAGGCCGGTGCAGGGGCGGCGTGCAGGAACTTTTGCGCAACCTGCAGTCAGAAGGTGGCCAGCTGACTCCGCACGCACACCAGCCCGTGACCGCCCTCGTCCAGTGGCAGGGCCAGGACCCCAGCCACGACCCGGTGTCCTCCGCTCGACCAGAAGAAGTCGAGGACTCGCTTCTGAAGCGCGTTGACGAAGCTCATGGTGGGGGTGGGGGGGGGGGTGCAGGGAGTCGGTGCCACAGCATGGACGTCACCAGCTGGTTCACCACCAACGTCTTTGTCCTGAAGGTGAGGAACTTGCACAGGCGACTCCAGGTGCCCAGCCGCTCCTTCACATTCTCCTGCAGCTCGACCCAGTTCCTCTGCGGTGGTTCCTCCTCTGGTCCGAGGAACACCCCCAGGTAGTGCAGTGATGTTGTGCTCCAATTGATGGTTTTTGCCTTCTCGGGACACTCGGTCATGTCCCACGCTCCAACCAGCAGGTCGCTGCACTTTTGCCAGTTCATTTTTGATGAGGAGGCCTTCGAAAAGACCTCCTGACACTCGTGCAGCAGGGCGACATCATCCAGGGAACGCAGGATGAGGAGGACGTCGTCGGTGTATGCCGTCAGGACCAACTTGACGCTTGGTTCCCTGAGCACCAGGCCGCTGAGTCTCCGCCTTATGAGACTCAAGAAAGGGTCTAATGCCAGGGCATAAAGTTGGCCCGACAATGGGCATCCCTCTCTCACTCCTCGCTCGAATTTGACCGGGGCAGTGAAGGCGCCATTGACCTTGATCATGCAATCCGCCTTGGTGTAGAGTAGGCGGATCGTTCGGACAAAGCCATCCCAAAAACCAAAGTTCTTGAGGGTTCCCAGCAGGTATTTGTGGTCCACTCTGTCAAAAGCCTTTTCCTGGTCAAGGGCCAGAAACACGATTGGGATGCCCAACCTCTGGGACACCGCGATTAGGTCCCTGACCATGAAGATGCCGTCGTGGATGGTTCGTCCGTGGATGGTTTGTCCGGGGATGGTGTAGGACTGGTCCCTGTTTACGACTTGTGCAATCACCCCTTTCAGTCGCAGGGAGAGAGCCTTCGTCAATATTTTGTGGTCTGTGTTCAGGAGGGACACCGGACGCCAATTTTGTAGGTGCCTCAGGTCTCCGTTCTTGGCAAGCAGAGTGAGCACCGCCCTCCTCCAAGACTGAGGCATCACACCGGTGACAGAGGCTTCCTCCAGCACCTATCTGTAGTCCTCCCGTAGGGATGGCCAAAAAGCGGCATAAAACTCCCCTGTTAGCCCGTCTAACCCTGGGGATTTATTTGGGGCCAGTCCTCTTACAGCTGCATTAAGGTCATTCCTGGTGAGCTTTTGCTCTAGCAGCTCTTTCCCGTCTTCCCCCAGGGTGGGTAGACCACTCCATGCCTCCGCCTGGGCCGATCCCGATGTTTCTTCAGGGGAGAACAGGCTGCCGTAGAAGTCTCTGATGATGGTCGACATCTGCTGGAGTTCGTGCGCCAGGACTAAATCTTTCATTTAAAAAGGAGGGGGAGGGGTTTACATAAAGCAAGACATTGAAAAAAAATGAAATGATGAACGAAGCAAAGTGCCGACTACACCGAGCATCTTCTTGTTTCCTCTGATCGGGAAAAAAAAAGAGAGGGAACGAGAGAGAGGGGACAGAATGAGAGAAATGGATGGAGGGAGAAAGCGGGAAAAGGGAAGGGCGCGGAGAGATGGGGAGAGTTTAGGGAGGGAGCAGAGACGATTGGAGGAGAGGGAGAGAGCGGAGGGAGACGGAGGTGAGAGTGTGAGATGAAAGGGAGAGAGAAGACAGACGAGAGAGTGGGAGAGGGCGGGGAGGGAGAGCGGGGAAGGAAAAGAGAGGGGCGAGTGCACGGGGAGGGGGAGGCGAAAGGGGGGGAGGGAGATGGGGGGGAGAGAGAGGGAGAATGGGGGGAGAGAGAGGGAGAATGGGGGGAGAGAGAGGGAGATGGGGGGGAGAGAGAGGGAGATGGGGGGAGAGAGAGGGAGATGGGGGGAGAGAGAGGGAGAATGGGGGGAGAGAGAGGGAGATGGGGGGAGAGAGAGGGAGATGGGGGGGGAGAGAGAGGGAGATGGGGGGGAGAGAGAGATGGGGGGAGAGAGAGATGGGGGGAGAGAGAGCGTGCGCGAGTCTTCCTGCTCGTCTGCTCCATGAGCCTCATTTAAACACTGCCGCTGCTGCTGCCGCTGCTGGTGCCGCTGCTGCTGCCGGTGGTGGTGCTGCTGGTGCCGCTGCTGCTGGTGCCGCTGCTGCTGCCGCTGCTGCTGCCGCTGGTGCTGCCGCTGGTGCTGCCGCTGCTGGTGGTGCTGCTGCTGGTGTTGCTGCTGCTGCTGGTGCTGCTGGTGCTGCTGCTGCAGCTGCTGCTGCTGCTGGTGCTGCTGCTGCTGCTGGTGCTGCTGCTGGTGCTGCTGCTGGTGCTGCTGCTGGTGCTGCTTTCTGTTCTGCGGGCTGCACGCTTAATGTTGTAATCATCATCACTCACCACCCTGGTTGCGGTCATAGACGGTAGTTGCAATCATCATCATAGCCTGTAGTTGTAATCATTCATAATATACTACAGTTACAATCATCGTAATATACTGCAGTTACAATCATCGTAATATACTGCAGTTACAATCATCGTAACGGACTGCCGTTACAATCATCATAATAGACTGCCGTTACAACAGCATGATTTCCATATTTACCTTCCACGAACGTCAATTATCACCCTGAGTCACCATCATCGCTATCATCATCATCTCTCCAGTTATCATCATCGTAATCACTATCATCATTTATCCTCATCACGAGTCACTTTCATCACCACGACAGTCATCACCATTCTCATCAACGCGCGATTTCAACCTCAGATTCCGTTGGAGTGGAGTGGGCTCAGCGATCCTGAAAACCTGGCGCCTCAGCTCCAATCGGATCGGATCACTCTAGCGGGATCGTGGGAACTGGATTTGTGGCACTTCAAATTCGGGATCAACGGTTCCAGGATGTTGTGAGCAGGCTCTCTCAAACGGAACAGAACAACACGCGGACCGGATCGGAGTCCTTCAAGGCCGGACCATCCAATCCAGTCAACTCGATCCACCCCGCATCTTCGGTTTCTTTTTAGACATCTCTCTCGCTCTAAACCGGGTTCGGAACTTCCAAAAGCATATTCGATCATTCGAATCGGATTAGAGAAACATCGTCTCCGATCAAGCTGAAGCCGATCAATAAAAAAAATCTGATCCTGAAAAAAAAAAGAAAGCCCCCCACCGTCATCAATCATCAACGTGCTGGACCGCGCAGACAATCTCCGGGATCAATCGACTCTACAACCAGTTAGGGGAAATATTCAATCTGGGCGACAGTAAACCGGATCAGAAGATACTCAACCTGTGCCAAATATAGCCGGATCTATTTTTTATGTGGAGGGTTTATTTTTCTCGGCATACGCGGCGGGATTATCCAAAACCGGATTGTTAAAAATCGGATCGTTTAAACCGGACTGCCCAAGCCTGAGCGTTCAAGCCGCATCGTTCGAAACGTCATCAAAGCTATCGAGGAAGATAGCGGGGGGAGGGAAAAACCTGGATTAAAGCCATCAAATATCGTATTAATACATCTCGAACCGGAAAGTTCAAAGCCGGATATTTCAACCGGGATATCACGGCCATCAAAACCAGTTCGGGGAAAAAAACCGGTTCGAGCACTTGAAGACCTGAAGCGAGCCATCAGGGGCTGACCACTGCAACGAATTTTCAGAACTGGAAAAACCGAAATCCTTGAAAAACCGGTTAGAAGCCATCAAACCCGCCGAAATATTTTTTGAGCCGGAGTGAAGACATCAACGCGGAATCCTACAACAAACAACAACAACAAAGCCATAGAATTGGACGGCGCGGAATGTACCACTCGCTGGTGTGTGGGGCCAAGTGAGTGAATTTGCGTCTGAAGTGAGTGAATTAGTGAATGGGTGAGAGAGACAAAATCGTGACCGAGTGAGTGACTTCGTCTCCAGAGTGAATTCGCGTCAAGAAGTGAGTGAATTAGCGAACGAGTGAATAGATTAATGTCTGAGACTGTGAGCGGTGTGGGTGAATTTAGTGAGCGATTTGGTGTTTGAGTTAGCGAGTGAATTGACGAGTGAGCTCGCAATTGAATTTAGTGTGGGAGTAATTTCGTGTTTGAGTGAGTGAATTAGTCAGAGTTAATTAGTGAGTGAGTTTATTATTGACTGAGTGAATTAGTGCTTGAGTAAATTTGTGTTTGAGTGAGTGAATTGGCGAGCCAGTGAATTAATGAGGGAGTTTATTATTGAGGGGTGAATTAGTGATTGAGTAAATTCGTGTTTGAGCGAGTTAATTAGTGAGCAAATTCATTATTGAGTGAGTGAATTAGTGATTGAGTAAATTTGTGTTTGAGCGAGTGAATTAGTGAGTCAGTTAATTATTGAGTGAGTGAATTCATGTTTGAGTGAGTGTGAGGAGTGAGTGCGTGTTAGCGGATGACTTCATGTGAGTGAGTCGGCAGGTTTACGAGTGAGTAAAACAAGGGCTTGTAGGTGAATTGGTGGCTAAGTGAGTGAATAGATGGCGAGTGGATAACGTGGAAAGTGATTACATGCGTGAGCGCACGAGTTAATTTACGGGTGTAAGTGTATAAGGGAGCGTGGGGCGGGGGGAGCGGTGGCGCAGTGGTTAGGGCACTGCATTACGAGTTCGATTCCCTGGGCCCACGGATGACATCTGTGGCGAGTGACATCCGAAGCCGATCCCGAGCCTCGCTCCCTCCCTCCAACTTCAGTAGCCCTGTGAGCCATTCGGCTCTTGAATCGGGTGCAACCGCAACAAACAAAAAACATGAACAAGAAAACATCTTAAAGTGACGATGTGACTATGTGCTTCACCAACTGCAAGTGGAGTTCGTGATCCCGAGTTCGATTCTCGCTAACAAGACCAACATCAGTGGCGGATATCTGAGCCGGTCCTGGACCTCGCTTCTGGTCGACTCAGGCCTCAAATAAAACATCAACACTCGAGAGAGGACTGCCGTGGTGCTGCCCACACCACATCGACCAACCCACCACCCCACCTCCGTTCCTGGAGGCCAAAAATAGGCGATCGCTAACAACGGCCCTTGCCCGCCACAATCGTCTCTTGAAGGCGACACCCGGGGGAGGCGTCGTTCTCCTCCGCGCGACCGCGCAGACGGCGCCCGCGAGTGTTTTGCGGCACCCGCTGAGCGACTGCGCTGAAGAGCCGCCGACCCAAAACAACGCGGCAAAGGGGGCGAACAAGTTCGAATCCCAGCCGGGACGGGCGGACTTTGGCGCTCGAGACTTCGCGGGGGGGGGGCTCTGCATCATCGTCATCATCATCGTCATCATCAGCCTGGAGACGAACTCCAGCGGACGCCACGGTTGAGTCTCCGTGAGCCGACACCGGGGGATCACCGGTCTGGTGGGGGGGGCGGCGAGGGGGGGGGATTCTGGGGAAGCCATGTGATTGGTGGACCGGTGGGAAGGGGCGTGGCTTTGTGCAGGTGTGAGGGTGGGGGAGGGGCCATGGGGGGGTCCGCGCTGGTCACGTGGTTGGTCCTGGCGCTCGCAATCGGCCAAGCACCCAGTGGAGGTGAGTCTGGCTGCCCGCCTGATGATGCCCGTTGCGATTACTGGCGAAACGTCGAACTCAGATTGGAAATGTTGTGGATTTGCTCTCCAATACACAACCGGTGTGCTGTACTAATGACGAATTCGGCCTGTTCTGTTTACGTGACACACCTTACTAATTGGTTGTGTCGGGTGGTGGCGGGTTTAACGACACGTTTATTTCCGCGATCTAACCCAAGACAACCTGTGTTATGGACTTATGGACTGTGTTATGGATGATATTGGTCGCGAAAGTCTACGTGTTAAACTGAGTGAGTCTTCGTGCACCTAGTCTGGCACAGGCGCTCGGCGGCTGCTGTTGTCGTCTTCGTGAGCGGTGGCGCAGTTGTTAGCGCACTGCGCTGTGAAACCTGCGGGGCGCAAGAGTTCGATTCCCGCTCACGGCCACCACAATCGGTGGCGAATATCTGGGCCGGTCAGAGTCCTTTCGCCTGACTCGGGCTTAGATGATTACCCGGTGCGGTGTCGAAAGGACACGAGGAGACAAAGGCGGCCGCGCGTGTCGCTGGCCACCACACCGCCCTGTGTGCTTTACCGGCCTTAATAGGCGCTCGCAAACAGCGTTTGCCGCAACAGTCTGTTCAAGGCTACAAAGGTTCCTGGTTTTCTCCCCCACCCCCCTTTAGCTGAAAACCAAACCATGCAATGTCACTGGTATTGGGCCAAGACATCCCAATGCAAAAAGAACATCGCCTGCAAATGACAATTCCGCTCTTGCGTGTGATGGGCCCTGTGGCTGGGGAGATACATTCCAAATGTAGGGGTCTGCTGCTACTGCTGCTACTGCTGCTACTGCTGCTACGAGAGAGACTTTGTGTCGTATCGCTGTTCCTCCTCAGTTCAAGCAGCGCAGACTACCACAGGGGGTTTAAATGCCCCGCGGTGGCTATGAGATGTTAACTACCTCGCCTGGTATACAGGAGGTCGTGCGTTCGATCCCGACCCTGACACCTGCTGCTGTATATTTGGAGTTTGCGGTGTCTCCCTCCCCATGGTCGCGTGGATTTTTCTCAGGGTCCTCCGGGTTTTCCCTCCACATTTAGAAGCACGCGTTTAGACAATTTTTCTGCTTTACATTTCCACGTGATAAGCCACTTCATTGTGGCTTATCACATGGCCAGGTCGCTTCTTAAAAAGAGCTAAATAACTCAGTGGGTCTTACCTGATAAAATAAAATATATATGGTTTTAGTTTAGTTTATACGATCTATAGTGTGGGTTGCAGCGCCAAAGTCGCTCCACTGTGGCTTGTTTTTAATGCATCTCTATAAGTCGATATGCATCTCTCTGTGTCTTTATGTGGCTTTCTATTTACTCGATGTTTCATAGTTAGGGTTGCATGGCTACGGACGCACTGCTATGCATTAATATTGATGGTTCTGTCTCTCTTTGTATATCAGTGTGCCTCTGCGGGTCATCTATCTCCATGACTATCTATATCTCTGATTCTCTACTATCTCAATGGGTCTATTTGTATCTGTACTAGTCTATATATATATCTCTTTGGGCCTCTATGGGTCTCTGTATCTCTCCGTCTCTACGCGTCTCCATCTATCTGAGTCTCTGTGTGTCTCTGGGTTCACGACGTTGGTTTTATAGTTTGGGTTACATGGCCACAATCGCTCGAATTTTCTGTGACTTGTGTCTTGAATTTTCTTACTTGGGATCATGACGATGATCTGAACTGGTCCTGGGCCCACCTCTAGGTCGACTAGGCCTCAAATGAGTATCTGATGTGGTGTGTAAAGCATCGCCACCAGGGAGACAAAGGCGGTCAGGCCTGGTGCTGGCCACTCACCCGCCCGTGTGCCGTGCCCCGTGCCGGCCTTCATAGGTGCTGCTTGCTAACAGCACTTGCACCGACAGTATGTGAAGGTTATACGGGGGTTATTTGTCTTTGTGGTACTGGGGAGCGATAGCACTATGTTGCGCTACGAACCCAGCGATCCGAGTTCGATTCCCGCTCACTGCCAACACCGGTGACGATCCATCCCCTAGGTCGACTCAGCCTCAAATGAGTATTTGGTGCGGTGTGCAGTAAACATCAGCACTGCCATCCAGGTGCTATCTAACAGCACTTGCCCCAACAATTTGCTGAGGTTATACAGGAGATTCTTCTTCTTAAAAATAGAACAATTATATAATTGGCAATGTTCGGGCAACGGCCCTTTTTCATAACACATGCATGTGCTGTCGATATGTGATATGCTCTGAAGCAGGGTCATTGCCCGAAACGTCGCCTGAACGTCGCATGTTACACAAACACACACACGCACACATTTTATTTCAAGGGTTTAAAAAAAAATCTGCTACTTGTGAAAAAAAGATTGTGTAAATTTGGGACAAGAACTGCGAAGTCGCATTGCTTGGCACAGTGGGCATCTTCCTGCGTTGTGCATGAGTTGGTTGTGGTTGTTGTTGACTGGTTTTGCACCACTGCCAACGCAACAGCAGCAGCAGCGCCACCAAATCACGTGTGGCAAAATAGTTGATATCACTCACTGGAAAGGTGATGTACGGGCGCCACGGTGGCGAGATGTCAACTACCTCACCTGGTACACAGGGGGTCGTGGGTTCGATCCCGACTCTGACGCCTGCTGCTGTATATTTGGAGTTTGCGTGTTCTTTCTCGTGGTCGCGTGGATTTTTCTCCGGGTCCTCCAGTTTTTCTCTCTCCACATTTAGACACGTGCGTTTAGAGGCGTTTGGCTGCTCTCAATCGGCAGCGATAAATTCCCACGTGATAAACAACTTCGTTGGGGCTATCGTTTTTAATAGCCAGGTCGCTTCTGAAAAAAAGGACCGATATAACTAAGTGGAGTCTTACCTGGATAGATAAAAATAATAGTTTAGTTTTAATGCTTTGGCATACATTCCTAGAATGTCATCACCCAGATCCAGAAGAACGCTGCTACTGTGTGAACAGAGTGGGAACAACCGCGGACGTCCGGAAATGAACGCCTCCTCATTCCAGACCCAAAGCTCCCGCTCTTCCAACACACTGCTGCAACCGTCAACCACATCAGAACGTCTACTGGCTGATGCTGCAGCATCTCCCTAAAATGAAACATTCGACTGTATGCTAAACCCATAGAGATGCACGGAGATTTCGTGCCGCCCGACACAGCAGCAGTCTTCAACAATTGGACGTCTTTATTTCTCCCCCAGCACGAGACACACGCGGGTCTTCAAGGATTCACTTTACTCCAAGCGTCCCCCCATCACCTATCTCTTCCTCAAACCGCTTTCTCGATGGTTCCTTGACCCCCCCCCCCCCCCCCCCCCACTTTCACTCTCCAGCCATTCACCTTCCTCGCTTTCTCCAACGGATCCCAACCTGCCAATCATCCTCCGTTTCCCGCTCCTTCCATTTGTGTTTTTGTACCTCCAATCGCCCGCAATGTCCCCTTCCTCGAACCACTCCTCTTGCCAGGCCCCGTTAAGTACCAATCAGAGAGATGGGGGGGGGCGGCTTGTATTTTTTACTTCCAGATTATCTGTGTGCCGCGGTGGTTGTCCACCACGTCAAGCGAGCGATGCGACCTCCACAGAGATGTCCACAGGGGCTCGTGGCGACACGTTCACGACGAGCCAGAGTTGTGCAGATGTCGCTGGTCAACTCAAATTATGGACGAGGTCGTGCAGGCGCAGAGAGCACGCAGAGACGCATGGAGACTCGTGGAGATACTCGCAGATACGTTGAGGACAAACTGCAGTCGCGCGGCTGAGGCCATGCACTTCGAACTGCGGGAGCATGTTTGTCAGAATCATCTTGGAACTGGAATAATCCGATAAGCTAAGAAGCTCTTCGACACAAATGCACAGCAGGGGGCTGTGGCTCAGAGAGTCACGGCAGGTAATGTGGCTCAGATAGTCACGGCAGGGGGATGTGGCTCAGAGAGTCACGGCAAGGTCTCGGACTGGTACAGCCTCACGTCGGTGCCTCTGCTGTCACCCCCCTCGCGGCGTGGAAGCCTCAAATCCCTTTGCACATCCGCAACATCGAACGCACTCTGACGACTTTCAATAAAACGTCTTAAAGGCCTCTCTCTGTGTTGGGTTTCAGGGCTTTCGAGCAGCCCTGCCTGAGCCTGACTCCCGCGCCTGTGAGTTGTTGACTTGTCTGCAAAAAATTTGCGCGTTATAAATGGCATCATTATTATTATTACAAACAGAATACGAAAACTGTTAGGAGTGCAAAGTGGAGGAAATATAAGCAGGTCACGAACTATATAAATATAGCCAGCGGTAGCAGCATCACGGCGGCTAGGAGATGTTAACGACCTCGCCTCGTACATCGGAGGTTGTGGGTTCGATCCTGACCCTGACGCCTGCTGTATATTTGGAGTTTGCGTCTCTTTCTCTCTCTCTTGTCATCATCATCACGGTGGCGAGGAGATGTTAACTACCTCGCCTGGATATACATGAGGTTGTGGGTTCGATCCCGACCCTGACGTCTGCTGTACATTTGAAGTTTGCGTGTCTCTCTCTCCGTGGTTGTGCGGATTTTTCTCCGGGTCCTCCAGTTTTTCCCCTCCACATTTTTGAAGAACGCGTTGAGAGTATGTGGCTACTGCTGTACATTTCCACGTGATAAGCCACTTCGTTGAGCTATCATTTGTGGTCAAAGTGGCTTCTGCAAAAGAGCTGCATCGTAGCTCAGCGGACCTTACCCGGTAAAAGAAAAAAAACGGGTTTAGTCTTTTATTTTAGTACTGGCATTTAGCTCCTACGCCTAATTACACTATCGCACGAAGTTAATATTCTTCGGCATCTCGGTAGAAGGTTTCATTGGGCCGAATGCGCCACCGAGACCATAAATTCAACTACCCATTAACGTCTCGCCGGCTATGATTGTGTCATGTCACTGAGAGGGAGGGTTGCCACCCGTCCTCGTGGAGCCGGGACGATCCGGCATCCGGCTTGTTGCCGGGGTCTGGGCGCCAAGTGGCGCTGAGTTGCGTTGAACTTTGTTGGAGTTTAGTTCACCGTCGTAATGACGGACCGAGCGCTGACTGAGAACGAGTTTGGTCTACAATAGAAAAGGTCGCCACCCTTCCACTTCTTCACACACACACGATCACGCACCCACTCATTCTTTCATCTGTCCAGTAACTCACACACCCACCCACTCACCCACGCACTCGTTCACTCATTTGCCCAGTCACTCAGTAACTCACCCACCCACGCATTCATTAATTTGCCCAGTCACTCAGAAACTCACCCACTCGCTCACCCACCCAGTCATTCATTAATTTGCCAATTCACTCAGTAACTCACACATCAATCTACTCACCCATTCATTAATTTGCCAAGTCACTCATTAACTCACTCACTTAACCACTCACTCATCCACTCACCCACTCGTACACCCACTGGGGTTGCAACCTGTCTGGGTTTGACCATAACATTATTACAAATCATTTGGTGATTCTGCAGCTGGTGGGCAGTGCTAAAACGAGCACAATTGTATTTATAAATATTAACAAAAATATAATCACAGTTATTAATAACAATACTGTGGCCGTAGAAACAAACACAAATCAATATATAATATGTGACGTTTCAGGCAATCATCCTTCTTCACAGCATATATATAGAGGCCAGATATAATTTGTATCCGGGCTTGAAACCTGTGTGGAAAAAGTGGCAACTGAATGAAATAAACGGCGCGATCCGACTTGGTGAATTGTGGCATGCACAGGCAGCCAAGACTGCTCAACCCCATCCCCCCCATCCCCCTTCCCGTCACCTCCTCCCTCTCTTCCACTGCCCCCACCCCTCCACCGGACCCCTTCAATGGGCATCGCTCATTAAAATATCTCGGTGGTTTAATGAAGCAAGGGAGCGAGCGCGCGTTAATGAGGGATGAGGGAGAGGGGTCGGACAAAGGGATGGGTTCACAGGCACACACACACACACGTGTTTGTACACACACGTGAACACACATACACATGAACACACATACACGTGTTTGTACACACAAATGAACACACACACACATGAACACACACGCATGAACACACACATGAACACACACACACATGAACACACACATGAACACACACACACATGAATACACACACACACACATGAATACATACACACACATGAATACACACACACACATGAATACACACACACATGAACACACAGATACAGACAAAGATCACGCCCCGCCTCCCGTGTCGCCTTCACAGACTGTTGGGGCAAGCGCTGTTAGAGAATAGCAGCAGCGCCTATGAAAGCCGGCTGGATGGCACGCAGAGAGTGTGACGGTGGCCAGCACCACGCCCGGCCGCCTTTGTTTCCCCTCCCCACCCAGGTGCCGAGTCGAACCTACGGGAGGCCCAGGGACCGTTGAGATAATTCCGTCGGCGACGCTGGGCGTGAGCGTCGGGTATCGAACTCGGGGTCGCGCGGGTTTGCAGTGCGGTGCGCTAACCACTGCGCCACCGCTCCTCTACAGATACACTTACATACTCGTGCACACACAAAGACACATGGGGACACTCATACATACACAGCAGGTACACAAACAATTCCACACAGACACACTGACACACACACATATATATACACTCTCTCGTGTTTACTGTACATAGATGTGCATGCTCATGAATAAATCCAATCATAACACTCTCATACATACACAAGCGTGTAAAGATACCTGCCCGTACAGCCAGACAGCCGGGCTGCAAGTGCTGTTAGCAAGCGCCTATTAAATTAGGCCGGCTGAGCGCACGGCTCTCTGCAGTGGTCCGTTCCAGCACCACGCCCGGCCACCTTTGTCTCTCCTCGCTGCCGATATTTTAGACATCGGCCAGGTGGCGCCGAGGAGGGGTGGGTGAGTGAGTGGGTGGGTGAGTGAGTGAGTGGGTGAGTGGGTGAGTGAGTGGGTGAGTGAGTGGATGGGTGAATGAGTGGATGGGTGAATGAGTGGATGGGTGAATGAGTGGGTGAGTGAGTGAGTGGGTGGGTGAGTGGGTGGGTGAGTGGGTGGCTGAGTGGATGGGTGGGTGAGTGGGTGAGTGAGTGAGTGGGTGAGTGGATGGGTGAATGAGTGAGTGGGTGAGTGAGTGGATGGGTGAGTGGATGAGTGAGTGAGTGGGTGGTTGAGTGGGTGGATGGGTGAGTGAGTGGGTGAGTGGGTGGATGAGTGGGTGGGTAGAAGAATGCATGTACGCATTCTTTAAGCTTCCACGCCGGAAGATCGACTCGCCGTGCTGGGCGACCCACTGAATGTCCGTCGTGGCCGTGGCGTGTTAACCCCACGACAGCTCCAGTCAGCTGCTTTGCGTGTGTCGGGGGGAGGGTAAGATTTATTTATAATTAATTTATTTCTAGGAAATGTATGTACGGTTCGACAAAAAACAGGTAGCCGGTTTAAAACCGGTTTAAGTTAACGGTTCATTGGCGCTTAAATAAAAGGTGTTAACAACACGAACGCACATTGGCATGCAACAATATACACGCCACTCACACACACGCACACGCATACCATTATCACACACACACGCACACGTGCATTTATCTGTGCACTAATAATCAGCTGTCAAGCACTCAACACAATCACACGGGCAAGAATCATTATGTGACACACACACACACCACTCACACAACACTCACACAACACTCACACACCACTCACACATGACACACACCGCTCACTCACCACTCACTCACCACTCACACACCACTCACACACCACTCACACACCACTCACACACCACTCACACATCACTCACACATCACTCACACACCACACACACATTCCACTCACTCACCACTCACACACCACTCACACACCACTCACTCACCACTCATACACCACTAACTCACCACTCACACACCACTCACACACCACTCGCACCCCACTCACACCCCACTAACACATCACACTCACCACTCACACAGCACTCACACACCACTCACACATCCCACACACCAATCACACACCACTCACACAACACTCACACACCACTCATAGATCACGGACACATCCCACACACCACTCACACATCACTCACATACCACTCACACACCACCCACATACCACTCACACACCACTCACACACCACTCACACATTCCACACACCACTCACTCACCACTCACGCATCACACCCACCGCTCACACACCACTCACACATCATACTCCCCACTCAAACATCACACACACTACTCACACATCACACTCACCACTCACACATCACACATCCTGCTGTAACATCTCCAGTTTCCTCAGCTTCCCACTCCCAGCCCCGCTCACTTTCTCCTCCCCCCCCCCCGGCATTTTGTTCTTGCTCCCTCGCTCCTCATTCCCTCTCGTGAGCAGCACTACACTCCCCCCCCCCCTCTCTATCTCTCTCCTCCCTGGCTCCCTCGCTCCTCATTCCCTCTAGTGAGCAGCACTACACTCCCCCCCCCCTCTCTATCTCTCTCCTCCCTGGCTCCCTCGCTCCTCATTCCCTCTAGTGAGCAGCACTACACTCCCCCCCCTCTCTATCTCTCCTCCCTGGCTCCCCCCCCCCCTCTCTTACCTCTATGGCCTCTTGTTACAGAAGCCCTTTTGCCCACTTCAGCAATTGTTTCTTGCTGTGGTTGTCCCACCTGATGACGGACGCTTGTGTTGCGCCAGAAACGTCGTGATTTAATTTATTTCATTTTATACCTACGTGACTTTACCGAAAGAACCAAAGAGTATACATAGTTTAGTTTTCATTAAGTGTCTACTCGGAGCTTCTTGGATTGTCTCTTTTATTCATTAAATGGAGCATCTCTTGTCACTGTCCAGCAATAGTCTGCAAGCATTGATGGGCTCCATTTCCACAGATAGCTTTTTTCATTGTTACAATGTCCTGGTGACATCGCTCGCCATGCTCGTTGCTCACTGCTCCGCAGTTCGGTGGGAAAAAATCTAGTTTAGAGTGCAAAAAATGTGTCTTTAGTGACATGTTGCAACCAAGGCTTTTGTATGCCTTGAGGAGGTTTTCCACCAACTCCCTGTAGTTGTCTGCCTTGTTGTTTCCGAGAAAATGTGTTGCCACTAACTGGAAGGCTTTTCATGCCGTCATTTCCTTGCCACGTAGTCCACTGTCAAATGCATTATCTCGAAGAAGTTCATAATAGAGGTGTTTGTGTTAGATCGCGTAAATATATAAATGTGTCAAAGGGCTCGCATAATCCCCATGCATAATGCACATGCATAATGTACGTTGCCTCAGTAATCTCCCCCCTCCCATCATTGTGCAAGAGCGCAGAAGGGTGGTCAACACATCTTCGCCTCTATATAAGGAACGAAACAGTAAGACTTCTCCACAAATCTGGCTGTCGCCTGATGAAGCTAGTTGTAATTACTGGCGAAACGTCGTACTCAAATTGTAAATGTTGTGGCTTGGCTCTCCAACACACCGGTGTGCTGTACTAGTGACGAATTGGCCACGTTCCGTTTACGTGACAACCCTTACTAGTTGGCTGTGTCGGGTGGTGGCTGGTTTTAACACCACATTTATATATTTACGCAATCTAACCCAAAAACCTCTTATGGATGATATGGGTCACGAAAGCCTACGTGTTAAACTCGAAGGTCGCAAATCTGAGGGCCAACAAAGACACCTTTCTTTATGTTAGCTTCACTTAACCTTGGACATTTTTCACGGAGGTACTTGAAAGCTGCTTGTGTTTTGTTCATGGCTTTGACAAGTTCTTCATCAGACCCAGGATCCATACTCTTTGGTTCTTTCGGTAAAGTCACGTAGGTAAAAATAAAAATAAATAAAAGTCAATTAAATCACGATGTTTCGATTGCAACACAAGCAATCATCATCAGCTGTGAAAATCACAGCTAGAAAATGTTTACTAAAGTGGGAGAAATGCCGGGGCTAAGGAGTTTATATATAAGTGTGGACTGGGACCGGAGACTGTGGGGGGGGGGGGAGTGGGCGGGGCTAGAAGTGAGAGGTTGAGGGAGCTGGAGATGCGCGGGGGGGGGGGGCGACAGAGCGACGACTGCAGTTACAGCCGATATTGGCGCCCAAAGCAAAATAGCAGCACTCTTAAACGCTGGGGATGCAATTGACTTGGTAAAATAGACTAGTATCCACTAAAAAAGTTGGGACAATTATGCGCAGTTAAATATGTTTTACCTGGTTAATAACATCTTTCCAATGATTGCTCAATTTGTATCCATCTTCACGGTTGAAGTTGTGTCTATGTATGTATATTTGGATAGCTTCATGAACAAACCTTTGATAGTAGCCAGACGGTTTGCAGAGCACCTTGGTCTCGGAAAAAATAATATCATGAGAGCCCACAGCGTTTAAACAATGATCAGTAACGGCGGAAGAATTAGTTCTGCCGTGTTTCAAATCCGCCTTGTGCTCGGGGATACGGTCAGAGACATGACGTTTCGTTTCCCCAATGTAACAATCACCACAGATGCAACTTAGTTTTGTAGACTCCAGGGTATTGAAAGTCAGGAATGACATCCTTCACAGATGGGATTAGATCACGGATTTTATGTACTGTACTGAATCGGACCTGGATCTTGTGTTTGTTTAAGATTTTGGCAATCTTTTTGGTAACGCCTGCTATGTATGGTAACGTGATGGTTTTGATCGGCGTCTCAGGGGGTTGTTTCTCCATGGTTGGAGAAACCGCTTTGCGGATAATGCCGTCCGAGTATCCATTCATCTTAAGGGCCTGGTATACAGTGAGGGAAAAAAGTATTTGATCCCCTGCTGATTTTGTACGTTTGCCCACTGACAAAGAAATTATCAGTCTAAAATTTTAATGGTAGGTTTATTTGAACAGTGAGAGACAGAATAACAACAACAAAATCCAGAAAAAGGCATGTCAAAAATGTTTTAAATTGATTTGCATTTTAATGAAGGAAATAAGTATTTGACCCCCTCAATCAGAAAGATTTCTGGCTCCCAGGTATATTTTATACAGGTGTAATAAAAGGACTCAGACACTTCTTACTGACTCCGTGTCCTTTATTTGGGGTTCGCGTTCTCCTTCCCACACGGCACTCCTCCTGAGACTCTCTCCCTGGCAGCCCCACATCTGCCTTCGCTCCCGTAGCCTTCCACGCTCCTGCAGCTCCGCTGCAGGCTCTTGGTGCAGCCCTCCGGCTGCCCCCACAGCAGCTCCATCGCTGCTCCCTGTTCCTCCGTGCGTGGCGATCTCGCCACCTCCCAAGTTAGCCCTTCGTGGCCTCTATGGCTACCTCGCCATCTCCAACCTCAATCCTCCATTCTCTCTTCCACCCCGCTGGCTGGCACCGTCATGAGCCCCTCAGCCACCAGGCTGAGGCACGGCGACCACCCAACGTGTTCACCACCCTTCACTCCCCCGACTGACCCAGATAGCTTCCTGTCTCCCCGCTATAACTTCTCCCCCACGTCACCCTGACTCCTCCCTCTCGGATCGTCATATCCGCCCCGCCCATTTACGCCCGCATTACACTACCCTCCCCCGTAGAGAAAATCCCAGCCGTCCTCGGCTGAAACAGAACAAAATAATGCGGGCGAAGGCATCACAATCAGGAGTCCCCCAGACACAACGGAGATTATAACAACAACAACACAAGCAACGAAAGGGGAGGTATCAGGAACTGGAACAGAACACCGGCCTGTCCTCTGCACAACAACAACAAGAATAAGAATGGCACAATGAACAACAACGGCAACTGACACGCAAGAACGGCCAACGCGCACAACCCAGAATGTGATGTTTTAGTGCGTGTCCATGTTGCAGTTCCATCCGCTCGGCTCAAGTCCAACGTCAAAGAGCAAGTGGTAGAGCAGAATGACGAACGGCGCTCAATTGCTCCTTCAAGTCCTCATCCAGCTAGCACACCAGGTAACACCCAGTGCGACGGGAGCTGAAGAATCTGTGACGAGAAGGAGAATCCAATCCCCTGAGGCACAGCACAACAACGCACATCCGCATGTCGTACACGACAGCCACCCGGCCCCAGGGTAGTGGAGATGATGTAAATCCGGCCCGCTTAAAAAAAACTCCCCATAAATACCCAAAATAAACGCAATGGATGCCCCAGTATTTACATTTTAACAACAATATTATTTACACGTAACAACAACAACAACAAAATTTCCTGCTCTTGCCCACCAGCAGTCCTCCCTTGAGGACCAGCACAGACATCGCACGTACACAGCATGTACCCACGGTCACTCTCAGCAACCCAACAAAACACCTAATCACACACCCTCGCGTGGAGAGAGCCACGCTCCCCAGCGGTAACGTTTAACTCGCCCTAACCCCCACCGTGGTCGTCAACCCACAGCAACATCCACTGACCATACTCTCAGCTAGTGCAATTTCGGGGATGAGCAGCAACTCGGCCATGCTCCTCCCTTACTATCCCATCAGAGATGGACACACACCAGCCTCGTATAGTCCGATGCTTTATAGCCCAGGGAAGGTTCATCCCCCAGCAATGCCAGACCCCCTGTACTCCCCCCACGGGGCAATGTTCTCTTATAGAGACAATAACACCCTAACCCAGATCCCGTGAGCCCCCGGCACACCAGGTTCAGTCTGCCACCGCACAACTGAACCATGACTCCCCGAGCCATATGAGCACATGGCCCATTAGTTTAAGACATACCACGGAGGTTTCGCCTCCGGGCTGTCAGGTCAGCCATCAGCCATAGGCCGATGTGACCACAACTCGTGCATCACCCAATCAACAATGGCAGGCATAACAGATGGAATATTTGCCCCACCCCGGTTTTTCCCGCGCGCTCAAAATGGCGTCCCCCTTCGCCCAGCGCGTTCGCGCAATCTCTCGCGCGCACTCAAAATGGCGGCCCTTTCCGCAAAGCGCATCGTCGCCATACCCCGCGTGCGCGCAAAATGGCGGCCCAACGTGCGAACACGTGGCCAGAAAATGGCGGCCCAACGTGCGAACACGTGGCCAGTTTTCTCCATTCGTGCACCCCAGCTTCCCTATGCTGGGGGTCACAAAATGCATCCCCCGTCTTATTGTAACAACCCCAACAACGATAGACGCACAGCCCCAGCTTGCTGCGCGCAGCAGTCATATCGGGGAATTTTTAACCAATATTTTACCAACCACATTAGTTACACAACCCAACTCGCAAAGCAACTCGTGGCTGCATGCAATCAACCAATACACGACGCCACTTGGCGCCCATTTACGATCCCATTAGCATTAACATCTAAGCCACCCACAACGGCGTCATCGCGCACTCTCATTTTCAAAAAGCTCAATTACCCCTATAATATACACGCAATCTCGTGTGCACAACACCCATACAACCAAATTTTTGGGTCCCCCTCCAATTTGTTACCAATTTCCAACAAGTACGCACAATATAATAACAATCTCAATTCCAATAGTCAACCACTGCATCGCACCCCATAACCATACAGAACGGTATAACAGCACATGCAATCAGCATATCGCGATCACACGCGTACATTTAAGCACAATAGCAAGCAGATCTGCAGGCAACCAACACACCATTAATCCTGTCGTAACTTTGCAGCAACAACACAATTATTCTCTCTCTTGCAACAATCGCATCGCACACAGCACCTCGCAGCACAATACACCAAAAAAAAATATATATTTTTTTTCAATTAAGCCCATCACACAAGGTAACCCACAAATAATACAGCGCAAGATACCCGACGCTCCCAAGTTAATAATTAACTTCACCATCAAGATAACAACTCCACGCAGCAGCGCACACACACAATTTGACACTCAGCAAATACAGCAGACTCTCCGTCCATTCTCAACACACGCACACACTTATATTGACACCAAGCAACAAGCAGATAGCGCGTTCATCGTTATTACACACATATACACACAGTCCGAACCGCGCTCCGCACAATCGAGTCATAAGAGAAAACCAAAATAGCCCCCCGGCCCTCGAAAGATGAGTGAGGTGTGTGTTAAGGCCGGGTGCGTATCGTTATGACTCGCCCGGGGCTGCAGCAAGAAGAGGACGGCAGGGTGGCAACTTGAGACGCCTCGCAGAACTCGTTCGGCGACTTGACGGCTCCGTTGTCACGCACCCGAGCCAGGACGGGAAGCTCCCGCCCCAGCAGCTGCAGCATCGGCGTCTTCTCCTCGCAGCACCCCCTCGAAAACCAGCAGCTCACAGCAGGCTGCTCACCCCGCGGCACCTCCAGATGGCAGCGCAAGGCTGCCTCTCCGCCGCGATGTTGAAGATGGCGGCGTCCTCCCGCCGCGGTGAAGACAAGATGGCGTCTTCGTGCCACGTGGCAATGGCGCTGGCAGCGCAGGAAAGGCAGAGGCCTGCGGATCACCACCGGGCCTCCCCGACGTCGTCCTCGGCGTGGTGAACTCACACAGTTGCGCCAGCACGATTTTCAAGGTCCCCATCTGCATCGCCATCTGTCTCCATCGTAAGTTGGCGTCCTCCGGCACAGACAGGTCCACCGACGCGGCGACACCTTGCTCACCCGGACCCGTACTCGTTCCAGAACGGATCTCCTCTTCCATCGCAGGCAGGTCCACCGTCTGAGGAAGGTCGTCGTCGTCGGATGATGTAGCAGGAATATTCTTTTTTTTCTTCTTTCTCTCAGTTGTTTTGAGATGCCGTTTCACTTCTGACACCAGTGTAATAAAAGGACTCAGACACTTCTTACTGACTCCGTGTCCTTTATTTGGGGTTCGCGTTCTCCTTCCCACACGGCACTCCTCCTGAGACTCTCTCCCTGGCAGCCCCACATCTGCCTTCGCTCCCGTAGCCTTCCACGCTCCTGCAGCTCCGCTGCAGGCTCTTGGTGCAGCCCTCCGGCTGCCCCCACAGCAGCTCCATCGCTGCTCCCTGTTCCTCCGTGCGTGGCGATCTCGCCACCTCCCAAGTTAGCCCTTCGTGGCCTCTATGGCTACCTCGCCATCTCCAACCTCAATCCTCCATTCTCTCTTCCACCCCGCTGGCTGGCACCGTCATGAGCCCCTCAGCCACCAGGCTGAGGCACGGCGACCACCCAACGTGTTCACCACCCTTCACTCCCCCGACTGACCCAGATAGCTTCCTGTCTCCCCGCTATAACTTCTCCCCCACGTCACCCTGACTCCTCCCTCTCGGATCGTCATATCCGCCCCGCCCATTTACGCCCGCATTACACAGGTAATGAGCTGAGATTAGGAGCACACTCTTAAAGGGAGTGCTCCTAATCTCAGCTTAGTTCACTGGCTAGGTGGTGTTGGTCAGCAATGCAGTGGGCCTTATGATGCAGTGGGCCTTATGATGCAGTGTTTTGATGAGGGAATTCTTCTGTGCTGGATGGTGGTGGGATTCAGGTTTCAGATAGGAATATGTGTGGGTAGCTTTCCTGTAGACAGTGTCCCAAAGAGCCATCAGGTTTCTTCTCAAACAAAACATCCAGAAATGGTAGCTTACCATCCGTCTCCACTTCCATGGTGACTTTAATGGATTGGTGTATGGAATGGATGTGATTGTGGAATTAGTTCTGTGCTGGTAGGCCATGCGGCCAAATGACGAAAGTGTCATCCACATATCTCTTCCACAATGAAGGACGTAGGGTGGATGTCTGGATGGCATCTGTTTCAAATTTCTCCATGAAAACATTCGCTATTGTTTTTTTCCAAGACCAAGGCGCTTTGCAAACCTTCAGGCTACTATCAAAGGTTTGTCCATGAAGCCATCCAGATATATAAACATAGACATAATTTCAACCGAGAAGATGGATACAAATTGAGCAATCATTGGAAGGATGTTATTAAACAGGTAAAACCTTAACTGCTTCATAGTTTGCCTTCATATCCGCATCTCCAGTTTCTTCAGCCTCCTACCCCACAGCCTGGCTCACTTCCCAGCCCCGACATTTTGCCGTACTCGTTGTTGGAGCTTGTACTTCTCCACTCCCCCTACCCACACCCCCACCCTCCCTGTCTCTCCTCCCTGGCTCCTCCCCCCCTTCTCTTACTTATATAGCCTCTTGTTATAAGCAGCCCCTTTTGCCCACTTCAGCAATTGTTTCTTGCTGTGGTTGTCCCACCTGATGACGGGCACTTGTGTTGCACCCAAAACGTCGTGATTTAATTTATTTCATTTTATACCTACGTGACTACCGAAAGAACCAAAGAGTATGGATTCCTGCAGTCACGAAAACTTCAATAATTGTGGTTATACTGTGCTTTTGTGATGCAAAAGTCACTTCACCACAAACATAGCAGAAGGTATCTGCTTTGTTCACAGAAGTATGAGGTATGTCTGCTCACTTTGGTGAAGCAGAAATGTGTCCTGTTGCTAAATCAAACACTGACAAAAAAAGAGCACGACACTGCCTGATTTCTAGAGCTGATATAGGGCAATTTGTTCAGCAGAGGGATGTAAGCCTAGTTATGATTGCATCATCCATGACTTCTAGGAATAACATGACGCAATTCATTTCATGTATGGTGCAATACCAGGTTCAGATTGCATCATTCATTGTTTTGCTCAAAAAGCAAATACTGTCCAAACCCTGTCATAAATGGATTCATAGATCCAGTCAAAGATGTATTTTAGTAATTTCTGGTTTAAATTGAGATCCCTTCCTTTTATAACTCACTTATCTTCCACCATTCCCAAGTCAAGGGTCGTAAATATTGACCCAGTAGCATATCTTGAAAACTAGAGGCAATCAACAATTTTAAGCATCATTTTCATTCTCAGTGACCGGGAATTAGTGAAGTTGGACTACATTTATTTCGGAAGCATTTTGGCTGTAAACCAGTGTAATCAGTCACCGGTGTTGGCCTTGTGTGGGAATCTAACTCGGGTCGCCGGGTTCGTAGCGTCTGCGCGGTAACCGCTGCACCACCGCTCCTTAAACAAACACACACACAACGCAGCGGCAGTGGCACATTCACTCGCTTGGTCGTCGTGCGCACACTCACATACTGGGAACCACTCATCCATATATTCATAGACATTTACACAAAGATCACCCCCCCCCCACATCCCGCTTGGAGATTCATTAAAACCGTTGGGGCCAAGTTGCTGTTCGCAAGCACCAATTGAGGCCGGGAAAAAGGGCGTATGCAGGGGAGGGGGGGGGCAGTGGGGAGAGCACTACGCCCGGCCGCCTTTGTCTCCCCCGGTGCTGATATACCCACGCCGCGCACCAAAGGAGTCGATCCCGAGGGGTCCCCCCGGTTTGCTTTTAGGTTTCACTCCCCAACCTTCGTCGGCGCCTGCTTGGGGGTTCCAATCCAGGTCGCCGGTTTCGTAGCAACAATGCACTGACATATCAACGGGACATTTTCTTTTTTTTTCCAGCATCAAAGTATGAAAAATAAGCATAGGTTATTTTATTTTTACCCTTCCTGGCAATAAAACAGGAGCAAGGAATCAAGTAGTGCATTAACCACACACCGTATTTGTGCTGAACATGCAAACAACACATGCGCTCATAATAGATGGCATTGTCTTTGAAACTGATTGGCCTACATTAGAGACAGCAGCAGCCTTCTTTATGGCCTGACCACTGTACCATCGCTCCAAAAGGCAAAGATTCCCCGTGTATCCTTAAACGACTGTAGGGGCAAGTGCTGTTAGCGAGCACCTATGAAGGCTGGAACGGCACACGAGGGGGTGAATGGCCAGCACCACGCCCGGCCGCCTTTGGCTCCCCTGTGGTGATGTTTACACACCACACTGGTACTCAATTTAGGCTGAGTCGACCTAGAGGTGTTGGTCGTGAGCGGGAATATAACTCGGATCGCCGGGTTTGTAGTGCAACGCGCTAACCGCTACACTACCGCTCCTCACATACGCACACGCACACACGCACATGCACACATACATACACACATGCACACATACACACACACGCACATGCACACATACATACATACACACATGCACACATTATCACAGACGCACTCGTGAACAAACACAAACGCAACCTAATTAAAACTTAATCTCGTTATTTCTGAATCCCACAAAATTAATATTGTAACAACATGATATGAGCAACTCATACAAGATGATCATATTCAAGCGTATCACCATGGACAGAAAAGTCATCTTCACTACTAAAGTATTGTCCTCATCATCTTCGGGAATCCCATTCACGATCATTACCAGTCGTTATCAATCCGCTGCTGGACGAAGGCCTCCTTCCCAAGCTGTCATCATCCGGTTTTGTTTGACCACAAATGTTAAGAATATATGAATAGTCTGTCATCATGATTATCGTCGTCATCATCGTCATCATCGTCGTCATCATCATCAACCGTCGTCACATGCTCCACCTTGATCACAAAGATTTGTGCTGACATCGAATTCATCATCAAATTGATTAAAGTCAGCATCAATCATTAGCATCATGCCACGTGGCATGCCACGTGGAGGGGGACTTGGTGGATAACGGGGAGGCATGCCACGTGGCCAGAGGCCGCTGTGGGACTACGTGGTGGCCAGCAAAAGAGTGCCGCAACATCAATTGTTGTACTGCACATCTATGTTGCCGCAGCTCTGCCACTGCCTACACCAATGGTTTTTCACCTGGGATTGCACGCGCCCCCTGCGAGATGCCCTTTCTCTGGGTGCGAAACATTGCCAGATTTGTTTAGAAGGTAAATCATCGACATCATAAATTAATCACTGGCATGTACATACAACAGCAACTTAATTTCATCAAGCCCGATACATTTATTAACATCGTACATTTTTTTACAATTTGGAACCAAAGGGGTGCAAGGCTGCAGTGAAGGTTAAAAACCACTGCCCTAACCAACCCGCACCGACTACAGTGGTGAAGTATGGTCAAATACATTCCACGTGACCCGCACCTCATCCAGCGGTGCATTGAGAAAGGGATGTACGTCGTGGTGGTGGTTTTTGTGGCCGGCCCTCCACCACCGACACAGATAAACAGCTTTAGGACAAGATACAGGAGGAGAGAATAAAGCCCATTCTGACTTCCTGCTTTCAGTTAACATGCAAACAGTAAACTCGAACATATGCAGCCGAATATTGTAATATTTTATTGATAATGTCGCATCTATTTATTTATTTGCTCCACCACGCTGGCGCGGCCTGACCCCACGGGCCCCTGATGACCACTCCACCACTGCTTGCATCTCAATCCATTAACTCTGAAGTTGGCTCGCGGGCCCAGAGCTCATGACTGAGTTATGGCCACCACACCGGCCCCACCCCACTCCCACCACCGTGCATCCCTCGCTTGCTATTTAATCAGAGAGCCCCGCTGCCTGGCGGTGGCTAGGCCACTGCACGTGGCTGGCAGTGGCTGGCAGTGACTGGCAGTGACTGGCGGTGGCTCGGCCACTGCACGTGCCTGGCGGTGGCTGGCAGTGACTGGCTGTGGCTAGGCCACTGCACGTGGCTGGCAGTGGCTGGCAGTTTTCCTCTGGCGCTGTGGAGGCAGCAGCAATGGGGGGAGGGGGACTTGGTGGATCACGGGGGGTGGGTGAGCCTCCGCAAGTCCAATTAGCACGGTTGGCTACGTGCGGCGCGAAATAAAAAGTTCAACAATCCAGTCCATCCCAATGGGCGTCGAGAATGAGTTGTCATGTCCCCGGCTCGCCGGGAGAAGGCGGTATGGCGAAATGTGCAACTTCATCTGTTCCATGAGTATGGGGGGGATCGATCGTGTCCCCTTCACACGCGTCGGGTTTCCTGGCGGGTTGCTCCGGTTACCCTTCGCATGTTAAAACACTCATTGATTGGCTCGTAGCCCCTTGACATGTAGAGGACAGCAGAGCTTGGGCAAATGATTATTTCTGAAGTGGTAATGAATTGGCCACGGTTTGTTCCTCGTTGGCCGTGTGGGGTGGATGAGGTTCTGCACGACCCAATATTGTACCGTGCGCGTGGCAAATCCGAGCCGAAAAATAAATTACAGACGGGGAAAATCTCTGCGGGTGGCTCCGCGCGTTCTCCTCGGCTCGCCCTCCCTCTCGTGCCCAAACTCATCACATCAACAGCACGTCCCCGATAAATGTCGCCCCGACTATGACGCACGGGACGGATGCCGCTTCTGCCGCTGCGGTGTGGCGGGTGCACACGGCCGCACTTGCCACCCGGAGGTCGCCGGTTCGACTCCCATCCCTGGCGGTGGTTGACCTACAGCGATCCGGCTATTTGTTTAACCCGCCCCCACCCATACCCCAGCCGCCTCTGTCCTCACCCAAGGGGAGCTGTGTGCGTGCGGGCGTCCCACCATCGCACGTCGTCTATGACACTGGTCAACAACTTTTTCTGGCATAAGGTATTCCAACGGTTTTAAGGTAATTTTGCGGTTCTGATTCCAAACCTGGCATCAGTTTTTGTCTATCACATCAGGTTTTTGAGATATCAAATATTGCATTTTCAATAAAAACTGCAGAAGAAAAATATTACATAAATGTGATATCTACATTAAATGATATTATAAACACACTAACCTAAAAATACAGCACCATATTTTAACACTAAAGCAGTCACTGACTCGCAACAACTTGCAATAATAAGTGACAGAGTTAATTTTGGATAAAATCAATGAAAATGGGGTATGCCGATAGCATAAAAATGATGTGATAGAGCAAATCTGAGATCAGATTTGGAATCAGCACCCTGAAATTAGTCTACAACAGCTGCAAAAGTCCAGGCCAGAAAAAAATGTTTTTTTTTGTTGACCAGTGTGACCCAGCAGGCCGCGTGCGGTGGTTAAGAAACGTGCATTGAGATTTCGATGATTTTGCTGCTATGTAAATGTCCAAATGATGGGCTACTTTGTTGAGCTGTCGTTTGTGGCCTGGTCACTTCTCGAAAAAAACTTGATACCTCGGGGGGCCTTGCCTGGTGTGATGGGGATGGTTAAGCTGTATTTGTGGTTGGGTGATTTGTTTACCTTTCTTATACTTTGTTGCTACTGTCGTGTTTTTCTTCTGTTTGCTGTTGTAACGTTGTTACCCGCGCCCCTACTGGATATTTGTAAAAAAGAGCTTCATAGCTCGTCTGATTCCTACCGGTATTAATCAATATTCTGCTCCTGTTATAAAGTGTGGGTCCTCCCAGCTCTTCCACGAGACGCCAGGCCCCTCTGTGGCGAAGGCCTCTTCCGCCCGCAGGGGCGCCACGGGCCTGCGCCTCGAGCCGTTCCCGTGCCGCCCCCTGCCCGACCGAGTGTGAAACTCATCGCTGTCGTGGAAATTCCACATTCCCGTGGTGGGGGCAAGTCGTGAAAACAGCCTGCTGGAGGTGGTGGTGTCTGTGATGATGCTGATGACGGCGACGGTGATGGTGGTGATTGATAATGATACTGTGATGGCAATGTTCATGGTGGTGGTGGTGATGATAATGAGTGATGGTAGTGATCATGGTAATGATGAAGATGATGAGTGATTGTAATGTTCATGGCGGTGGTGGTGATGGGGGCACGTGGTAGCGTCATGCGACATTTTTTTCAAGCACCTTGCATATAATATAGTTATAGCTTAACATATTATTGTACTAGCCTTTCGCCCATCCAAAGACGGGTGTATTTCAGTAAATCTGGAATTTGCAAGCGAAAAGCAGACCGCGACGTGATATATTCATTGCATCAATTCGTGTGCAATTTGTTAGGCCGCGGTGACATAGACTTATTTCATGTAAAGGTTATAATCCCTTGTTCATCATGACGTCCTTTTTACTTTGATGTATCAATCGCGTTACGGAGATCACGTGATGTGAGGGTTCTGCCTTTGTAGTGAGGGTTGTGAGTTGACGCCGAGGAGGGGGGAGGAGGCGCATCCCCCCCCCCCCATGTGGAGTGACGTCACTCGCTAATTATTCATGGAGGGGGTGTCCATTTGGAAGACGTCATCTCTTCATGATTATTAATGAGGTGAGCTGTTCGATGTGGAGTGACTCACCTGCTCATGATTATTAATGAGGGGGGGGGGCGCTACATGTGGAGTGACGTCACCCACGCACGATTATTAATGAGGGGGGGATCATACTCTTAGGTTTTTTCGGTAAAGTCACGTAGGTAAAAATAAATAATAAAAATTATAGAAATCTATATATATAAAATCGCGAATCTGTCTGTCTGTCTGTGTGTGTGTCCCCGGACCATACGCACTTTCATTGGACGCCGGTTGCCCCTGGCAACGGCTAGCGACGCCTTCGCCGCTTTCATTGGACGGCGGTTGCCCCTGGCAACGGCTAGCGATGAGACGCGGGGTGGACGCCATTTTTAATTCCCGTTAAAAATAGGCCACCGCATTAACACGCGACTCTGAGGTAAATTCATCTAAGTTTCACGTCCTCTTCACTCCCCCCCACCACAATGTGTGCTATTACTATTATAAGGTCGGTCGATTATTAAATTATAGCGATTACACAGTATTATTGTAGCGCGGGGGGGGGGGGGGGGGGGGGGGACCGGCACCCGTACCCAGCGTCAGCCGGGTGGGAAAATCAGGCGAGGCGGGAGGCTCTGCACGGTGCTAGGCCTCGACACCCACCACGCCACTCTGAGGTAAATTCATAAAAGTTTCACGTCCTCTACACAGTGGTGAGGGAGGGAGAGTGGCGAGGGAGGGAGAGTGGCGAGGGAGGGACTCAGCCTCAAAACGAGTAACTGGTGTGGCGTATTAACATCGCCACTGGGGAGACAAAGGCGGCCGGCCGTGGTGGATACAAGGCCCGGGCTAAGCCGGGTAGTACAGCTAGTAATAATATAAATAAAATAATAAATCACGCCGTTTCGGAGGCAACACAAGTCTCCGTCATCAGGTGGAACCGTCACAGCTCAAATTTACTGTATCAAGTGAGGCAAAATTCCAAGAGACAAGCTCTTAAATACAAGTTAAGGGGGAGGCGCTTATCTGAATGTGGTAGCCAGTGAATGGAACGTGTTGGGGGGTGTTGGGGGGCTAAAGAGAACAATTGGTGTACCTCGACTTAAATCCATGTGGAGGACGTCACCTGTTCATGATTATTAATGAGGGGGGCTGGCCGACGTGGAGTGACGTCGCGCGCAGGACACACAGATATCCTTGGCTCGTTATAGTCGTAAATACGGGATTAAAAACCATCCGTAGCTATTTCAGTAAAAGTGAGTTGGGAGAAAGGGCGTTGGCCCACAGTCAGATCTGGGAGCTGCGGACCCGAATGGTGGTGATGGCGATGGCGATGCGCTGAATGCATTCACGCTTAGATGCAGAGGTGGGTCCAGCCACACGCAATCACAAACAGAAACACTCGGACACTGAACAGTGATGGTGTTTACGCACCACACCACTTCCGTGTTCACGCACGCACGCGCGCACAGCTAACCTGCACAAAAGACAAAGGTCCCCCGTATAGCCTGGACACAGTTTGGGCAAGTAATGTTAGGGAGCACCTATGAAGGCCGGCACGGCACACGAGGGGTGGGTGGACAGCACCACGCACAGCCGCCTTTGTCTCCCTAGTGGCGATGTTTACACACCGCACCAGGTACTCATTTGAGTCCGAGTCGACCGAGGGGAGGCCCAGTTCAGATCATCTTCACCGGTGTTTGTAGCCATGAGTGGGAATAGAACTCGGGTCGCGGGGTTGTTAGCGCAGTACGCAACGTGCTAGACTACCGTTCCCCACTAACGTACACACACACACACACTCAGACACAATAATCAAATAATACTGAGATTATGACGAGTTGATTATGAACGACAGACGTTCGTACATTGACAGACACGCTCGCTCACTCACTCACTCGGACAACTCTAGCGCAAGAACAAGAACATTTCAGAGGAAAAAAAAACCACAATGCCAATCATCAACACAATCACCACCACTTAGCGAGGTTTTCCACCACCACTGCACAAAAATCCATACCGTAAACCTGGCAATTATCAACATCAGTATTACCATCGTCTTTATTCCTACTCGAGCGCTTAACCCCATCAGCGCAGACCACAGAAGACACGGATTAGCGAATGCACGAGTGGAAAAATCAAAAGGCTCTCTCCCCTCTTGCGTGAGAGACTGCGGTTACGAATTCCAGACCACGGAGCGCGTCACTCCGCGCTGTTCCTGCCCCGACGGCGCTGGCTCTGTGTGGGGGCTGGCGGATGCCGACGCGATTACCCCTCGCCCCCGGTGGGGGGTGGGGGGCTCTCTGGGGGCAAAGCCACCGAATGGCGAGGGAGGGTTGGCGGGCCACACAAGTGCTGCCGAAACTCCCTGGAGGGGGTGCCATGTAGCCTGGCTCGGCAGGAGAATGCGCTACAGAAAAAGTGCGGATTAATCTCCATCTGTACCGACTCCACCTGTTCCATATGTATGGTGTAAAGCAGGGGTTCGGGGGGGGGACCAAAATAACAAGAAGAGCTCATTTCCGTTTTTCGAATTCGGTGATGAAATGTTTTAATTCACTCAGTATTTCAAGAGCCGCAATTTCGATGTGAAAAACGGTCACGAAGCAGCCCTACGAAGAGCCGTAGGACTGCTTCGGAGCCGCATGCGGCTCTGGAGCCGCAGGTTTTGCCGAGCCCTTGCGATAATGCGAGTGTGTGAGTGTGTGTTCGCACGCGTGTGAGCAACGGCCGCCACGGTTTCCTGCCACATGTAAAACACTCTCGCTAATTGGCCGATAACATCTAAATAAATAAGTATATGTAGGGTACCCTAGAGCTCGGGCAATCGTTGGTGCGGGGCCGGCTGACCGCGTGGCAGCTGTTGCTGCTGACTTTCCTCTCGTCTCCGGTTCCTCCTCGCGTCTCTTGAGTCCTCCCTCCCTCCTTGTTTTTTTACGATCAGAGGAAACAAGAAGATGCTCGGTTTAGTCGCTACTTTGCTTCGTTCATCATTTCGTTTTTTTTCCATTGCTTTGATTTATGTGCTACCCCCCCCCCCCCCTTTTTTTTAAATGAAAGATTTCACGGACTTTCCCATTGTGAAACAAAATCAATGTGTGCTACTTTCTTCGTAGACACAAACATCCCTCCTCTCTCTCTGTCTCTGCAAGCGAGAGCCCAAGCCACGGCGTCCCAAGTCGACCTGGCTGTCCCATGTGTCGCTTACGACCAAATCCTTATAACAGTTGCTCACCATCGTCGTCGACAACGACCACGATTGATCCACTGCTGGATGAAAGGGCTCCTCAAGCCGCCAGCGCCAGCTCTCCCTCCTTCCCTCGATCCCCTCCCTCCATTCCCTCCCTCCCTCCCTCGATCCCCTCCCTCCCTCGATCCCCTCCCTCCCCTCTCTTCCCTCCCTCCCCTCTCTCCCGACATCTCCCTCCCCTTCCTCCCCCTCCCTCTCCTCCCTTTCCCTCCTACCCTTCCTCCCCTCTCCCCTCTCTCCCTCCCTCCCCTCCCTACCCCATCGTGCGTACAACCACAACAAGGAGATCCGCATTACGCCTGAGCCCCCCACTCTGACCGCCTCAGGTTCACCACCAGTGCCTACCCCCCCCTCCTCCCTGGCTTTCCTTTCCCCGCACTCTCACTTGAAGGCCCCTAATTCGTTTTCTTGGAACTGATCGCAAGATTAATTACTGCATCGATTAACTTTGTGTTTTTCGACAGAATTCCATTTGTAGGAGGGGGGGGGGTGCGGATGGGGGGTTGGGGGGAAATATAGAGGGAGTGGGGGGGGGCTGGGGAAGTGGAGGATTTCATTGAGATGTGGAAACTCGGGTGGAGGTTACAGCTGCTGCTGCTGTTGTTAAGGGGATTATCATCGTCAGTGTTGTTGTTGTTCGTGTAGAGCAGTTGTCATTAACCTTTACTGCAGCCTTGCACCCCTTTGATTCTCAATCGTAAAAAAATGATGTTCATAAATACAGAGGGTTTGGCGAAACAAAGTGGTTGTTGTGCTTCCTTAGCCCTGCTTAATTTGTGTTTTGGATTATTTACCTTCTAAAAAAAAAATCTGCCCATGTCTGGAATCGTTGGTACCAACGTTGGCATGTGGATGGAAGTTGACACCGACAATGGCACCGACGTTGACACCGACGTTCGGCCAACGCTGGGCCAGGATTCCACGATTACTGGGTGGTGCGCTAGCGTGGCCCAGCCGCGGCACGTTTTTGCCGATCTTGTTGCCGAGGCATCGTGGTTCAATCCTGGCGGGCCACCCTGGTTAACACCGCGGTCCGCTATGGAGTCTGCGCCGTCCGCTCCGCAGCGGACGTTTGGAAGAATCCCGTGGAGCGTCGTAGGAAGGGAGCAGCGGCCCGGTAGCCCGTGGTGTCGTGCGTCACGCTCCCAATTTTTGCCACAATTGAACAAGAACATTTTATACTGGAAGTTATTTTTTTTACTCGAACGTGATCGGCACACACGCGCACACGCAGCGGCGACAACACACTAAAATCGCATCCCGCTGTGATAACCAGCACACGGAGCGGCTGTATAATCAGCAGCACCAGTTAATGCGTCACAAGAACGACAGCGCCCAGTACACTCGGTTATGATGATGAGAATTGACACTGCTGCTTCGCGGTCCGGTGGAGGTTTCGCCACCTTTGTACCGGTCTGTGTACAGTGGTCGCTTCTTCAAGTGTGACATCTGGACCATCCTTCTGCTGCTGCTCCAGTGAAAATAAATGACCACACTCCCGCCGTATATATTCATCTTGGTTTTCTCGCTGTCGAGATTCTGTATAAAATCTCTCCGCTTGTTTACAATCCCCACCACTCTCTCCGTCTCTCTCTCGCGTCGCTCGGTGCTGTCGCACGGCTCTACGAGCGCCTCCCGTCGTTTATTATGACACCTTAAATTGTTAATTGTTATAAGACGAATTATATATTATGACACCTTCAAATATTAACTATGACAATACTAATTATATTTTTTATTGTTATATTACTACTCTTTGGTTCTGTCGGTAAAGTCACGTAGGTATAAAATAAATTAAATTACGACGTTTTATTGTCTTCTTTGTTTTCCACCTGACGATGCTTGCTTGTGTTGCGCCCGAAACGTCGTGATTTAATTTATTTTATTTTATACCTACGTGACTTTACTGAAAGAACCAAAGAGTATGGATCCCTGCAGTCACGAAAACTTAAAATCTATACTGTTATATTACTAATGAATGTTTATTTTATAGTATTCATTATTATTATGAATCACTTTATTATGACACCTTCAAGTATTAATTATTATAATACTAATTATATTAGTAATTATTATATTACTAATTAATGTTTTTACGAGAGTATTAATTAGTATTAATCATTTTATTAGTACACCTTCAACTATTAATTATAATACTTATTATCCTTAAGAGGTTTTTTTTAGTTTGGATCGCACTGCTAGCCTATCACTATATACTCTGCTAGCTTCTCCACTGCTAGCCTATCACTATACACTCTGCGAGCTTCTCCACTGCTAGTCTTCGCGTACTCACACTTAGGATTCCGCTAGCCTCTCCACTGCTAGCCTCTCCACTGCTAGCCTCTCCACTGCTAGCCTCTCCACTGCTAGCCTCTCCACCGCTCGCCTCTCCACCGCTAGCCTCTCCACCGCTAGCCCCTCTACCGCTAGCCTCTCCACCGCTAGCCTCTCCACCGCTAGCCTCTCCACCGCTCGCCTCTCCACCGCTAGCCTCTCCACCGCTAGCCTCTCCACCGCTCGCCTCTCCACCGCTCGCCTCTCCACCGCTCGCCTCTCCACCGCTCGCCTCTCCACCGCTAGCCTCTCCACCGCTAGCCTCTCCACCGCTAGCCTCTCCACCGCTAGCCTCTCTACCGCTCGCCTCTCTACCGCTAGCCTCTCTACCGCTAGCCTCTCCACCGCTCGCCTCTCCACCGCTAGCCTCTCTACCGCTAGCCTCTCCACTGCTAGCCTCTCCACTGCTAGCCTCTCCACTGCTAGCCTCTCCACTGCTAGCCTCTCCACTGCTAGCCTCTCTACCGCTAGCCTCTCCACCGCTAGCCTCTCCACCGCTAGCCTCTCCACCGCTAGCCTCTCCACTGCTAGCCTCTCCACCGCTCGCCTCTCTACCGCTAGCCTCTCCACCGCTAGCCTCTCCACCGCTAGCCTCTCCACCGCTAGCCTCTCCACCGCTAGCCTCTCCACCGCTAGCCTCTCCACCGCTAGCCTCTCCACCGCTAGCCTCTCCACCGCTAGCCTCTCCACCGCTCGCCTCTCCACCGCTAGCCTCTCCACCGCTAGCCTCTCCACCGCTCGCCTCTCCACCGCTCGCCTCTCCACCGCTCGCCTCTCCACCGCTCGCCTCTCCACCGCTAGCCTCTCCACCGCTAGCCTCTCCACCGCTAGCCTCTCCACCGCTCGCCTCTCCACCGCTCGCCTCTCCACCGCTAGCCTCTCCACCGCTAGCCTCTCCACCGCTAGCCTCTCCACCGCTAGCCTCTCTACCGCTAGCCTCTCTACCGCTAGCCTCTCCACCGCTCGCCTCTCTACCGCTAGCCTCTCCACTGCTCGCCTCTCCACTGCTAGCCTCTCTACTGCTAGCCTCTCCACTGCTAGCCTCTCTACCGCTAGCCTCTCTACCGCTAGCCTCTCTACCGCTAGCCTCTCTACCGCTCGCCTCTCTACCGCTCGCCTCTCTACCGCTAGCCTCTCTACCGCTAGCCTCTCTACCGCTAGCCTCTCTACCGCTCGCCTCTCTACCGCTAGCCTCTCCACCGCTAGCCTCTCTACCGCTAGCCTCTCTACCGCTAGCCTCTCTACCGCTAGCCACTCTACCGCTAGCCTCTCTACCGCTAGCCTCTCCACTGCTCGCCTCTCCACTGCTAGCCTCTCTACTGCTAGCCTCTCCACTGCTAGCCTCTCCACTGCTAGCCTCTCCACCGCTAGCCTCTCTACCGCTAGCCTCTCTACCGCTAGCCACTCTACCGCTAGCCTCTCCACCGCTCGCCTCTCCACTGCTAGCCTCTCCACTGCTAGCCTCTCCACTGCTAGCCTCTCCACTGCTAGCCTCTCCACCGCTAGCCTCTCTACCGCTAGCCTCTCTACCGCTAGCCTCTCTACCGCTCGCCTCTCTACCGCTCGCCTCTCTACCGCTATCCTCTCTACCGCTAGCCTCTCTACCGCTAGCCTCTCTACCGCTAGCCTCTCTACCGCTCGCCTCTCTACCGCTAGCCTCTCCACCGCTAGCCTCTCTACCGCTAGCCTCTCTACCGCTAGCCTCTCTACCGCTAGCCACTCTACTGCTAGCCTCTCTACCGCTAGCCTCTCCACTGCTAGCCTCTCTACTGCTAGCCTCTCCACTGCTCGCCTCTCCACTGCTAGCCTCTCCACTGCTAGCCTCTCCACTGCTAGCCTCTCTACCGCTAGCCTCTCCACTGCTCGCCTCTCCACTGCTAGCCTCTCTACTGCTAGCCTCTCCACTGCTAGCCTCTCTACTGCTAGCCTCTCCACTGCTAGCCTCTCCACTGCTAGCCTCTCTACTGCTAGCCTCTCCACCGCTAGCCTCTCTACCGCTAGCCTCTCCACCGCTAGCCTCTCCACCGCTAGCCTCTCTACCGCTAGCCTCTCCACCGCTAGCCTCTCCACCGCTAGCCTCTCCACCGCTAGCCTCTCCACCGCTAGCCTCTCTACCGCTAGCCTCTCTACCGCTCGCCTCTCTACCGCTAGCCTCTCCACTGCTAGCCTCTCCACCGCTCGCCTCTCTACCGCTCGCCTCTCTACCGCTAGCCTCTCTACCGCTCGCCTTTCCACCGCTAGCCTCTCGACTGCTAGCCTCTCCACCGCTAGCCTCTCCACCGCTAGCCTCTCTACCGCTCGCCTCTCTACCGCTCGCCTCTCTACCGCTATCCTCTCTACCGCTAGCCTCTCTACCGCTAGCCTCTCTACCGCTAGCCTCTCTACCGCTCGCCTCTCTACCGCTAGCCTCTCCACCGCTAGCCTCTCTACCGCTAGCCTCTCTACCGCTAGCCTCTCTACCGCTAGCCACTCTACTGCTAGCCTCTCTACCGCTAGCCTCTCCACTGCTAGCCTCTCTACTGCTAGCCTCTCCACTGCTCGCCTCTCCACTGCTAGCCTCTCCACTGCTAGCCTCTCCACTGCTAGCCTCTCTACCGCTAGCCTCTCCACTGCTCGCCTCTCCACTGCTAGCCTCTCTACTGCTAGCCTCTCCACTGCTAGCCTCTCTACTGCTAGCCTCTCCACTGCTAGCCTCTCCACTGCTAGCCTCTCTACTGCTAGCCTCTCCACCGCTAGCCTCTCTACCGCTAGCCTCTCCACCGCTAGCCTCTCCACCACTAGCCTCTCTACTGCTAGCCTCTCCACCGCTAGCCTCTCCACCGCTAGCCTCTCCACCGCTAGCCTCTCCACCGCTAGCCTCTCTACCGCTAGCCTCTCTACCGCTCGCCTCTCTACCGCTAGCCTCTCTACCGCTCGCCTTTCCACTGCTAGCCTCTCGACTGCTAGCCTCTCCACCGCTAGCCTCTCTACCGCTAGCCTCTCCACCGCTAGCCTCTCTACCGCTAGCCTCTCTACCGCTCGCCTCTCTACCGCTCGCCTCTCTACTGCTAGCCTCTCTACTGCTCGCCTCTCTACTGCTAGCCTCTCCACCGCTAGCCTCTCCACCGCTCGCCTCTCCACCGCTCGCCTCTCTACCGCTAGCCTCTCTACTGCTCGCCTCTCCACCGCTAGCCTCTCTACCGCTAGCCTCTCCACCGCTAGCCTCTCTACTGCTAGCCTCTCCACTGCTAGCCTCTCCACTGCTAGCCTCTCTACTGCTAGCCTCTCCACCGCTCGCCTCTCCACCGCTAGCCTCTCCACCGCTAGCTTGTCTACTGCTCGCCTCTCTACCGCTAGCCTCTCCACCGCTAGCCTCTCCACTGCTCGCCTCTCACTGCTAGCCTCTCTACCGCTAGCCTCTCCACCGCTAGCCTCTCCACCGCTAGCCTCTCCACCGCTAGCCTCTCCACCGCTCGCCTCTCTACCGCTCGCCTCTCTACCGCTAGCCTCTCCACCGCTAGCCTCTCCACCGCTAGCCTCTCCACCGCTCGCCTCTCCACTGCTAGCCTCTCCACTGCTAGCCTCTCTACTGCTAGCCTCTCCACTGCTAGCCTCTCCACTGCTCGCCTCTCCACCGCTAGCCTCTCCACCGCTAGCCTCTCCACCGCTAGCCTCTCTACCGCTAGCCTCTCTACCGCTAGCCTCTCCACCGCTAGCCTCTCCACCGCTCGCCTCTCCACCGCTCGCCTCTCTACCGCTAGCCTCTCCACTGCTCGCCTCTCCACTGCTAGCCTCTCTACTGCTAGCCTCTCCACTGCATGCCTCTCGACCGCTAGCCTCTCCACCGCTAGCCTCTCTACCGCTAGCCTCTCCACTGCTCGCCTCTCTACCGCTAGCCTCTCCACCGCTAGCCTCTCCACCGCAAGCCTCTCCACCGCTCGCCTCTCCACCGCTAGCCTCTCCACCGCTAGCCTCTCTACCGCTAGCCTCTCCACCGCTAGCCTCTCCACCGCTAGCCTCTCCACCGCTCGCCTCTCTACTGCTCGCCTCTCCACCGCTAGCCTCTCCACCGCTCGCCTCTCCACCACTAGCCTCTCCACCGCTAGCCTCTCCACCGCTCGCCTCTCTACTGCTAGCCTCTCCACCGCTAGCCTCTTTACCGCTAGCCTCTCTACCGCTAGCCTCTCCACTGCTCGCTCTCCACTGCTAGCCTCTCCACTGCTAGCCTCTCTACTGCTAGCCTCTCCACTGCTAGCCTCTCCACTGCTCGCCTCTCTACTGCTCGCCTCTCTACCGCTAGCCTCTCCACCGCTAGCCTCTCCACCGCTAGACTCTCTACCGCTAGCCTCTCTACCGCTCGCCTCTCTACCGCTCGCCTCTCTACCGCTAGCCTCTCCACCGCTAGCCTCTCCACCGCTCGCCTCTCCACCGCTAGCCTCTCCACCGCTAGCCTCTCCACCGCTAGCCTCTCCACCGCTAGCCTCTCCACCGCTAGCCTCTCCAACGCTAGCCTCTCCACCGCTAGCCTCTCCACCGCTCGCCTCTCTACCGCTAGCCTCTCCACCGCTAGCCTCTCCACCGCTAGCCTCTCCACCGCTAGCCTCTCCACCGCTAGCCTCTCCACCGCTAGCCTCTCCACCGCTCGCCTCTCTACCGCTAGCCTCTCTACCGCTAGCCTCTCTACCGCTAGCCTCTCTACCGCTAGCCTCTCCACCGCTAGCCTCTCCACCGCTAGCCTCTCCACCGCTAGCCTCTCCACCGCTAGCCTCTCCACCGCTAGCCTCTCCACCGCTAGCCTCTCTATCGCTCGCCTCTCTACCGCTAGCCTCTCTACCGCTAGCCTCTCCACTGCTAGCCTCTCTACTGCTAGCCTGTCCACCGCTAGCCTCTCCACCGCTAGCCTCTCCACCGCTAGCCTCTCCACCGCTCGCCTCTCCACCGCTAGCCTCTCCACCGCTAGCCTCTCCACCGCCAGCCTCTCCACCGCCCGCCTCTCCACCGCTCGCCTCTCTACCGCTAGCCTCTCCACCGCTGGCCTCTCCACCGCTGGCCTCTCCACCGCTAGCCTCTCCACCGCTGGCCTCTCCACTGCTGGCCTCTCCACTGCTGGCCTCTCCACTGCTGGCCTCTCCACTGCTGGCCTCTCCACTGCTAGACTCTCCACTGCTAGCCTCTCTACTGCTAGCCTCTCCACTGCTGGCCTCTCCACTGCTGGCCTCTCCACTGCTGGCCTCTCTACCGCTAGCCTCTCTACCGCTAGCCTCTCCACCGCTAGCCTCTCCACCGCTAGCCTCTCCACCGCTCGCCTCTCCACCGCTCGCCTCTCCACCGCTAGCCTCTCCACCGCTCACCTCTCCACCGCTAGCCTCTCCACCGCTAGCCTCTCCACCGCTAGCCTCTCCACTGCTAGCCTCTCTACTGCTAGCCTCTCCACTGCTAGCCTCTCCACTGCTCGCATCTCCACCGCTAGCCTCTCCACCGCTAGCCTCTCCACCGCTAGCCTCTCTACCGCTAGCCTCTCCACCGCTAGCCTCTCCACTGCTCGCCTCTCCACTGCTAGCCTCTCTACTGCTAGCCTCTCCACTGCTAGCCTCTCCACTGCTAGCCTCTCGACCGCTAGCCTCTCCACCGCTAGCCTCTCTACCGCTAGCCTCTCCACCGCTCGCCTCTCTACCGCTAGCCTCTCCACCGCTAGCCTCTCCACCGCAAGCCTCTCCACCGCTCGCCTCTCCACCGCTCGCCTCTCCACCGCTAGCCTCTCCACCGCTAGCCTCTCCACCGCTAGCCTCTCTACCGCTAGCCTCTCCACCGCTAGCCTCTCCACCGCTAGCCTCTCCACCGCTCGCCTCTCTACTGCTCGCCTCTCCACCACTAGCCTCTCCACCGCTAGCCTCTCCACCGCTCGCCTCTCTACTGCTAGCCTCTCCACCGCTAGCCTCTTTACCGCTAGCCTCTCTACCGCTAGCCTCTCCACTGCTCGCTCTCCACTGCTAGCCTCTCCACTGCTAGCCTCTCTACTGCTAGCCTCTCCACTGCTAGCCTCTCCACTGCTCGCCTCTCTACTGCTCGCCTCTCTACCGCTAGCCTCTCTACCGCTAGCCTCTTTACCGCTCGCCTCTCTACCGCTAGCCTCTCCACCGCTAGCCTCTCCACCGCTAGCCTCTCCACCGCTAGCCTCTCCAACGCTAGCCTCTCCACCGCTAGCCTCTCCACCGCTCGCCTCTCTACCGCTCGCCTCTCTACCGCTAGCCTCTCTACCGCTAGCCTCTCCACCGCTAGCCTCTCTACCGCTAGCCTCTCCACTGCTAGCCTCTCTACCGCTAGCCTCTCCACTGCTAGCCTCTCTACCGCTAGCCTCTCCACCGCTAGCCTCTCTACCGCTAGCCTCTCCACTGCTAGCCTCTCTACCGCTAGCCTCTCCACCGCTAGCCTCTCTACCGCTAGCCTCTCTACCGCTAGCCTCTCCACCGCTAGCCTCTCCACCGCTAGCCTCTCCACCGCTAGCCTCTCCACCGCTCGCCTCTCTGTAATATCCTTGAATGAGACCGACACTTCGTAGAGGCCACACGCTTTTATTCCGATAACACTAGCCCTCAGGACTCACTGGGGAGACAGTCCCACACACACAACCTAGGGAGGTACAGCCTCCGTCTCTATTCTCATTTCTCTCCTTCCCTAACCTCCAGCTACTCTGTCACTCTCTTCCCTAGCCTACAGCTACTCTGTCACTCTCTTCCCTAGCCTACAGCTACTCAGCCCACTCAGTTCCAGCGGGGCGGCATCCTTGAGGCTTGGGGGTCCAGGATCTCCGGCTCTCCTTCTTCAGCTTCTCCTCCGATCGCCCCCTCCGCTCTCTCGGGAGCCGTCTTATATATCCCCTCTCTCTGAGGGGCGGGGGTGTCTCGGGCCCTGGCTCTCGCCAGCCCCCTCCCCTCAGAGCCGTTCCAACCACCTCTCGTCCCCGTCAATCCGGGCCGGTCCAGATCGGTACGTACCTCTCCCCTAGCTTGTGTGACTTGTGTGACCTGTGTCAACCTTGGTGTCAACCTTGACCACCACATCACCCCCCCCTATACAGCACGCAGCCGTCCCGGCTGCATCACTATCCACATCCCAACCCTAACTCGCGAACCAGGAATTCTGAACATGACAATAACAATGCGTGAGCCTCAACACAACAATAACAACAACAGAACAACAACAACAACACAACTATCCCCGATAAATTACCCCAACCCCCCTGTACACAAGAACACCGCGGACACACCACACCAACGAACAAGGTGACTCGAACACCCAGGCCCCGTGAGGAGGCAGTGTGTCTGCGACAGGTCTCAGGAGAACCTGAGACCCTTCGAACGAGTCCGTGTGGCGGGTCCATCGCCAGAAGCCAGCGTTCCTTGCGGAGGGTCAGGAGGGCCCAGATGACGGGCGTCCGGCACGTTTCGAGGCCCCGGGGACACAGCCCGCGAGCCGTCTTCCTGCTGGACAGGCGGCCGGCTCGCTTCCCGCTCCTCTGGCGAGACCACCCTAGGTGGACTCACACCTGCAGCATCCGAAAGAGTGGCAGGGGGTTTTGGAACAACAAGGGGGTCACGAGGCCCCTCCCCCAACCTGCCGGACACGTCACGCGGCCGGCCCCTGCGAGATGAAGGTGTGTGAGTGCGTGGTGCGACATAGGGCTTCAGGCGCGAGGGGTGCACGTACCAAGAACGCCGTCCGCACGCGACCCTAACACACTGGTCCCGAACGACCCGAACAATGTCGACCGGCCCCCGCCAGGGCCGCAGCAATTTCGATGACGTCGACAGCGGCACCTGCGGGCAGTGCAGCCACGCCTTATCCCCTACCGCCCATTTATACACCGTAACCCGGCGATCATACAGACGCTCATTGGCCCGTTGCCTTGCCCTGGAATTTTCCTGCGCGGCCACCCTCGCCTCGACCAACTTCCGAATATTGAACTGAGCGTGTTCGGACAGTTTCGAGCGAGAAGCCGCAGACTGGACCCGCAATTGCACCTCCACGGGGGGGTCGACTTCCCTGCCGTACATTAAGTAGAAGGGCGAATAGCCCGTGGCCGCGTGAGGCGCTAACCTATATGCGGCCAGAACTCCGGGAATCCTCAGGTCCCAATCCAACTGTGTGTCGTCTACCTGATGACACAACATAGAGGTAATGGTCCGGTGTAGACGTTCGACCATACCATCGGTCTGCGGGTGGTAGGGGGAAGTCCGGACCTTCTGTGTGCACAAAAGGTCACAAACCTCCCGCAGAAGATTGGACGAAAAGTTCTTTCCCTGGTCGGTTAGCAGCCGTTCCGGGGCACCCTTATCCAGGACGTAGCCCTGGAGAAACGCCTCCGCAATGGCTGCTGCCGACTGGTTGGGGAGGGGCCAGGCCATAGGCCAACGGGTGAAATATTCAACCCCAACCAGCAGGTACTTATTTCCCCGAGCGGTGACAGGGAAGGGACCCAGAATGTCAAGAGCCACCAACTCATTAACCCGGGACACCTGAATAGATTGAAGGGGTGGGCAAGCCGCCCTAGCCGGGTGTTTCCGCCGCGCACACTGTGTGCAACTATTCAAAAGGTCGGCGACATCGCGCGCCATTCCCGGCCAAAAAAAATCCAATTGCAGTGTAGCGAGCGTTTTGTGAATACCTAAATGCAGGACGCGTTCGTGCGCCGCCCACACGGCCCTGCCCCGCAGAGCGGTGGGGACGACGATTCTGTAACGCCCCGAGCTGGCGTCCCATGACATGAGGAGACCCTCCCGCAACCTGACAGTACCTACCCTTTCCTGACAATCTCCCCCTCTCTCCGCACGACGGCGTAACCTGAGGAGGGAATTGTCTTCCATCTGGAACCGTCCCCATTCGTCCAGAGGCAGATCGAGGAGTGAGTCGCGAGCGACCAACACCTGCGAGTCCCCCTCGGCGACAGGTTCCCCATCGACCACCCCTGCTGCCCCTGCCAAGGGAGAAGCCGGAGCGGTACTCGTGGCCGATTTGCATCTCCCCGAGCCCATAAAACACGCGCACCCATCACCCGGAGGAAGGCGTGACAAGCCATCCGCGTTCAAATGTTGTGTCCCCTTCCGGTACACCACCGTGAACGTGTAGTCCTGTAGGACCTCAAGCCAACGTGACAGCTGGCCGGACGGCTGGTCTATCTTCAACGCATACTGTAGCGCGGCGTGATCGGAACGAACCGTAAAATGCCTACCGTACAGGTACGGTCGATATTGTTGAACAAACACGACAATAGCGAGCAGTTCACGGCGGGTGACGCAATAACGTTGCTCTGCCGGAGACAGGACCCTACTGCCGTAGGCAACGACCCGTTCGACCCCGTTGACAACCTGCGAAAGCACCCCGCCGATGCCGGTATTGCTGGCATCGGTGTCCAGGATGAAGGGCAACGTGAAATCGGGATAGCACAAGGGAGGAGCTCGGACAAGGGCATCGCGAAGCGCCCTGAACGCCCTGTCTTCCTCATCCCCCCAATGGAACTTAGCCCCCTTAGCCGTCAGAGCATGAAGGGGTTTGGCGATCGTCGCAAACCCCTCAACAAACCGGCGGTAATAGGACGCAAAGCCTATAAAGCTGCGGACTTCCCCCACCGACGTGGGCGTGGGCCACGACCTTACACAGTCAGTTTTAGCAGGATCGGTGGCTATACCCGTAGAACTGACAACGTGGCCGAGGTACCGCACCGATTCACGCAACAGGAAACATTTCTGAGGCTTAAATTTAAGATTAGCCGATCGCACTCTGAGAAATACAGCCCGCAGTCTGTCCAGATGTTCCTCAAACGTACGGCTGAAAATAATCACGTCGTCCAGATATATAAGACAAGAGTCCCACTGCAGGCCAGCGAGGACCAGTTCCATCAATCTCTGGAACGTCGCTGGAGCTGAGTGCAATCCCATGGGCAACCGGTTGAACTGATAAAGGCCCTGTGGTGTACGGAACGCGGTCTTAGGTTTGGAAGCGTCATCCAAGGGCAGTTGCCAAAACCCTGACAAAAGGTCCAAGGTAGAAAAATACCGTGCCCCCGCCAAGGCATCGAGCGACTCGTCCATGCGAGGGAGTGGATACGCGTCCGCCAGCGAAACCTTGTTAAGCTTCCGGAAATCCACACAAAACCTCAAACTGCCATCATGTTTTTTAACAAGCACAATGGGCGCACCCCATGGGCTGTTGGAGGGAGCCACAATGTCTGCGGCAAGCATGTCATTCACTGCCAACCGGACATGTTCCTTCTCTGCCGGACTTAATCGGAACGGATTTTGCCGAATGGGAGCAGAATCCCCCGTATCAATGTGGTGTTTCAATAGATTAGTGCACCCAACATCGAATTTGTGTTTGCTAAAAACATCGGGAAAATCACGAAGCAACATGCGCAGCTTGAATCTTTGTGACTCTGAAAGATTTTCAGCCCCTGAACAGAGAGAATCCATCCATGCCTCATCGACACCCACCTGCGTCCCGGACGCCGGCGCCTCACCGACATGAGCTGCAACGGAGTCAGTGTGCAGCGGCAGCGACGCATGTGCAATGACAGCCCCTCGGTGCACGACCTTCGTCCGCAATCCCGCATTCAGCACCTGAATGAAGGGCTGTCCATCTCTAGGAACAAGCGTTTGTGCACCCACCAGGTCCAACCCTCGCTCGGTCGCATTTGAAGGAGATAACAAAACCCCCGATGTAGCGTCTGCCTCCAGTGGTTTGCGCAACTGAAGCGGTATCAGCATCTGCGCACCCGGCGGAATCCGCACGGTTTCAGACGCCATAGCCGGAACGGTCGTGCAAGCTGTGCGCAGCCGGTTTGGTGAAGGCAGAAACGCCATCCGGCGGCCCGAAGGAAGCTCGATGCAGCCTTTGTCAATCAAAATTTTGATGGGCATCCTCCCCAAGAAATCCGTACCCAACAGACAGGGAACGGCCAAGGCATCGGAAACCAAAATGGGACCAGATAATTTAATGTCGCCAATACAAATTTGGGCAGTTATTTGGCCAATAATCCCCAGGGAACCCCCATTTGCCGCAAAGCAAGGGACGGAGAACGGGGTGAGTGCCTGACATCTCTTTGGTAACACGTTGTATATGAGGTCGGAGATTATAGTAGCCGAAGCCCCCGTATCGACCAACAATCGAAATTGAATTCCCTCAATATCCCCGAGAATAACCGACGAGCCCGTCGCCGCGGCCACTACCCTGTGGGCCAACTCGGACCACTGAGCCACGCGAAGTGGCCCCCGAACATCAGCCCCATTCCGCTCCCCACCCCTCAACGCAACGCGATCTACTGGCGCGCCGAATCGCGGTGTATGAGATGCGGGCAGGGACCGTGTGCGTGAGGTGTCGCGACATGCCTGGGGGTCTTGTGGAGCGGCCGGCGGACGGGCGGACGATGGTGGATGACCCGAAGCCCGGCGCCGGGGTGCAGGGCAACCCGATGCCAGGTGACCCAGCTGGCCACAGTTGTAGCACGTGACGCCGGCCAACGCCCGCGGGGGTCCGTGTCTCCCCCGGGTTTCCCCTTGGCGAGGCCGGTCGGCCCCCCTCCAACTGGCGGCCCGCTGTGACGCGAAGGCCTGGGCATCCGGGACCTCGTCAACTCTTGCAGCGGCGCACGCAGCCACCTGCCCATCCCGCTGGAGGAGCAACTCTGTGTGCAGGTAATGTGCCGCCCCCAGCGAGGAAAGGTTAGCTTCATCTTTGACGTGGATGGCAATCCTCAGTTCCCGAGCCAGCAGCAGCAACTTCTCAAGCACGATGGAGTCCAGGCCCACATCGTCCATTCGAGGATAGGCTGCTTGAGCCAACGCCATCAGTGCACTCTGATAGGCAAGAGGTGTCTCGTCCGCCTCCCTCCTCCGACTGGCGAAACGATGTCTAGTTTCGGATGGAGGTCCATACACTAAGGCCATCCGATCGAGGGCCTCCTGCAAAGTGGAGCGTTGCCTCCGTGGAATAAGGAGGAACGTGGCCAAGGCCACGTCGTCCAAGGCGGAAGGCAGGGCTCGGAGAGCGATGTCAGCAGACCACCCAGCCGTCTCGGCATTTGCCACGAAACGGCGTGAAAAAGCAGCCCAGTCCCCCCCCTTTGCCGTGAAAACCTGAAGCGAAGGCAAGCGCTGTTGTAGCGCCGGGATGTAGTCCCCCCTTGAAGACAGCAGCGTCCCAAGTGCAGTATGTGAAGCATCTTGCGGCGGCAGAATATCAGACGGAATCGGCGGGCACCTACCCGAAAACTCTGCTTCTCCCGGTGTAAGGCCGCAGATGGCGGATGTGACGCGAGGCACCTCTGCCCCCTGACCTCCTGGGCGGTTGACGTCATGTCCTCCGGAAGCGGTGACCCCCCCGGCGGAAGTGACGTCATCCCCGGCGGCCGCATCCCCGGCGGAAGTGACGTCTCCCCCTCCGGAGGTGACGTCAAAGTTTTGCGCGGGAATGGCGCGTTTCTCGGCGGGAACCCGTCCCATCCTTCGGCCTGGTACTCCACCCGGCGCTCCCGCTCCCCCCAGCGTGAGCTCGTCGAGGATGGAGGCAGCGGCATGGAGGAGATCGGCCAGCCGGGCATGGGCTGACTGGATCGCCCATCCCGACGTCGGCGGACTCCTGGAGGGCCCCGGAGAACCCGAGCCCGCCCCCGCAGACCCGTCCCCCGGAAATGGCGCTCCCGCCTCCGGCTCAGCGTCTCCCTCGACGTCCTTCTCCTGGCCCCTGGTGAGCGTTTTCTGCCTTGTCTCCATGTCGGCGAGGTTCTTTGGCCGCTTCTAACACCAAATGTAATATCCTTGAATGAGACCGACACTTCGTAGAGGCCACACGCTTTTATTCCGATAACACTAGCCCTCAGGACTCACTGGGGAGACAGTCCCACACACACAACCTAGGGAGGTACAGCCTCCGTCTCTATTCTCATTTCTCTCCTTCCCTAACCTCCAGCTACTCTGTCACTCTCTTCCCTAGCCTACAGCTACTCTGTCACTCTCTTCCCTAGCCTACAGCTACTCAGCCCACTCAGTTCCAGCGGGGCGGCATCCTTGAGGCTTGGGGGTCCAGGATCTCCGGCTCTCCTTCTTCAGCTTCTCCTCCGATCGCCCCCTCCGCTCTCTCGGGAGCCGTCTTATATATCCCCTCTCTCTGAGGGGCGGGGGTGTCTCGGGCCCTGGCTCTCGCCAGCCCCCTCCCCTCAGAGCCGTTCCAACCACCTCTCGTCCCCGTCAATCCGGGCCGGTCCAGATCGGTACGTACCTCTCCCCTAGCTTGTGTGACTTGTGTGACCTGTGTCAACCTTGGTGTCAACCTTGACCACCACATCTCTACTGCTCGCCTCTCCACCGCTAGCCTCTCCACCGCTCGCCTCTCTACCGCTCGCCTCTCCACCGCTAGCCTCTCCACCGCTAGCCTCTCCACCGCTCGCCTCTCTACTGCTAGCCTCTCCACCGCTAGCCTCTTTACCGCTAGCCTCTCTACCGCTAGCCTCTCCACTGCTCGCTCTCCACTGCTCGCTCTCCACTGCTAGCCTCTCCACTGCTAGCCTTTCTACTGCTAGCCTCTCCACTGCTCGCCTCTCTACTGCTCGCCTCTCTACCGCTAGCCTCTCTACCGCTAGCCTCTCTACCGCTAGCCTCTCCACCGCTAGCCTCTCCACCGCTAGCCTCTCCACCGCTAGACTCTCTACCGCTAGCCTCTCTACCGCTCGCCTCTCTACCGCTAGCCTCTCCACCGCTAGCCTCTCCACCGCTCGCCTCTCTACCGCTAGCCTCTCCACCTCTAGCCTCTCCACCGCTAGCCTCTCCACCGCTAGCCTCTCCAACGCTAGCCTCTTCACCGCTAGCCTCTCCACCGCTCGCCTCTCCACCGCTCGCCTCTCTACCGCTAGCCTCTCTACCGCTAGCCTCTCCACCGCTAGCCTCTCTACCGCTAGCCTCTCCACTGCTAGCCTCTCTACCGCTAGCCTCTCCACTGCTAGCCTCTCTACCGCTAGCCTCTCTACCGCTAGCCTCTCCACTGCTAGCCTCTCTACTGCTAGCCTCTCTACCGCTAGCCTCTCCACCGCTAGCCTCTCCACCGCTAGCCTCTCTACCGCTCGCCTCTCTACCGCTAGCCTCTCTACTGCTAGCCTCTCCACTGCTAGCCTCTCTACTGCTAGCCTCTCCACTGCTAGCCTCTCTACTGCTAGCCTCTCCACTGCTAGCCTCTCCACCGCTAGCCTCTCCACTGCTAGCCTCTCTACTGCTCGCCTCTCTACTGCTAGCCTCTCTACTGCTCGCCTCTCTACTGCTAGCCTCTCTACTGCTAGCCTCTCTACTGCTAGCCTCTCTACCGCTAGCCTCTCTACCGCTAGCCTCTCCACCGCTAGCCTCTCTACCGCTAGCCTCTCCACTGCTAGCCTCTCTACCGCTAGCCTCTCCACTGCTAGCCTCTCTACCGCTAGCCTCTCCACCGCTAGCCTCTCTACCGCTAGCCTCTCCACTGCTAGCCTCTCTACCGCTAGCCTCTCCACCGCTAGCCTCTCTACCGCTAGCCTCTCTACCGCTAGCCTCTCCACCGCTAGCCTCTCCACCGCTAGCCTCTCCACCGCTAGCCTCTCCACCGCTCGCCTCTCTACTGCTCGCCTCTCCACCGCTAGCCTCTCCACCGCTCGCCTCTCTACCGCTCGCCTCTCCACCGCTAGCCTCTCCACCGCTAGCCTCTCCACCGCTCGCCTCTCTACTGCTAGCCTCTCCACCGCTAGCCTCTTTACCGCTAGCCTCTCTACCGCTAGCCTCTCCACTGCTCGCTCTCCACTGCTCGCTCTCCACTGCTAGCCTCTCCACTGCTAGCCTTTCTACTGCTAGCCTCTCCACTGCTCGCCTCTCTACTGCTCGCCTCTCTACCGCTAGCCTCTCTACCGCTAGCCTCTCTACCGCTAGCCTCTCCACCGCTAGCCTCTCCACCGCTAGCCTCTCCACCGCTAGACTCTCTACCGCTAGCCTCTCTACCGCTCGCCTCTCTACCGCTAGCCTCTCCACCGCTAGCCTCTCCACCGCTCGCCTCTCTACCGCTAGCCTCTCCACCTCTAGCCTCTCCACCGCTAGCCTCTCCACCGCTAGCCTCTCCAACGCTAGCCTCTTCACCGCTAGCCTCTCCACCGCTCGCCTCTCCACCGCTCGCCTCTCTACCGCTAGCCTCTCTACCGCTAGCCTCTCCACCGCTAGCCTCTCTACCGCTAGCCTCTCCACTGCTAGCCTCTCTACCGCTAGCCTCTCCACTGCTAGCCTCTCTACCGCTAGCCTCTCTACCGCTAGCCTCTCCACTGCTAGCCTCTCTACTGCTAGCCTCTCTACCGCTAGCCTCTCCACCGCTAGCCTCTCCACCGCTAGCCTCTCTACCGCTCGCCTCTCTACCGCTAGCCTCTCTACTGCTAGCCTCTCCACTGCTAGCCTCTCTACTGCTAGCCTCTCCACTGCTAGCCTCTCTACTGCTAGCCTCTCCACTGCTAGCCTCTCCACCGCTAGCCTCTCCACTGCTAGCCTCTCTACTGCTCGCCTCTCTACTGCTAGCCTCTCTACTGCTCGCCTCTCTACTGCTAGCCTCTCTACTGCTAGCCTCTCTACTGCTAGCCTCTCTACCGCTAGCCTCTCCACTGCTAGCCTCTCTACTGCTAGCCTCTCCATTGCTAGCCTCTCCACCGCTAGCCTCTCCACTGCTAGCCTCTCTACTGCTAGCCTCTCCACTGCTAGCCTCTCTACTGCTAGCCTCTCTACTGCTCGCCTCTCTACTGCTAGCCTCTCCACTGCTAGCTTGTCTACTGCTAGCCTGTCTACTGCTAGCTTGTCTACTGTTAGTCTCTCTACTACTAGCCTCTCTACTGCTAGCCTCTCTACTGCTAGCCTGTCTACTGCTCGCCTCTCTACTGCTAGCCTCTCCACCGCTAGCCTGTCTACTGCTCGCCTCTCTACTGCTAGCTTGTCTACTGCTAGTCTCTCTACTGCTAGCATCTCTACTGCTAGCCTCTCTACTGCTAGCCTCTCCACCGCTAGCCTCTCCACCGCTAGCCTCTCCACCGCTCGCCTCTCTACTGCTAGCCTCTCTACTGCTAGCCTCTCTACTGCTAGCCTCTCCACCGCTAGCCTCTCTACCGCTAGCCTCTCCACCGCTAGCCTCTCCACCGCTAGCCTCTCTACCGCTAGCCTCTCCACCGCTAGCCTCTCTATCGCTAGCCTCTCCACCGCTAGCCTCTCCACCGCTAGCCTCTCTACCGCTAGCCTCTCCACCGCTAGCCTCTCCACCGCTAGCCTCTCTACTGCTAGCCTCTCCACTGCTAGCCTCTCTACTGCTAGCCTCTCTACTGCTCGCCTCTCTACTGCTAGCCTCTCCACTGCTAGCCTGTCTACTGCTAGTCTCTCTACTACTAGCCTCTCTACTGCTAGCCTCTCTACTGCTAGCCTGTCTACTGCTCGCCTCTCTACTGCTAGCCTCTCCACCGCTAGCCTGTCTACTGCTCGCCTCTCTACTGCTAGCTTGTCTACTGCTAGTCTCTCTACTGCTAGCATCTCTACTGCTAGCCTCTCTACTGCTAGCCTCTCCACCGCTAGCCTCTCCACCGCTAGCCTGTCTACTGCTCGCCTCTCTACTGCTAGCTTGTCTACTGCTAGTCTCTCTACCGCTAGCCTCTCTACTGCTAGCCTCTCCACTGCTAGCCTCTCTACTGCTAGCCTCTCTACTGCTAGCCTCTCCACCGCTAGCCTCTCTACCGCTAGCCTCTCCACCGCTAGCCTCTCCACCGCTAGCCTCTCTACCGCTAGCCTCTCCACCGCTAGCCTCTCCACCGCTAGCCTCTCTACCGCTAGCCTCTCCACCGCTAGCCTCTCCACCGCTAGCCTCTCCACTGCTAGCCTCTCTACTGCTAGCCTCTCTACCGCTAGCCTCTCCACTGCTAGCCTCTCTACTGCTAGCCTCTCTACCGCTAGCCTCTCCACTGCTAGCCTCTCTACTGCTAGCCTTTCTACGCTCGCTTCTCTAACCTCGCCCTTGCTGGTGTGGAGGGCGGGGCCCCCAACTTCTCTTGTGTTCACTCTTCACTCCAACCCACCCCTGCCTCACACGTTGCCGTATTTATCCTGCTCCTCATTAAACGCCCTAATTAAGCTGGCGTCCTCCCGTCGCCTCTCGCGCTTGGCTTCCGCTGCTATCGCCTCAATCTGCAGACTCCGAGGCGCCTGCACCGTGTCTGCATTTGCAGCCAGCCAATCACCGCTATGCACCTTAATGTGTCGTCTCTCTCTGGATTGCTCTCACCGCACCTGTTTGCCCTGACGTGACTCTACTGTCCGCGGCTCACGCGTGCATGCACACTGCTTGCAAAACCCCGCGCGCGTTACTCCACTACATATTTACGCGATCTAACCCAAAAAACCTCTTATGGATGATATTGTGTTAAAATACTTATTATATTATGAATTACTATATTGCTAGTTGTTTTGTTATAGTATCACATTATTAATCATTATATTACGACACCTTCAATTATTATATCATTAATTGTATTGTTATTCATTATTATATATCACTAGTTATTTATTATATGATTAATTATTTTGACACCTTCAATCGCTTTATTATGGACGCCTTCAGTCACTCCTGCGATGTGTGCGAGCGCCGCGATTGCCTGCTCTTGCACGGAGACGAATCGTACGCGTTGACAAGGAGGCGGCGGCGGCAGCGATTATAGTGTCATAATAATCAATAATAATGCAATAATTTATAATCTAATTGTATTCATTATTTATCATATTAATAATATATGATATTAATAAAATTAATAGTAATATAATTAATCATATACTAATATAATATTATACTCTTTGGGTCTTTCGTCTTCAGGTGAAAAAATACAGCAGACGGACTGCTGAGGCAGGAAGAGATATCGCGAGAGAGCTACTGCAGCCAGAGGTTCTATAGGTTTGAGATGGGTACAACCCAAGGGTAAGTGGGCGGGGCTAGAGATGGAGTTTGCAAGTAAGTGTAAGATCGCAGAGCTCTCTATACCTCGGCCATTGTATTGGTAGAGATTAGCATGTCAATCTGTTAATGTAACCCCACGACTACGGTGCTGAAGCAGCCATTGCATTGCTCGAGATGAGAGATTAGCATGTCAATGTGAGACGGCTCCCACAGCAGCGGCCGTGTTGATGAGAGACATTCAGCCGATTAAACAACGAGCGCCGTCGAGGAAAATGGAGCAGTAGCTATGTTAGTGAGACATTTAGCCTGTTAATGTAAAAACATTTAACAAGGTAATAACTGCTTTTTTCACCTGAAGACGATTTCTCGTGTTGCGATCAAAACGTCGTGATTTTTATTATTATTTTTCTATCTACGTGACTTTACCGAATAACCCAAAGAGGATGAATTCCTGTAGTCACGAAAGCTTTAACTCAAGATTCAACATAATATTAATAACAATTAATAATATAAACATTTATAACATAGTAATTAATAGTATAATATAATAACTAATGAATAGTTTCATGATGTAATAATGATGTAATAATTTCATAGTTGTTATTATATTATAGAAATATAATAATCTTTTATTCAAGGGGTCATAATAAAGTGAGTGAAGGTGTCATAGTAAGCGACGAGCGCGTCGCTTAGAGCCGGGCGAGAAATGGGCCCGGCTCTGGTGCATTTGCGGTGCATGTGTGCCACGGAATACGCACCACGCGTGGCACACGGGGGGTACACACCGCCTTTAACAGACTAGTTGGGGTAAGTGCTGTTGGCGAGTAGCACCTATGAAGGCCGGCACGGTACACGAGAGGGTGGGGTGGAGTGACCAGCACCACGTGACTCGGACGGCGTTAATTTACTGGGCGCGTCACGTGGGACGTGTTTAACTGTCATCGGGCGCGTGCGGCGTGGAGCGAGGTAACGTGAATGGGGAGGAAATTGGTGGACGCGCACAGACGGAGTGTGATGGTGGGCTTGGGAAAGCCTGCATTAGGGGGGTCCGCCTAGGGCAGTGGTGCTTATCCTGGGGTGCGTGCACCCCCTGGGGGTGCGAGATGCCCTTTCTGGGGGTGCTAGACGTGGCCAGATTTGTTTTAAAGAAGGTCAATCATCGAAAACACATTAAGCACGGGCACGTAAGTACAGCTATAGTACTTTGTTTCATCAAACCCTATGTATTTATTATTAACATTATACATTTTTATCGATTGAGAACCAAAGGGGTGCAAGGCTGCAGTCAAGGCTATGAAATACTGGCCTAGGCAATAAATAAATATTGGTGCTCATCTCCCGTCTACAGCCCTGAGCCACTCGCTACAAATTCCACATTCCTATGGCGGGAGCAACTCTCTCCACAGAACAACCACAGCTGGCTTCTCTACAAAGTGGTATCTATTTGTATCGACCACGGAGGGATTATGGGCTGAGTTAACCCCCACCCAGAATTTAAACTCACAACCTCGGGGATTGCGGGCCACTGGCTCTACCGCTGGGCCACATGGCCCGGTGAAGGTCTTGGTATTGATGATGTTTATGATGATGATGTTGGTGATGATGGTATTGTTGATGATGGGATTGATGATGTTTATGATGGTATTGATGATCGTGGTGATGTTGGTGATGACGCAGCCCACCTGACCGTGTCGGTGGAGCACCGCGTCACCACGGCGACAGCGGGCGATGACGTCAGCCTGCGGTGCAACATTCGCACTGAGGGGGCGCTGCGCCAGGTCACGTGGTACAAGGTGACCTCTCCTCACGTCTCACCTCTCCTCACCCACTCACCTGCTCACCTCTCCTCACCCGCTCAACTCTCCTGACTTCTCCTCACCCACTCACCTATCCTGACCTCACCTCTCCTCACTTCTCTTCACCTCTCCTCACCTCTTCTCACTTCTCCTCACCCATTCACCTGCTCACCTCTCCTCACCCGCTCACCTCTCCTCACCCGCTCACCTCTCGTCACCACTTAAGCTCTCCTCACCCATTCACCTGCTCACCTCTTCTTACCCACTAACCTCCTCACCCCAAACCCTGCACCCGAATCTAACCCAATCCCGTAAAGGTTTGAAGCCTCTTGTTAACGATAACCCAAACTTGACTCTAAATACTGAACGTTAACCCGAACCATAAACAATGATATATAATCGTAGTTCTATTGCTGCCCCTAACTCTCCCCATACCCCTAACCCCAGATGAAATGTTAACCACCTCGTCTGGTGTACAGGAGGTCGTGGGTTCGACCCCTACCCTGACGCCTGCTGTATAATTGGAGTCTGCGTGTCTCTCTCTCTTCCCCCCCCGTGGTTGCGTGGATTTTTATCCGGGTCCTCCGGTTTTCCCATCCACATTTTAAAACATGCGTTAAGAGTGCTTGACAGCTGTAAATGTCCACGTGATGAGCACACGTCGTTGAACTTTTAATTTGTGGTAGCCAGGTCGCTTCTGGAAAAGAGCTGTATAGATCAGTGGGCCTTATCTGGTAAAATATAAATAGTATAGCTTATAGTTTAAACCCTCTCCATACCCCTAATTCCCCCTGCCCTCTCACCATGGCACAGGTGCTGGATGCTGGCGCGACGCGAGAGAAGATCTTCTCGTACGAGACGTTTTGGCCTCTCAACGACACGAAGTCTACTCCCAGGCAGATTCTCAGCCACCAGGCCACTGTGCGGTGAGTCGAACCAAACCAACCCTCCATCGTGACGCACAGGCGGCACACACGGGACAGACGGCTGCCATGGGGACGTTGTGGACGTGCTGGCCAATGGAGCGTTACCCTATGAATAACCCAACTGGTAACGCGCATCCATTTTAGTTTTTCTGCATATATTAACCCCCCCCCCCCTACTCTTGCTTTGGCCTTGGCACCTGATTGGCTCACAAGTGACAACATCAGTTCCATCCCTCTATTTGGTTGTTGTTTTAATTACCGTCACGACACTCGAATTGTAAATGTTGTAGTGGGTTTACTCTCCAACACAACTGGTGTTGCCGTACTAGTGTAGTGACTGACTTGGAGACGCAAGTTCTTGGAGACAGTTATTTCATTAAATTGAGCACACTTTGCACAATATACATGCTACGCTGGTACACACTCTTCTCCCTCTCATTTATACACAACTCTACATAAGTTGCTAGCCTATTCACAATGCTAGCCATCTGACACTGACAGCACTGAACTGAGACAGCCAACTACCGTCTAGCAGCGCAATATCAGGTGAAGACGACAGTGACGATGGCGATGAGACGACAGCGACGATGGCGACGATCTTCAACAGCAACGACGGGATCCCACTCCAAACGACAGCCCCGAGGTCCCCTCCCGGCGCCCCTCTTATACTGTCAGCATGGCCTGGCTCCGCCCCCAAGGCCACGCCCCCCTTCTGAAACCTACTCGCGGGTTCTCGACGTGTCCCTTCTCTAACATTTCCCCTACACCCCTCTCTGGTCTATCACGTGCCCTGCTGTCAGTCAGGGCTGCTGCAAGCTGTAGATCCCCGTCCCTGCCAGCAGCCAGCACAATGCTGCTTTGTGACGGATTCTATGTCACTACACTAGTAACGAATTTGCACGTTTTGTTTACGTGACAAACCTTACTGATTGGCTGTGTCGGGTGGTGGCGTGTTTAATGACACATTTATATTTACACGATCTAACCCCCCAAAAAACCCTTCTATTATGGATAATGGAGCCTCTTCGTTCTGTGGGCCCACGTTCAGATCCGGTAGCTTGGTGAGACTACTTTATCGGCGACGGGAAGAAAAAAAAACATCATCATCGGGGGCCGGGCCACGCAGAATCTCTCCACCACTCAACTGGCACGCCGCTGTGCAGACCCGAAGGCTCTGCGAGGTGGTGGTGCGACCTCCGGCATTGTTCCAACTCTGACTGTAACAAAGACAAACATCCCCCCCTCCCCCTTATAGCCCTAACAGACTGTTGGGGGGCAAGTGCAGTGAGTGAGTAGCACCGATGAGGGTCGGCACCGTGGCACACGAGGAGAGGTTGTGCATGTGGCCAGCCACCACGCTTTATGGCCAGCTTTGTTTCGCCAAAGTGCCGATGTTAACGCACCGCGATGGGTACTCGTTTATTTAAGGCCGAATCGACCTAGAGGAGGCCCAGGACCAGTTGATATATTTGCCACTGTTGTTGGTCATGAGCGATCATCGACATCGGAGTCGTTGGGTTTGTAGGGCAGTGCGCTAGTCACTACACTACTCATCATCATCACAATCCATGGGCAGAGGTGTCCACTGCACATTTCGTCATTTGTTTCCACTTTTCTCTTCGTCTTGTGCCAATATCCTCAAGCAGTTCCGCGTCTTTCTGGCGCCAATCTCTTTACGTCGTCACCAAGCCATTCCCTGAGAAGTCTTCCTCTCTTTCCGGTTCCTTCCATTTTTCCGAACAGCACCACTATTAATGTTCCTGTTGTTGTCCACCCTACTACGTGTGTCCCAACAGTGCCCAGTTTCCTTATCATCACTGCCTGCATCATCACCAGGTTGCCTTCCTCTATGGTGTAGCCCTTTTCTCACTTCTACGTTAGACACTCTTTGGGTCCAGCTTAGATGCAGCAGCAGTATAATTCTGTCGAAATACATTTCCAGTGCCAATATCTTATCTCTGTCAGTCTTTTATAATGTCCAAATCTCGCAGGCATTCAAAGCTGTACTGAACACGCATGTTTATTAAGATGATCTGTTTGGTCATGTAGCTGACTTGCTTGCTTCTCCAGATGTTATTAAATCCTGTCACTACTCCTTTTGCTTTTGGGATTCTCGCTTTCATTTATTTTGTGCAGACGTTGTGTCATGTTAGTAGACTTTCCAAGTTTACAAATTCCTTTACATTCACACTTTTTTTCTGCTTTCTAGTCTTACTTCTTTCTTAATGGCCTCCCTTCCGAAGACCACCGTCTTTGTCTTTTCCACATTAATCCTCAGTTCTGCATCCTTTCCTGACTTATTCAGCAGTACAAACACTTTCCTGCAGTACCACACAATGTTTTTTCTTCAGATCTACATCGTCCGCGAATCTCAGGGTATTTATTATTTCTTCTTGCACATATATTCCTGTGCCATTGTCCTGAATGGCATCCATCATTCTCGCCAACTATGGGACGATGTTGTTTGGTGATAGTGGATCCCCCAGTCGTAGACCTATTGTTTTTGGGAACCATTCTCTTATTTTCTGTCCCAACTTTTACTGCTGACTTTGACCTTTTACCTCTATCCTGCAGAATCTGCGTTAGTCTTTTCCCTACTCCATACGATCATCATGTTGCACATGTTATAGCTTTCTCAGTCGAATCGAATGCTTTCTGGAAATCTACGAAGCAGTTGTAAAGCAGCATATCCTTTCTCTTTGCTTTCTCTGCTATAAGTCTTCACATCAAGATTTGCTGCACCGTGTTCCTATTTTTCCTAAAATCGCCTGTTCGTCTGACAAATAATCCTCAGTCTGTGCTGAGGATAGGGTGCAGGGGGGGTGCCGGCTTTGGGAACGGGGTTCCAAGGGGCCATGGCACTCTGGTTGACCCCGGAGGACACGTGACCGGGGGCGTCTACCCGAGGACCCCCAAAAGGGGGGCTGGGGGGACCACTTGTCCAGCAGAGATCCTTCTCGATGGTTTGAGGAGGTCGTGGCTAGGGGCGGAGTGAGCCCTGCCACGGGGGATAAAAGCCAGGCTCTCAGTGGGACCGGCTGCTGTCGTGATCCTGAAGAATCGAGGTGCAACTCCTCCGCTTGAAGACAAGACCGACACGGACCTGGACCCAAGCTTGGGTCCAGTCCATCGTAGCTACTCCCAGTATAGTTAGTGTAGTTAGCTTGGTGGACCACCACCATAGGTTAATATCTGGTGAAGGGGCAGTTACCCCTTTGTGTATAGTGTTGGTGTTAATAAATGTATTGCCTCCAATGTTAAGCCTGAGTCTCCGTTTGAGCCCACTACACAGGGAACGAAGAAGAAGTGTGACTTGCTCATGTTTCCTCAGTCCACACAAAACCCCGGGGCAGTAGAGTTTTTGGACAAGCTGCAACCTCATTTAAAACATTCCGTGTCGCACCAACTGAACAGGGCGTTTTGATGAAATGAGAAGCATTGTGCCACCAACATCCAGCGTTTGGTGAGAAATGATCGAACGCGTGAAATATTTCGCAGGCGAAAGAAGGGAAAGACCTTCAGTCAGATTCCTTGCGTGATGCTCAACAAATATCTCTCAGGTGAAAGGAGGAGATCTTCGGTCAGATTCCTTACGTGACACTCAAACAAGTCAAGGCGGCATAGAAAAATTACCTTGGGGTTCTCGATACCTTTGATGATGATGATGTGATTTCAAGATCATCAATCATTATACTTAACCCATTTACTCGATGAAGCAGGTTGAGGGGAACCCGGCAACATGACCTCGGTTTTGTCACGGTTAAGTGTCAGGAAATTTGTATTCATCCACACCCTGACCCTGGAGAGACACTGAGACAGGACTGAAACAGTGGAATCAGTACCGGCTTAGTCTGCAGATGTGTCGTCGGCATAAACATGATCATTCAGACCATGGTGACTGAAAATGCTCCCAAGAGGCAACATAGAGATGGAAAATAACAAAGAGCCCTAAAATCGACCTCTGGAGGATACCAGTGACGACTGGGCAAGTTTCAGATGTGTGGCCCCCTAACGTGTCAAACTGTTTCCGATCGGCCAGAGAGGCGATAGGCCAGGAAAGAGCTGCACCACTGATGCCAATCGGAGTCTCGATGCTCTTGAGCAGACGGTAGTTTAACACCACACTAAGATCCAACAACACCAGGCTCAAAAGTAAGCCCGAATCAGAGGTCATGAAAATATCATTGACCACCTTAACAAGCACTGTCTCAGTACTGTGCAGTGGCCTAAACGCAGACCGGAATGGCCCAAAGAGGTTGTGGTTTGTAAGATGTTCCTGCAACTGCTGAGCTACCACATGGTTCCAAGATTTTTGACAAAAATGGAAGATGTGAAATCGGCCTACAGTCTGACACAACATTGGAGTCGAGACCTGGCTGCTTTTAATTATGGTGAAATGGAAGCCAGTTTAACGACACTGGCATGACTTCTGGGCCTGCCTGAGCTGGCTCATTACTGCGATGGTTCTGTCATTTTTACAATGGGTGAGCTCTCCTTTCTTGGGTATCGTCACAAGTATGGATTTTGTCCACTCCTCTGGTATTTCATCTTCTCTCGATACTTGCTCGACAGACCTGTTCTTCACCTGAGGACGGCTGCTTGCGTTGTGGCCGAAACGTCGTGAGAATTATTTTATTATGTTTTATTTTTATTATTTTATTATTTCAATTCTACGTGACTTTACCGAAAGAACCAAGAAGATGAATCCCTGCAGTCACGAAAGCTTTAAATCGAAACTAGCTTGCATAGTTTGTGGATTGATTTGATAAGTTCCTTCACTCCGGCTTTCATACTTTTTCCGCTTATGCCGCCCGCTCCTTTCTCCGCTTATGCCGCCCGCTCCTAGACTTTTTCTTCACATGTCTTATTGACCTTTCCACTTCTTCGTACAAGACGTTATCATTTTCATTATCCCTCGGTGGTGGGGACATCTTTTCCAGTTCATCCAGCAGCTCTTTGTTCTCTTGACCCGTATCCTGATACAAATCGCTGCAATACTCAGTCCACCTCTTTGTTGTCTCTTCTTTGTCCACCAAGATCTTGCCGTCCTTGCCTTTTATCGCCGTTTTCCTCGGCTGCCACTTCCTCTTTGTGCTCTTGACTCGTTTGTGCACCTCTCTTGGTCTTGTATTCTCCAGCGCAACATTCAATGTCACTACGTTGCCTTTCCAGTCACCCCTGCTCATAATTTTTTGCCGATGTCCTTACCTCATTGCATAGCTACTTGTACTTATTGCCATCTTATCCGATTGCTTTATCTTTCATCTTATTTTTCATCTTTTCCTCTCTGCTAGTTCCAAGGTTTTTTCAGTTATCCATTTTCTTCTGGGTTTTACAACTAATGGTGGTGCTGCTAGGGGCGGCCCGAGACGGGCTGCCAGCAACTGGTGCCCCCCTAAGGTGATGCATGCAATCGGCACCCCACCCCAAAACCCCAAGGGCAGATCTAGGCTGAGGTTTTTTGGTAAACTGGGAAACTTGTTGCCCCTATGTTCCGTTTAATGTATTTGTAAGAGAATTGTTTTTAAATAGAGACATAAGTATTTGGTTTGTCTATCCATTTACCTGTCCAATTGATGTTTTTGAGATGAGATTAAATAGAGACACACGACATTTTCAGAAAAGATTTATACACGACAGCTAGACGATATTTAAGTCCGATTTACACGATTTATTTTTGCATTAAATAAAATTCGTTAAGTGAAGAAATTCTAAGAAACGTTGAGAAATTAATTATAATTCATATTCCCTCGAATTTGGCGCCCCACTTAACTTGGCACCCGAGGTGACCGCCCCAGTTTGCCTGTAGGGATGGGTGGCCACCCTGCGTGTTGCTACTACCGCTTGCTCCACGATCTCCTTCAGTGCTAGTGCCTTGCTGTCGATGCTAAGGTGTTCTATTCCCCCCCCGCCCCCTGATTCCACTCGACATTTCCTAATTCGTATTTCCTCATCTCCCTCTTGGCCTCCTAGTTATCTGTGTTCCTCTTCTTCTCATATCGCGTTCTGGGTATATAGGTTTTAGTTTGAGCCGTACGTTGTGCAGTACCAAGCAAGCCGTGGTCTGATGACACATCGGTTCCAAGGGATGTTCTGCATAGTCGAACCGATGTCTTCCAGCCTCTGTCGATCATTACCAGAGCTATCATATTCCTTTTGTTTCAACTTAGTATTACATCCTAGCATGTCATGTCTCGAAGCAAATTCTTGCACAGTTTCCCACTTCTTTCATTCTCTCTCCATATCCGTTCCTTGTGCACGATGCATTCCCATCCAGTGTTATCCTTCCCAATATTGGCATTCCAATCTCCCAGAATTGTCCTAATATCTTTTTGAGGCAGTTCCTTTAAAGTGCTTTTCCAGCGTTACGTAGCATTTTTCAGTGTCATCATCTGTGCTGACTGATGCTGTTGCATACATTTGGACGATGGAGATATTTAGGTGTTGCCCATTAAATCTCGCTACAATTACCGTCGGACTAACCGGTCTATCTCCAAATAATGATGCTTTGGCTTTCACGCTCAACAAGAGCCCCAAATCCTCTGGTGTGCACTTTATCATCCTACGACCAGATGACTTCACCCCCCATTTATCTCCCTCATTCCTGTCCATCGCATTTCTGCAAGTCCTAGTACGTCGTGCTTGGTATATTTCCATTTCCTTTCTTCGTGGCTCTTAACTGCCCCATTGCCCACAGTGTTCTCACACTCCACGCCCCTGACTGTGGTCTCCTCATTCGCCATTCTCAGCCTCTTCGTTCTTTTGGGAAGTTGGCCGCTTTCTTTCCTAACGGCTGTCATAGCTGCTGCTGCTACTGCTGCTGCTTTGCCAGTAGCAAGTTTTTTAACCCAATCCTGCAGGGCTGCTCGTCTGGGAGACGCGGACCTTGTTGATCCAAGCCGACGTCCTAGCCGGTATTCTTCTTCTTCCTCTTACGCTTCCTCTTCTTTTTCTTCTGTGGGAGTCACGTGGCATTGTATTTACTCTCCGTTTTTTTTTATTTTTCTTCACGGCCGAAGTATCGGTACCACGCTTTTCAGCCCCCAACCCCTCCCTCCTTTTTTATCCAGGCATGGAACTAGCTCCAGATATCCACTGCATTGTGGACAGACACCCCCGAGGCACAGTTACTACTTAAAGACAAAGAACCCCCAAACTCTAACGAGCAGCATAGTCTGTCACAGACCGTTGGGGCAAGTGCTGTTAGCAAGCGCCTATGAAGGCACGCAGGAGGGTTGTGGGTGGCCAGCACCAACACCCCCACCCGCCTTTTCGTCTGCCCAGTGCTAATGTTTGTGTAGTGACTGTACCTTGCACTGTGTGGTGCCGGAACTTGCGAAGTCACGGCCGATAATGTTGTCATTGCGGGCAGGCCGGGTTGCGGGCTGCAGTACCAACACTAGCGGTGGTTGGGTGAGCGCGGGTTAACGCGGAGGTACGGCGAACAGAGTGCGGTGCCGGCACCCAGTGAGGGAGCGAGAGCGAGCGTCAACCAGCCAGGGTGACTCTGGGGCATGACGCTCTGGCTGACCTGTTGTCACGTGACCGGACGATACTGGAGGGGGGCTACCGGTGGACGGGGGCCGAGGGGCGGTCACGTGGTCCCGGAGAGCTCTTGGGAACATTCGAGAAGGAGCTCGAGAAGCCTGGAATGTGGGCGGGGCTAAGGGCGGAGCCAGCCCCAGCCCGGGAGCATAAAACGAGAGCTCCGTGAGGAGCTCGGGGTTCTTCAAGTGTTGGTGTTCGAAGATCCACGTCGGGGAGAAGAAGTCTCTCGCCACGCGGTTCGGGACCCAGCTTGTGGTCCGGACCGGGATAGCGAACCGTGTCTAGTTCTGCCGTAGCGTGGTTAGATGGGCATTCGAGACCCGAGCGTAGGTCGTGTTATGTTCGTGTTGTTGTGTGAATAAATAGTGTTGCTACCAAGTTATCGTCTGCGACTCAGTTGGACTCACTACACACAACACTGCAGGTGGGTACTCATTTTTGTTGTTTGTTTAAGGCTGAGTCGACCTCGAGAAAAAGGTCCAGGACAGGTTCAAATATAATATGGCCGACGTTTTGGGGGTGCCGACTGGGCCTTTCTTGAAAGCACGTAACGCGTGAAAATGTATCGCATATTATACATTCCCCTTGAAGGCTAGGGCGTTATATTACTGACAGGCATTCGTGTAGTTGAGTATTTGCTCATGCAAGACTCCTGACGCAGCAGCACCACCACCAAATAATTGGATGAATATATCACGGTCGTGATATAATAAGTCACAGAGCCTTGGCATTAGTAATAAAACAATATTTGTTGTGTCCATGAGCCTTTGGCCACCAAAGAATGGTTTTATCACTCTACTAGAGAGGGTGGCAAATGCTAACAAAGATATATATTTAAATCGCGTTTTATCTCTCCGAATCACAGATGTCTCGGATAGCAAGGGTCAGCATGGGCGCAGCTGCTTATGAGTAGATTTTTCATTAAAAGGCTGCCCGAGCTATTGTGTAGAATAGACCGCTTGTGATAGGGAACATCCACGGGATATAGACAGTGAATAGGAGCCGTGTCTTTAGACGGTGAATAGGGGCCGCGTCGCACGGCGTTGTGCCATGAGATTCCTGCTCATAGTGGACAAGGCTCATGGTGGACACCGCCCATGGTGGACACCGCCCATGGTGGACAGTTTATGGTTGAAAACTCGGGCAGTCTCCACCGCTCATGGTGGACACTTCCCATGGTGGACACTGCTCGTGGTGGACATTGCTCAAAGTGGACACTGCCCATGGTGGACAGTTTAAGGTTGAAAACTCGGGCAGTCTCCACCGCTCATGGTGGACACTGCCCATGGTGGACACCACTCATGGTGGACACAGCTTATGGTGGACACCGCTCGTGGTGGACACTGCTCGTGGTCGACACCACTGGTGGTGGACATTCGCCACACCAAGTGGCCGGGTCGTTAAAATCGTATTTTCTTGTTTTGAATTACCGGTAACATCGTAAAACCCAATGAAAACTGGTTACTGTTATAACCGGTTTTTGCCACATAAAATACAAGTGCCTGGCAATATACATAACGCGTCCATGTTTTTGATTGAGAAAAAAACTAATGCAGCAGCCATGGTGGTGTAGTGGTGGTGGTGGTGTCGTGGTGTAGTGATAGTGTAGTGGTTGTGGTGTAGTGGCGGTGGTGTAGTGCTGGTGGTGTAGTGGTGGTGTAGTGGTGGTGGGGGCAAGTGCTGTTAGCGAGCAGCAGTGCCTATGACGGCTGGCATGGCACAGGAAGGGTTGGTTGGTAGCCAGCACCACGCCCGGCCGCCTTTGTCTCCCCAAGTGGCGATCGTTACACACTGCACCAGATACTCATTTGAGGCTGAGTCAACCTACATAAACAAAGACTAAGACCCCCCCTCTCTCATATAGTCTTTTAACAGACTGTTAGGCTTTGTACTGTTAGCCATCACATGAGCAATGCAACACATACCCACGCACACATACATAAACACACTGATAATCCAACACATACCCACGCACACATATGTAAAGACAGTGCGTGTGTAAAGACAGTACGCGGACTAGCGGTCACAAGCGGTAATTACGGGTGTAGAGATAATATAGAAGGCTAGCGGTCACAAATGGTAATAACAGGCGAGGTGACAGAGAAGGGAACGATCTGGAATCTCCAGGAATGTTCGGGAACTCGCCAGAGAGTTAGATATGTAAGAGCGATCGCCAGGGGTGGAGCGTTGGCCACACTGGGAATAAAAAGGGGTGAGAATCAAGGTTCTAGACTGCTGTGGAAGTCGGGGTCGTCACGGTCCGGGAGCGCTGTTGCCACGTCGGTCGTCGCTGTCTTCGGTCATTACTGTCTTCGCGCCGTCGCTGTTTTTGCGTCGTCGCTGTGTTCAAGTCATCATTTTGAAGCGACCGACCAAAATAAATAAACCCTCTACAGTCCGAGTCGTTACAACTGGTATCAGAAGTGGCTGCATCAGTATGTCAAAATATACAAGAACAAATAACCCACCTGAATCGACTTCGGATGAGGGAGAAGATGAGGAGACCCCCCTCCAAGCAGTCCTAGGAAATGGGGTCTCGGTCTATGAACCCGTGGGTGCAGGAGAAGCGATGGCAGTGGCGGAAAAAGAGGGAGCTGGTTACCAGCAGCCACAAACCACGAAGGGGTGGTGTGAGGTGGCAGGATGGTTCCTCACAGCCGTCGCGCATCTCTCCCTGCAATTGGGCGCAGCTGCAGCAAGTAGGGGAGCCACGGAGAGTGCACTGCAGGTCCCGGTGGATGGGACGAGACGAACGGCGGCTGCCATCATTTGCGTGGTGGAGCCCGCACGAATGGCAACTGCCATTGCCCCCGCGGTGGAGCCCACGCAATCACTGGCCGCCATTTCTCCCACGGTGGAGTCGGCGTGATCGACAACCGCCATTTCACGGGTGACCCAGGTGGCAACGGAATCAGCTCCGTCTCTGGTGACGCAGTGGAGAGCAGCGGACCGGCCAAGACGAATGCCTCCCGTTAGGGAGTTTGTTGCAGCGGGGGGTTACTGGGCCGCTTTCACCCAGAGATTTGAGGAGGCATATTTATCAACAGGGTCGATGGAGGATGAAGCTCTGAGGGCCTTGCTGACTGCGCTTCCTGAGGACATGAGGGCCACCCTTCAGCAGGCATAGAAGGAGATGGTGGCCGTTTTTGTTCCGCCATCCGGCACATGCAAGAAGTCCCTGCAGCGGAGGTGGGGGGAGGCCGAGATGGGCTGATGGTGCTGGGGCAGGCAGCGTACCCACGTATGGATCAAACGGCACTGGACTCTTTGGCCATGGAAAAGATGCTGGTGTTGGCGCAGGAGATGGGGGTCGTGCTGTGGGTGGCTGGGTTTGACGGCAAGGCTGGGTTTGACGGCGAGGGGAGACCTCGCGACAGCCTCGAGGCTGGGGGCGATGGGAGGAGGCGATTCCTCAGCAGGAGACACCCGCCATCGCCTGCTTCATGTGTCGACAACCAGGAGCGATGCCCGACCAACGACGGCATCGTCGAGATCCACCCTTCCGCCGACGACCCCTCCACAGCCCCGGCAGGCAAGTCGCGACACACCAGACACCTGGGCCAAACCACCTCACGCATCTAGGGCATCCCGTGTTCCAAGCGTCATTTTCACCCCACATTGGGAGTGGCCGGCTCCATCGAAGGGGTAGAGGTGCGCTTCTTGATAGACACAGGTGCCTCAGCTACTATTATCTCGGAGTGGATATATGAGATGTTACCATCAAGGGGCCGTTGCGTTACGCTGGTTGGGGAATGCATGTATTGCAGCTAACAGAGGGAGGATGGGAATCGTAGGGCAGGTAGGGGCTTGCGTAAAGATTGGGGAAATTGAAATGTCGGGCCTGTGTTGATTTCAAAAACACTGGCAGTTCCTTGTCTGTTGGGCACCGACTTTTTTAGTAAAATGCTTCTTAAGATTCTGACGGACCAGAGATGCATCGAAATGCTGTTAGGGCAGCGATTGTGGTTTTTGGAAGCCAGTTATGAATGTAACAGTTCAAGCCCTGGTGAATGAATTGGGAAAGATTCTGCCAGGCACGCAAATGTTGGTCCCTTTGCATTACCACAAATGCTTACATTTTGCCGACCCCAATGCGGGAGTCCTCCTTACTCCGTCCAACACAGCGACCCGTGGGCTTACGCTGGGGGGCGTGCAGACGATCCTGCGGATGAGCCAGGAGCCATTTCTGCAAGTGTTAAATATGGGTGCGGGGATGGCTGTGGTCCAGGTGGGTACTGTACTGGCCCACGCAACGGCTACATGTTTTCGAGGCTGTGGACTCAGCTGCGGTGTATGTCGCAGGTGCGGTGGAGGAGGGAGCTGAGTCAAATTAGTTGAATGGGGCATGGGCTTAAAATTGGTGCAACGAGATTCTGGATTTATCTGATGCGCAACGGGCGAATTGTGGTCATTGCTACGGCAATTTTCGGATATTTTTAGCAAGGGCAAGTTTGACATTGGTCGTACCTCGCTGCTGCAGCGCCATATTTATACGGGCGACGCAGCTCCTATTCGCCAGAACTCATACCGTTTGAGTCCTGTAGAAAAGGTGCATGTGCAGCAAGCAGTGGAGGAAATGTTGGTGGCTGATATAATTTCACTGTCAAACAGCCCTTGGGGAGCCCCTGCGGTATTGGTGAAAAAATCAGATGGGAGTTTCAGGTTTTGCGTTGATTTCCCGCATTTGAATAAGATCTTGGTGGCAGATGTATATTCGCTTCTGCGTATGGATGATTCTCTGGATGCATTGTCAGGCACTCGTTTTTTTTCAACATGGGATTTATTGTCGGGATTTTGGCAAATACTCTTGGACGAGTCATCTAAACCACAGACTACATTTCGAACGCCTCATGGACTGTATCAATTAAATTGTCTTCCTATGGGATTTAATTCGGCGCATGCCACATTCCAGGGACTTATGGAGTTGGTCCTAGCAGGTTTGAAATTGGACTCATGCCTCATTTATTTGGACAATATCATTGTGTTTGGTCGCACATTCGAAGAACATTTGCAATAGTTGCGAGCAGTTTTCTCAAGAGTACGTTTGGCTAATCTGAAATTTAAGCCTCTAAAATATCATCTGTTACAAACCTCGGTACGATATTTGGACCACATTGTAAGCGCTTCTGGAATAGCTACAGACCCAGACAAAACGGAGTGCATACATGATTGGCCAACCCTGAAGACTGTGGAAGAGGTGCACAGTTGTGCTGGGTTTGCTTCTTCCTACCGATGGTTCGTTCCACAGTTCGCGACAGTTGCAAAACCCTTGCATGCCCTGACTGCTAAAAACCAGAAGTTTAAATGGGGTAATGAGAAGGAGGCTGCGTTTGTTGCGCTTCGCAATCACCTCTCCAATGTGCCCCCCCTTGAATATCCAGATTTTTCCCTGCCGTTCATCCTAGACACAGATGCTAGTGACCTAGGCATAGGGGCTGCCCTATTTCAGGTGAAAGGTGGGGTTCAAAGGGTTATTGCGGAGCAGCGGTATTGTGTTACCCGCCGGGAACTTTTGTCCATGGTCTACTTTATCCAACAGTACAGGCCTTTCTAGATTCTAAGCTTTCGTGACTGCAGGAATTACCCTTTGGTTCTTTCGGTAAAGTCACGTAGAAAGAAATTAAATTAAATAATTATAGAATACGACGTTTTGATTGCAACACAAGCAACCATCACCAGGTAAGAATGAATGAGAAAACAAACATTTTACTACATTTGTTTTCTTAAACTTCCTATTTCTCTCTCTAAATTTTGCCGTGCTTGTTAGTTTATAAGTCCATTGCCTCTCCTCCGGCCGCTATGGGCAGGAATTCCACACAACTCTCTCATTGTTCTCTACCCCAATTCCCCCCCCCCCCTCTCTCTGCCCCACCCCCCTCTCTCTATTTAAGGCCTTGACACAGAGGCGTTGTCTTTCTGTTTGTCTATGTGTGTGTCTCTCTCTGTGTGTCTCTGTGTGTGTCTCTCTCTGCTAGTGTGTCTGTCTATGTGTCTTTGTTTCTGCGTTTTGTCTCTCTCTCAAATTTAGCAAACTTTGGAAGAATGTAATCAACCAGGTAGTGTGTTGACTGTTGTGTTAGCCGACTCTCTGTGTTGTATTGCATTATATTTCTAATTTTACTATGTTTGTGCTCTCATTCATTCTTACCTGGTGATGGTTGCTTGTGTTGCAATCGAAACGGCGTATTCTATTATTATTTAATTTATTTTCTTTCTACGTGACTTTACCGAAAGAACCAAAGAGTACAGGCCTTATCTATACGGTGGGGAGTTCGCAATCCGCACGGACCATGCGGCCCTGCAGTATTCCCTACTAGTAGACCAGCCTTCCGGCCAGCTGGCTGGAGATACCTCAGGAATATTCCTTCCGTGTATTCTATCGGAAGGGCTTAAGGCACTGCAATGTGGACGCACTATCTCGGTTGCCTCAGGAAGAACGGTGTGCATGTGTGTCCGGCGCGGGCGGTGTAAACCTCCTGCAGCTGGGTTGCCACAGGTCGTAGCAGCACTAAGTAATGCAGAGCCATCCGGAGTGGTCACGCCTACGAATAACACCTTGGGGCTCACACGTGGAATGGGGGCAACTGCAGATGGAGGACAGCTCCTTGTTAACTTTGCGGCACCGCGCGGAAACAAATCGCGACAACCCTACCTCTTTGGGAGTCTCGGGGTTTGTGCTCCGTGAAGGTCTACTAATGAGATGGGACGAGGTCTCACAGCGTCGATGGCTAGTGGTCCCCACTTCCCTACGGGGTAAGCTGACGTGGGCGGTACATGACAACAAATTATTGCACCTCGGGCATTGGAAAACGTTGTTGACCTTGCAACGGGACTTTTATTGGCCGGGAATGTTGTCCAATGTTCACCATTTAGTCGCGGGTTGCACAGAGTGTGCGTGCCAAGAGCCCCTGTGGAAAAAGTCTGAGCCCCTGTTGCAGTCCATCACAGTGTCCCGAATCAACGAATTAGTTGTGCTAGACATCCTGGGACCTTTTCCGTGTACTCAAAATGGGAACAAGTGCTTTCTGGTCGGGGTGGAGTATTTTACCTGGTGGCCAATGGCTTGACCATTGCCTGACCAAACAGCTGCATCCATTGCAGATGCATTCCTGCACGGCTACGTGATGGACAAGGGAGCCCTGGAGCAGCTTCTCACTGACCAGGGTCGAAATTTTTCGTCTAAACTGCTGCACGAAGTGTGTGACGTACTGGGTAAGAAAAGGATTAGAACTTCACCATACTATAACATCTATGATCTGTCAAGTGGTTAATGAGGCACAGACGGATTTGGACTTTTGCATGTTCCTGGGGTCCTGGCAGCCCCACACGCCTCTACGGGATTCTCCCCTTTTTTTCTAATGTATGAGCGGGAGAATGAACCCCCCATTGAGGCTCAATTGGATACGGCCTCAGGGAAGACAAAAACATATATTCCCGGACCTCTGCAGATTACGCTCGATCGTGTGGCAGAGGCGCATTAAGCAGCTCGAGAAAATACTGCCAGGGCGCAAGCCGTGAATGAAAAACACACAGAGCAGCATGAGCACGTGCTTCCATGGGCAGTTGAGGACACGGCATGGTTTTTTTGGCCACAGGTGCCGCTGCGTACGCCCTCCAAACTACACCGGCCATGGCGTGGTCCCGTGGAAGTCATAGAAGTGAAACGGCCGCAGTGTGTGTGAATGCAAGCAGGATGTCGCCGTCACACTTAAAACCATTTGTACATCCCTACCCAGACAGCTCATCCCCATGTCCTGTATGGCCGGTATCTGGTGGGTCCAACGTGCCGGGGTGATCGGCCAAAGAAACCGTACGTCAAGGAAAATGTGTTGTGCCGCCCACAGTTTCCAAGCCCCTGATGTCCGGGGAGTCACAAGAATCCGCCTCGTGCGATGGACCGGTCTCTGGAGCCCGGTCTAGTCCTTCCAAGGAAGCCAGGGATGAGCCTGCCCCTTCAAGGCTTTTGTGCATAGAGGCACAAAAATCCGCCATGGGCAAGGGACCTGCATCAAGAACCTGGTCAAAGTGCTTCAAGATGCGCTAGTAGAGCTGGAAGCCCTAAACCATGGACTTTGAAAAATCCCCTTGAGCGACCTGCGGTGGTGTATGGTTGGTGACCATGACGGTTATGATTATTATTGTGGCGGTCGGTCGAGGGAGATAATTATTGTGTTCTTGATTGTTGTTATCGGGTGGGTCGGTTCACACCGCTCACCCATCATAATAGGCCGTTATAATTGCGATCGTCGGGCGTCGGACTATTTGTATGCAGTTCTTCTGCCCCAACGCACATTTTTTCATTGTTAATCGCCGAGACAGCTACTTTTTAAGAAAGGGGGGGGGGGGTGGGGGTGATGTAAATACAGTGTGTATGTAAAGACAGTGTGTGGGTAATGACAATGCGCGGACTAGCGGTCACGAGCGGTAATTACGGGTGTGGAGATAGTATAGAAGGCTAGCAATCACAAGTGGTAATAATAGGCTAGGTGACAGATAATCGAACGATCTAGAAGCTCCAGGAAGGTTCAGCAACTCGCCAGAGAGTTCGAGAAGTAAGGGCGTGGCCAGGGGCAGAGCGCTGGCCACGTTCCGCCCCTGACCACGGTCGTTGCTGTCTTCGCGTCGCCACTGTGTTCAAGTCATTGCTGTGAAGCGACCGACAAAAATAAATAAACCCTCTACAATCCATGTTGTCCGAGAGCCGTTACACATACACAAACACACTGACAATGCAACACATACCCACGCACACATACATAGACACACTGACAATGCAACACATACCCACGCACACACAAACGGACAGACTGTACACTTGTTTTATGCATTGAAATCGAGTTTTATGCATTGAAATGCAAACTGCATACGTGTGTATAAACACACACATAATAAACAGCCCACCCTCACTGGCAATGTATTTATAAACACATTAAAATAAACACACCAGCGAATTACACTGCCGTATGTAAAAAAAGATGAAAATACCCGGGATAGCCTTTGAACAGACTGTTGGGGCAAGTGCTGTTAGCGTGCACCTATTAAGGCCGTCACACGTGGCACCTATGAGCGATTGGGGTGCCGACATCACGCCTGACCGCCTTTGTCTCCCTAAGTGGCGATGTTTTTGTTTATATACACTGCACCAGCCATACATTTTTATTTTTGTTCAAGTTGAATCGACCTAGGGGGTGATGGTGCCCAGCACCGCTTGGGCCTCCACCGTCGTTTCGAAATTCCCCTCCGACGTCGACACCTTGACTTGACATCGGCTCGCCGCGCGCTAACCACTGAGCCCACCGCTCACATTCTCGTTCGACTCAGCCCATCAGCCCTCCCTCCCTCGCGGGGGGGGGGGGGGAAGTCAACAGACGTCCTGTAGAAATACTTGCCCCCTGCCATAGGAATGTGTAATTTCCACAACCGGCTACGGTGATGGATGGGGTCCCGAATGGTGGCATTGTGAACCCAATCCGTGCGGACATTTGAGCGTTCAATGGTGAATGAAGGGCCTCCCCACACCGTGTTCATCATAAGGGCGGGGGGGGGGTTGACCATACTTCACCACGCTGGTTATCGTGGGTTTTTTTTATCGGACCGGTTCAGATATCACTCGCGGCAATCTGATGTTATCGCCGTGTCCAGGTATCGAACTCGGGTTGCCAGGGGTTCGGAGTGCAGTGTGCTAACCACTGTGCCACCACTCTCACGAACTGATGTTAGCCGTGTCCAGGAATCGAACGAATTGTCACGTTTTGTTTATGTGACAACCCTTACTGATTGGCCATGTGGGTGGTGGCAGGTTTAACGACACCTTAAAAAAAACTCTCCAAAAAAAAGCTTATGGATAACATTGGTCTAGAAAACCCTCCGATTACGACTACTGCTGCATGCCTTTTAACAGCGAATCCCAACCAATTCTGACCGAATGCTTAAGACGCGACTATTACGAGCCACTCAGGTCATCCTCCTGAGTGACCTCTACCCAGACATGCCATCCTCCATGACCTATTATCCCTCTGACCCCAGGCTGGCAGACGTGAAGCTGCGAGACCACGGGCCCTACCAGTGCCACGTGAGCGTCTACGACAGGAGCCGCATGCTGGAAGCCACGGGGCACGTGTTCCTCAACGTCATGGGTAACAGAGACACTCACCCCCAACCCTCAGCCACCCATCCACTCACCCACCCCCTGGCCCACCCATCCACTCACCCATCCACTCACCCACCACTCACCCACCCGTTCGCCCCCCCCCCCCCTTTGCTCACCAACCCGCCCACCCACTCGCACACCGACCCACTCACCCATCCTCCCACCCACTAACCCACCCACCCACGCACCGCACTGCAGGCCACTACACTTCTCTCCGCTTCTTCCCTCACACTGTTCCACTGTGGAGTTTCCTCCTACTATCATCATCATCGGTGTCGTCATCTATTTTGCACCCCAAGCTCTCGTAACAACAACAATAACAGCAATAACACCAACAAAAAAAGAACAATAACAGCAACAACAATAATCACAACAACCTCGCTGCGTTCAAGAAACGCGTTCATGCACTCTTTTCCAATTACACATTTGACGGCGGTGCTGTTTGTTGCTGTCTGTGATGGCAGCTTGAGGTTTTGGGCCTCTCTGGGCCTCTGCTCGGCAGCAGACTCAGAGAGTTACATCGAGATCCATATAGTTTCATAGCGTGACATAGAGACTCATAGAATTACATAGAGATCCATAGCGTGACATAGAGACTCATAGAGCACTGCAGGGTTGCAATGTGCGAACTTAACACGGACAACAACAAAGACGACAACGACATCAACGACGACAAAGACGACAACAACGACAACAACAACGACAACAACTTATTGACACATGAAGCCCAAGCCAGAAAGCTACTCAGCCCACCTCTACAGATTCACGAAGCTCGCCGCCCCTTGCTTGCATCCAGTTAGCTAAGGCATATATAACGCACACACGCACGCACACATACATCAAAGACAAAAATCCCCCGTATAGCCTTAACAGACTGTAGGGGCAAGTGCTGTTAGCGAGCACCTATGAAGGCCAGAACGGTACACGAGGGGGTGGGTGGCCAGCACCATGCCCGACCGCCTTTGTCTCCCCAGTGGCGATGTTTACACACCACACCAGGTACTCATTTCAGGCTGAGTCGACCTAGGGGAGGCCCAGGACCGGTTCAGATAATCGTCACTGGTGTTGGCCGTGAGCGGGAATCGAACCCGTGTCGCTAGGTTCATAGCGCAGCGCGCTAACCGCTACACTATCGCTCCCCACTACGCACACATACACACATACACACACATACACACACACACACATATACACACACATACAAACATGCAACAACAACCGCCATTCGCCACTAAGTGGTATTGACGTCACCGTGATGCTTGTGCCAGGCTATGTGCACGTTGAGGCCATGTGTAGTGTTGAACGCCCGCTGGCAGGAGGTCACAGGGCAGACCCAGCAGGTGCCATGGGTCGACTGACTGAGATGACTAGCTGATGCACCACCTGTGCCCCCTACTGTGCCAACTTGCTGTGCTTTAGCCACCCGCCACTCCGCTCGTTGTTGTGAGCGTTGCTCCTGCCCCCTCCATTGTTGTTGGAGGGCGACTGCCTCCAACTGCCCAGTAGCATCCTTCATGAGCCTCCTCCACAGAGGCCGATCTTGACACCGCTGGCACCAGTCATCGGCAAGTCCACTCAGCTCCACATCCTTCTGTACCACATCACTCCATCTCTTCTCTAGCCCGTGCCGCGCCCGTTTAGCCCCCTCGATCCGGCCGAACAAAAGCTGTTTAGGCATGCGGTGGCTGGGCATGCGGGCTACATGACCCAGCAAACGCAGCCTTGCCTGCCGGAGGAGCTCACCGATGGAACTTTGTCCAGATCTTTCAAGGATATGTGAGCTCCTCAAACAATCCAGCCTGGTTAAACGCAAGATGGATTGTAGGCAGGCCAGCCTAAATGTTTATAACCGGCAAAAATGTTCCATTAGGGGGGTCCACGTTTTGCAGGCGTAGAGAAGGGAGGGAATGACTGTTGTCAAGAAGACCTGAAGCTTCGTGCGGAGCAACAGACCAGGTAGCTTCCACACAGTGTTACGCAACCGATGAAAAGATAATTCCGCTTGACTGATTCGGAGGGAGACCTTTGCTGTCAAACCAGAGCCGGTCATGAGCACACTTCCCAGGTATGGGAAACTCTCCACTCTCTCCACAACTGCCCTATCACCAATTGGGAGTTGTGGGGGTGGAATGTCCAATGGTGCAAAATACCCAGGCAGGTGCTTCGTTTTGGTGGGGCTGATGGTAAGGCCCCACCTCTTAGTGGCAAGCTCCAGGTTGAGCAGCAGCACCTCCAACTCCTCCTCTGAGGAAGCAGCAATAACCAGATCATCGGCATACGTAACATGGTTGAGCAATAGGGAGCCATTTCTTGACCGCACCGGGCATCGATCAGCCTCCCATTGTATCTGTACCAGGTGGAAATTCCTCTGGTACAGCTATTGAAGGCTTCACAAACTATGTGGTCGAAATAGATGTTAAATAATGTGGGAGCCAGAGGACATCCAAAAGTGAACAAGGAATGGCTCCGACTCCTGGCCACGTAGTTTTACCCGGCCCCACTCACCATCATGAAGGTCCTTAATGATCGTGAGCAGCGGGTCAGGGACTCCGAAAGCACGAAGAACAACCCAGAGCCCAGGCCTACTGATGATATCATAGGTCTTGACCAGGTCAATAGAGCAGAGATGTAGGTCTTGTTGGAATTCCCTACACCTCTGCTGTAGCAGACGGACAGAAAATATGGTGTCTGTGCAGGACCGCCCTTACCTGAAACCACATTGGGGCTCCGGAAGCCTCTCCTCAGCGTGCCTAGCAAGGCGATGTTGAATAATCCTTGCCAGGACCTTTCCCGACACACTGAGGAGTGAGATGCCACTATAGTTGTTACAGTCATGTGGTACCCCTTCTTAAAGAGGGGAACCACTAGGGCATCCTTCCAATCCTGCAAAACCCGTCCAGTGGTCCAGACTGTTTGTATGATGTCATGTAGGTCAGTCTGTGCACAAACGCCACCCTCCCTCAGCATTTCGCTTGGGAGATCATCTCTGCCCGGTGCCTTTCCTGGTCTCAGACTCCGGACCGCCTTCAGTACTTCCACAACAGTTGGCACCTCAGCCAGCCACTCACAGGGGGTGACTTCCTCCAATATTTGAGGCACCGCAGCCTCGGCAGAGTCATCCCCACTTTGTGCCACGTTGCTTCCAGGCTGAGGGATTTCCCCTCCCCCAGGACCCCACAAAAATGCTCAACAAATCTGCGAACCTATTCCTGGGGGTCGGAGATTGGATCACCGTTTTTTCCCCTAATGATGGTAATAGGTGTGGCACTGCAGGTAACTTTTTGATGGAATTAAAGAGCGATTTGTGATCACGGGCCATTCTCCGACGTGGGATGTTGTAGCCGATGAGAGTGGGCCTGTTGCTTTTTCTCAGCCAGCTTGAACACCTCCTCTGTCAGCCAGGATCTCTGGGGAGGTCTGGACCATGTACTCAAAGCAGCCATTGCAGCTGCATGAGCCACAGTCCTGAACCTCGCCCATTTCCCCTCGACATCAGGACAAGTCGGGGACAATGCCAACCCCTAGCTGCAAGCGATGATTAAATTCTCACTTTCAACTTTCATCAAATAGCTGAGACCATGCCACTATGGGTTTGAATGGGGTCCTGGGTGTACACCCACCACCGGAGTAGATGAATGGCAGGCGCGTCTTACAGATGACAAGTCAATGGTCAGTGGGCATATCAGCTCCTAGGTAGGCCCTGGTGTCAAGGACATCGGCCCGCATCCGCTGTTCCGTCACTATGTAGTCCAGCAGATGTGCTTGCTTGGACCCGGCATGCATCCATGATGTTGTGTGGATGCGCCGATGCCAGAACAGCATGTTGGTAATTACAAGCCCATGGGCTGCACAAAAATACAGCAGCCTCCTGCCGTTATTATTAAGCTGATCTGGCCCATGCCTTCCAATCACTTCAGACCAGGTGCCAGCATCATGACCAACTCGGGCATTGAAGTCACCCAACAGGATGACTCTATCCCGAGGGGCCACTTTAGCTAGCACCTGTGACAGGAGGTCATGGAAAACATCTGACTCATCGGCCTTGCCTGCATCCCTCCACGGATGTTCGTCTTCGGTGGGGGCATAATTAATCACGACCACCACTCCTCGCCTCTGGTTGATGGGAAGGTGAGCCCAAAGTAGCCTGGGGCTTACAGCTTCCACCACCACCACGCTCCCACGCCCCATTCATTATTTCTTCAGAAGAAGAACCACTCCCTGTTGTTTGGCAGTCTCCTGTCCCGAGTAGAGGACTGTCCACCCCTCATGGTGGCAGGAGCCAGAACCGGTCCACCGGACCTCCTGAATACCACAGAGATCCAGGCAGTACCGGTCCAGCTCCCGACAGAGGAGTGGTAGCCTCTCCTCCATAGTGAGCATTCGAACATTCCACGTGGCCACACGTTCGTTTTTTTTGTTTTTGGAGGAGCCCCGAGGGTAAGGATTCAGTTTCCTGGCTCCGTCAAATGGGGTTTGGTCAGGAGACGTCATAGACGCATGTACCCCCATAAGATTAATACATTTTTAAACTCGTAGTTTAGTGGTAATTAATTGAAGATGGAGGGGTTACCAGCCCCTCGCACCCGTCCAGAGCGCCCATTTGGTTGCTTTGTTGGTTACAAACGCCATGAGGGGAATGGCCAATTTAAGTTGGCCCTCCCCCCACGGCACTGCCCACCACAGCGTTGCGGGCTGGCACCACGAGGAAGGAGGGGGTTGTTTTTGCCGGACACACATACACATATACACACATACAAGCAGACAACGGCTGCCCGGCCAATATAGCAGCAACAGCTCATTGCCAAGACGAATACCTTTAAACTGGGCCACGCATAAATCACACGCACGTACACACACATACGCACGCACGGAGCGCTATGTGTATATATCACAGCAAAAGTGTAAAGTCCACACGCTGACAGAAACACAAATAACACAACACACACACGGCTACGCAAATCTTACGTGCGCGCGTTTAAAAGACAAAGGCAGGCCCCCTATACAGTCTTTAACAGACCGCGTGAAGACAAGTGGCGATGATTACGCATCGCACCGGGTACTCATTTGAGGCCGAGTCGACCTAGACGAGGCCCAGTATCGGCTCAGATAATCGGCGCTGGTGTTGGCCGTGAGCGGGAATTGAACTCGGGTCGCAGGATTCGTAGCGCGGCGCGCTAGCCGCCACACGACTGCTCCCCGCACCTGCGGTACCATACAAAGATAAAGGTTCCCTGTATCGTCCTTGACAAGCCGCTGGGACAAGTGGTGTTACGATGGGGCGGCCGCCGTTGTCGTCTCCCCGGCGCTGGCTGGCTGCCCCACACGACAGACATATGCATGCAGGGACAACGATGACCCGGATAGCCTTCGACAGACTGCTGAGGCAAGTGCTGTTCGCTTTTAGGGTATTGCGTGAATGTGTGTACGCGTGTGCGTGTGTTTACGTGTTAGTGAGCACCTATAAGGCCGGCAGTGCAGAGGTTAGCGAACCAAGTGACCCGAGTTCGATTCACGCTCACGGCCAACACCGGTGATGATTGTCTGAACCGGTTATGGGCCTCCCTTAGGTAGACTCAGCCTCAAATAAGTACATGGTGCGGTGTGTAGACATCACCACTGGGAAGACAAAGGCGACCGGGCGTGGTGTTGGGCACCCGCCTCCTTGTGTGCTGTGCCAGCCTTCATAGGTGCTCGCTAACAGCTCTTGCCCCTACAGTCTGTTAAGGCTATACGGGGGATCTTTGAACCTCATCACAGACACGCAGACACACACACACGACCCGACCCACACAAGCGCAGACATACATACATACGTACCCACGCACCCCTATAAACTACCCATTCACACATGCAAAAACACACACACACATTTTTTTTCTCACCCACGCACAGACCTACACACACACTTACATTATCACCAAAAAAAGAGAGAGACAACCCATGAGCCCGAACAGTCTGTTGGGGTAAGTGCTGTCAGCAAGTCCTTGCCGTATTACAAAGACACAAGTCCCCCTCGTAGCCTCAACCGAATTTCGTGGCGAGTGCTGTTAGCGAGCAGCACTTGCCACTTGCTCACACGCGCGGTGGGGTAAAGTGTGGAGTGTGGGTACTGCCACCTCTCCCAAGACGTCTTCTGGTAAACGTGGAGGAGGAGTAGGGGGAGGAAATTGCCACTCGAAATATCACTGCAGCAGAGGGCCCTTCCGGCAACAGTGGCGTCAGCTTGCAGTTTCAGTGCTGCACCTTTAGCTGTGTCTCAAGTATACACACTAGCAATGCAATACCGAGACAAAGCTCCCCCGTGTAGCCTGTAACAGACTGCTGGGGCAAGTGCTGTTAGCGAGTAGCAGCACCTATGAAGGCCAGCACGGCACACGAGGGGGTGGGTGGCCAGCACCACACCCGGCCGCCTTTGTCTCCCCAGCGGCGATGTGTGGGTACTCATTTGAGGCTGAGTCGACCTCGGGGATGCCCTTGACCAGTTCAGATAATCCTCACTGGTGTTGGCCGTGAGCGGGAATCAAACTCGGGTCGCCAGGTTCGTAGCGAATCGCTACACTCCGGTACATTACGCACACACAAACTAACCTACCCACACACACAAACTAACCCACACACAGACAGACAAACTAACCTACAGACACACAAACACAAACTAACCTACAAACACACACAAACTAACCCACACACACACACAAACTAACCTACCCACACACACATACAAACTAACCTACTCACACACACAAACTAACCCACACACACACAGAAACTAACCTACCCCCACACACACAACCTAACCTATTCACACACACGTGCAGTCGTATAAAACCTCCTCTTGAAACGCCTTCCTCCCTCCCCGCGTCTCTCTGCCGCCTGCCCACAAAGGGGCTCAATTTTCTTGAATTATGACTTAGACTCCAGCGTGCATGCTGATGTGGGGCTGATCACCCCCAGGGACGCCCCGGCTGCCACCAAACCACTCAGCCCACGCGGAAGTAATTATCATCATCATCATCACGATCATCACCACCACCATCAGCATCACTATCATCACCACCATCACTATCATCACCACCACCATCATCACTACCATCACCATCATCATCACTATCATCACCACCACCAGCCGGCGATTTCATTGATCCGTCTCTCCTTGGGTTGTATCCCCCCCCACCCCCACCTGCCCCGGGACGTGCTCCGTTACTCAGCTTCCGCCTCCGTTCTCGACCACCGGGAGAATCTTTATTCTTCCTGGAGAGACAAATCCGATGAGCTATAAAGCTCTTCTTCCCACAGATGTCCAGTAGGAGCGTGTAAGAACGTTATAGCAAACAATAGAAAAATACGGTAGTCGTGCAAAGTATAAGAAAGGTAAACAAATCCCCCTAACACATAGAAATGAAACGAAACCATCCCCATCCTACCAGGCAAAGCCCACTGAGGTATTCATTTCTTTTTCAGAAACGAGTTGGCTATCACAAATGACAGTTCAACGAAGTGGCTCATCATTTGGATATTTATAGCAGAAAAACATATCTAAATAATCTCAATACGTGTTTCTAAATGTGGAGGGGAAAACTGGAGGACCCGGAGAAAAAATCCACGCGACCACGGGCGGAGAGAGAGACACCACAGACTCCAAATATACAGCAGCAGGCGTTGCCAGGGTCGGGATCAAACCCACGACCTCATGCATTCCAGGCGAGGTAGTTAACACCTCATAGTCACCGTGGCCCCTCTCTCTCTCGCTCTGTACGAGATGGGTTCGTAACGGCCTGGTCATGCGAGTTCACTTCTCCCACCCACGGCCAACTTCGGTGAGGAATATCTGAACCACGTGCTGGGTCCTCCCCTGTGCCAAGCCACCCCTGAAAGGAGTTGCCTGTCGTGTCAACGTTGTTAACTCAACGTTGGGGCTGAAGTGCACCCCTTCTACTTTCACTTTCATTGAATATTTTTACTTGTTAAATACGCCACAGTCACGACCGTTCCCAAATGCAGACGGTCTCAAGTGAGCAGCTCGCGGGCGCGTGTTCAAAACTTCACCCCGCCCCACCGCCCCGACGCCTTTCACCGGCCTTACACAGTCGTTCGCTGACAGCACCCTGGTTGATCGGCTATGCGCGGGGTAGCGGCGGCGTGGCGGGTGATTGGAACCTCTCGCTCGCTTTCTCTCTCGTTCTTTTCCTCTCCGTCAGTGCCACCGTCGTCTATCTCTCTGATCGCGGCGGACGCCCCGGCGCCGTTCAACCGCTACGAGGCGCGCAACTTCACGCTGGTGTGCATCGTCTCCGGGGGCAAGCCAGCGCCCACCGTACGTTACGGGGAGGCAGGGTGGGAGGATGAGAAAAAAACACGCACGGATAACAACCGGCACCTTCACCACCACCGTAACCCCACTTCCACTCCCCACCCCCTACCCTGGATTTGGAAACGCTGCCACGTGGGCGAGCAGGTGAGCGAGCGGGCGGCGAGGGTACGGGTCGGTGGCATGCGTCGGTAATGCGATCGGTGTCGTCGCCGGTTCCGATTCAGCTCCATGTCCCCGCGCGGTGCAGTTGTAATGGACGGTGGAAAGCATCTGGAACTCCCCCCCTCACCGTCCCCCCACCCCCATCGCCCAGTCCGGGCACAATCCACCTTCGTGGCACGCAGTGTGAACGGGTCCGCACGCAAGTCGCGCAATCGGCAGGTCGCGTGTGTGCAGCAGGGTTAGGTGCACGCATCGGCCGTTCATCTCAGTCAGTCGACCCGTGGTGCCTGGGTCTGTCCCATGACACCTGGGTCTGTCCCGTGACCTCCTGCCGACGGGTGTTCGACACTTCACGTGGCCTTAACGTCCACCTAGCCTGGTACAGGCGCCGTGGTGACGGCAGGTCGCGTGTGTGCGGCAGCGTTGGGCATTGGCCGGTCATCTCAGCAGTCGACCCGTGGCACCTGGGTCTGTCCCGTTACTTCCTGCCGACGGGCGTTCGACACATCACGTGGCCTTAACGTGGTGACGTCACCACCACTTAGTGGGGAATGGCGATTGTTATTGGTGTGGGCACTTCCACCTCTTCTAGGGCGCTAGGCTAGCGTGGGGGGTAGGCGACACCCCCCTACCCCGACCAAGTACAGGGGCCCGCTAGGCCTAGTAATGGCCCAGTAAAGGTTGAACGTTGCCCCAACTTTTGGGGCAATCGTCGTAATGTTGTTGTCATCCTTGGAATCTGTTGGCACCAACGTCGGCTCAACATTTTATGTTCACCGCCGACAGGGCAGCACCATCAGTTTCACTTTAATTGTTGAATACTCACAAACCGACTGACGGCTCACGCGGACAGCTCACATGCTTGGTTGCCTCTAAACGTTCAATTATTTCCTACCCAGTGATCAATTTCCATCCGCGCGGCGTGAGCAGAGACGGGTTCTGCAGTAACTCTTCCAGGCGGCTTTATCATCCTCCTTAAAACAACATGAGGATGGCCGAGGTGTCATTCCGCGATCAAGCTATTATTTGCATTATTTCTGTGCAGACGTGGAGCGAACGAATCCCGATAATTCTGACCCCAATTTTTTTCTCTGCCTCCCGTCTCCTCTCGGATAATGGGCGCAGCCACTCCGCCGTCGATCAAAAGCTCCTCAGAAATAAAAAATCTGAAATCTTTACGTCGGCTGGAAGAATCCAGTGAGCTTGTGAAGCTCCTTTTTTCCGCACGGATGTCCAGTTTGGGGGTCGGGTCAGAAAATGACAACGAAAAATAGAAAAAAAATGCTCAGAGTGCAAAGTATAGGAAAGCCAAGTAAGTCACGAAATGTAACTAAAACTACAGTAGACTCTCAATTACCCGCGCTAATGACGGGGAGGATGGCCGCGGATAATTTAAATTCGCGGATAATCATAAATGATAACCATTGTCCACGAACCTCTATGGGAAAAAACACTAATATATGTTTACATTAGGAAAATAGAGTTTGTCATCACTGCGGGTGCTCAGAGGACTCGGCCCACTGAGTGGATGACAGCAGAGCCACGCCAATCAAAAGTCAATCAAACTCTGCCCACTGTTATAAAGATATTGCAACTACTGTATTGTAGAGGCGATCACACAGATTTCGGATTAACCGAGTGGTGTCTCTCCTCAACATCGAATCCACATACAAAATTCTCAAAGTATTTCTGACGCAGCCCTTCGGCCGCACGGCCTTTCATTCCTGGGGGTGGGTGCATCATTTCAGCGATGTTGCTCCATGACAGAGCCAGCTTCTAGACATGGTTTCGACGCATCAGTGTCTCACCAGCAGAGTCAGGCTCTCCAAAAACAGTGCTGGTGAGCCGCCAATCTTACACGGGGGGAGGGGGGGTGGTCTTAGTGCGGCGCTAAAATTATACAGGGACTCTACTTACGAACATTCGACGGCCACCACCATCGTCACCACCACCACCAGCGTCACCACCACCACCACCGCCGTCACCACCACCACCAGCGTCACCACCACCACCACCGCCGTCACCACCACCGCCACCATCACCACCACCACCGCCGCCACCGTCACCACCACCGCCACCCATTGACGCGACTACTCAAGTCAGATACGGCCACACCCAAGTTAACGTTGGAGATGCATTGACTGAACGGCGTCGATCGAAGCGGTGTAACAGGGTAAGCAGCAACAGCAGGTGGTTGGTGATGGTGGAGGCGACGGCTGAGAGGCGCCGGACAGCGAGGGAGGAGGCGCGAGGAGGATGGCGACGGCGCTGCCGGCGACGCGTGCGCGGGTTGGGCTCTGAGGCGACGCTCGGCGAAAGGCGACGGCGTGAAGATTGATGTGGGGATGGAGTCGGAGAAAGCGACGCTCGCGGGTGACGGGGACAGTCAGGGCGAGCGCTGTGCATACGTCCGGGCTGTCCCGCACATGCGAGTCACCCCAGGGAACCTCGACCTGGTGTGGGCCACCCCTAGGTCGATTTGACATAAAAAAATTTTGACCCCACCGCCCCTTCCTAAACCCCCCACCGCCCCTCCCCACCAGGTTCGATTTAAACGCGACGGGGCGATCGTGGAGGCGCAGGGGGACGCGTTGGCGGTGCCCTCCTCCCCCTCCTCCCTCCTCACCAACCCCCGTGGCCGGCCCCGGACTAAAGAGGTGAACGACGAGGAGGAGGAGGAGCAGGAGGAGATGGCGATGGCGGACGCGGAGAAGAGGGACGACGGCGGTGGTGGTGATGATGGAGGTGATGGGGATAGTGACAATGATGGTGGCGATTATGGTGATGGTGATGGCTGTGGGTGGATTGGCCGGTGCCTGAAGAGAGCGGACAGTCTGAGCGACAACGCTGCCTATACGATCCAAACTGTTTTTTATTTAACAGGGAAAGTCGACTGCGCTATATAGTAGCTCTTTTTCAGAAGCGACCTGGCCACAAATGATGGCTCAACGTAGTGGCTTATCATCATAACGTGTAAATATATAGCTGCCAAATAGTCTAAACGCATGTTTCTAAATATGGAGGGAAAAACCGGAAGACCCGGAGAAAAATCCACGCGACTGCCGGGAGAGAGACACGCAAACTCCAAATATACAGCAGCAGGCGTCAGGGTCGGGATCGAACCGACGACCTCCTGTAGACCAGGAGAGGGAGATAACATCTCGACCGTTGCGCCCTGTCAACAGCGCTGAGGGAGACGAGAGGGCCGGGGAACCTGTGGCTAGGGGTAGTGTCAGGGGTAGAGCTGGTGCTAGTGACTGGTTGACTGGGGTAGTGACAGGGGTAGAGCTGGCGCTAGTGGCTGTCTGGGGTAGTGTCAGGGGTAGAGCTGGTGCTAGTGGTTGTCTGGGGGTAGTGTCAGGGGTAGAGCTGGTGCTAGTGACTGGTTGACTCGGGTAGTGTCAGGGGTAGAGCTGGTGCTAGTGACTGGCTGGGGGTAGTGTCAGGGGTAGAGCTGGTGCTAGTGACTGTCTGGGGTAGTGTCAGGGGTAGAGCTGGTGCTAGTGACTGTCTGGGGTAGTGTCAGGGGTAGAGCTGGTGCTAGTGGTTGTCTGGGGTAGTGTCAGGGGCAGAGCTGGTGCTAGTGACTGTCTGGGGTAGTGTCAGGGGCAGAGCTGGTGCTATTGGTTGTCTGGGGTAGTGTCAGGGGCAGAGCTGGTGCTAGTGACTGTCTGGGGTAGTGTCAGGGGTAGAGCTGGTGCTAGTGGTTGTCTGGGGTAGTGTCAGGGGTAGAGCTGGTGCTAGTGACTGTCTGGGGTAGTGTCAGGGGTAGAGCTGGTGCGAGTGACTGGCTGTCTGGGGGTAGTGACAGGGGTAGAGCTGGTGCTAGTGGTTGTGTGGGGTAGTGACAGGGGTAGAGCTGGTGCTAGTGGTTGTCTGGGGTAGTGACAGGGGTAGAGCTGGTGCTAGTGGTTGTCTGGGGTAGTGACAGGGGTAGAGCTGGTGCTAGTGGCTGTCTGGGGGTAGTGACAGGGGTAGAGCTGGTGCTAGTGGTTGTCTGGGGGTAGTGTCAGGGGTGGAGCTGGTGCTATTGACTGGCTGGGGGTAGCGTCAGGGGTAGAGCTGGTGCTAGTGGCTGGCTGGGGTAGTGACAGGGGTAGAGCTGGTGCTAGTGGTTGTCTGGGGGTAGTGTCAGGGGTAGAGCTGGTGCTAGTGGCTGGCTGGGGTAGCGTCAGGGGTAGAGCTGGTGCTAGTGGTTGTCTGGGGTAGTGACAGGGGTAGAGCTGGTGCTAGTGACTGGCTGGGGGTAGTGTCAGGGGTAGAGCTGGTGCTAGTGGCTGGCTGGGGTAGTGTCAGGGGTAGAGCTGGTGCTAGTGGTTGTCTGGGGTAGTGACAGGGGTAGAGCTGGTGCTAGTGGTTGTCTGGGGGTAGTGTCAGGGGTAGAGCTGGTACTAGTGGTTGTCTAGGGTAGTGTCAGGGGTAGAGCTGGTGCTAGTGACTGTCTGGGGTAGTGACAGGGGTAGAGCTGGTGCTAGTGGTTGTCTGGGGTAGTGTCAGGGATAGAGCTGGTGCTAGTGGTTGTTTGGATAGTGACAGGGGTAGAGCTGGTGCTAGTGACTGGCTGGGGATAGTGTTAGGGGTAGAGCTGGTGCTAGTGGCTGGCTAGGGTAGTGTTAGGGGTAGAGCTGGTGCTAGTGACTGGCTAGGGTAGTGTTAGGGGTAGAGCTGGTGCTAGTGACTGGCTGGGGGTAGTGTCAGGGGTAGAGCTGGTGCTAGTGGTTGTCTGGGGTAGTGTCAGGGGTAGAGCTGGTGCTAGTGGTTGTCTGGGGGTAGTGTCAGGGGTAGAGCTGATGCTAGTGGTTGTCTGGGGTAGTGGCAGGGGTAGAGCTGGTGCTAGTGACTGTCTGGGGGTAGTGTTAGGGGTAGAGCTGGTGCTAGTGGTTGTCTGGAGTAGTGACAGGGGTAGAGCTGGGGCTAGTGGTTGTCTGGGGTAGTGTCAGGGGTAGAGCTGGTGCTAGTGGTTGTCTGGGGTAGTGACAGGGGTAGAGCTGGTGCTAGTGACTGTCTGGGGTAGTGACAGGGGTAGAGCTGGTGCTAGTGGTTGTCTGGGGGTAGTGTCAGGGGTAGAGCTGGTGCTAGTGGTTGTCTGGGGGTAGTGTCAGGGGTAGAGCTGGTGCTAGTGGTTGTTTGGGGGTAGTGTTAGGGGTAGAGCTGGTGCTAGTGGTTGTCTGGGGGTAGTGACAGGGTAGAGCTGGTGCTAGTGGTTGTCTGGGGTAGTGTGAGGGGTAGAGCTGGTGCTAGTGGTTGTCTGGGGTAGTGTCAGGGGTAGAGCTGGTGCTAGTGGTTGTCTGGGGGTAGTGTTAGGGGTAAAACTGGTGCTAGTGGTGGTCTAGGGGTAGTGTCAGGGGTAGAGCTGGTGCTAGTGACTGGCTGGGGTAGTGTCAGGGGTAGAGCTGGTGCTAGTGGTTGTCTGGGGTAGTGACAGGGGTAGAGCTGGTGCTAGTGGCTGGATGGGGGTAGTGTTAGGGGTAGAGCTGGTGCTAGTGGTTGTCTGGGGGTAGTGACAGGGGTAGAGCTGGTGCTAGTGGTTGTCTGGGGTAGTGTCAGGGATAGAGCTGGTGCTAATGGTTGTCTGGATAGTGACAGGGGTAGAGCTGGTGCTAGTGGCTGGCTAGGGTAGTGTTAGGGGTAGAGCTGGTGCTAGTGACTGCCTGGGCTAGTGTCAGGGGTAGAGCTGGTGCTAGTGGTTGTCTGGGGGTAGTGTCAGGGGTAAAGCTGGTGCTAGTGGTTGTCTGGAGTAGTGTTAGGGGTAGAGCTGGTGCTAGTGGTTGTCTGGGGTAGTGTCAGGGGTAGAGCTGGTGCTAGTGGTTGTCTGGGGGTAGTGTCAGGGGTAGAGCTGGTGCTAGTGACTGTCTGGGGTAGTGACAGGGGTAGAGCTGGTGCTAGTGACTGTCTGGGGTAGTGACAGGGGTAGAGCTGGTGCTAGTGACTGGCTGGGGGTAGTTTCAGGGGTAGAGCTGGTGCTAGTGGTTGTCTGGGGTAGTGACAGGGGTAGAGCTGGTGCTAGTGGCTGGCTGGGGGTAGTGTCAGGGGTAGAGCTGGTGCTAGTGACTGGATGGGGTAGTGTCAGGGGTAGAGCTGGTGCTAGTGGTTGTCTGGGGGTAGTGTCAGGGGTAGAGCTGGTGCTAGTGGTTGTCTGGGGGTAGTGACACGGGTAGAGCTGGTGCTAGTGGTTGTCTGGGGTAGTGTGAGGGGTAGAGCTGGTGCTAGTGGTTGTCTGGGGTAGTGTCAGGGGTAGAGCTGGTGCTAGTGGTTGTCTGGGGGTAGTGTTAGGGGTAGAACTGATGCTAGTGGTGGTCTAGGGGTAGTGTCAGGGGTAGAGCTGGTGCTAGTGACTGGCTGGGGTAGTGTGAGGGGTAGAGCTGGTGCTAGTGGTTGTCTGGGGTAGTGACAGGGGTAGAGCTGGTGCTAGTGGCTGGCTGGGGGTAGTGTTAGGGGTAGAGCTGGTGCTAGTGGTTGTCTGGGGGTAGTGACAGGGGTAGAGCTGGTGCTAGTGGTTGTCTGGGGTAGTGTCAGGGATAGAGCTGGTGCTAGTGGTTGTCTGGATAGTGACAGGGGTAGAGCTGGTGCTAGTGGCTGGCTAGGGTAGTGTTAGGGGTAGAGCTCGTGCTAGTGACTGGCTAGGGTAGTGTTAGGGGTAGAGCTGGTGCTAGTGGTTGTCTGGGGTAGTGACAGGGGTAGAGCTGGTGCTAGTGGTTGTCTGGGGGTAGTGACAGGGGTAGAGCTGGTGCTAGTGGTTGTCTGGGGTAGTGTCAGGGGTAGAGCTGGTGCTAGTGGTGGTCTGGGGGTAGTGTCAGGGGTACAGCTGGTGCTAGTGGTTGTCTGGGGTAGTGTTAGGGGTAGAGCTGGTGCTAGTGGTTGTCTGGGGTAGTGTTAGGGGTAGAGCTGGTGCTAGTGGTTGTCTGGGGTAGTGTCAGGGTTAGAGCTGGTGCTAATGGTTGTCTGGGGTAGTGTCAGGGTTAGAGCTGGTGCTAGTGGTTGTCTGGGGTAGTGTTAGGAGTAGAGCTGGTGCTAGTGGTTGTCTGGGGGTAGTGATAGGGGTAGAGCTGGTGCTAGTGGTTGTCTGTGGGTAGTGTCAGGGGTAGAGCTAGTGCTAGTGGTTGTCTGGGGTAGTGTCAGGGGTAGAGCTGGTGCTAGTGACTGGCTGGGGATAGTGTCAGGGGTAGAGCTGGTGCTAGTGGTTGTCTGGGGTAGTGACAGGGTTAGAGCTGGTGCTAGTGGTTCTCTGGGGTAGTGACAGGGGTAGAGCTGGTGCTAGTGGTGGTCTGGGGTAGTGACAGGGGTAGAGCTGGTGCTAGTGACTGGTTGTGTGGGGTAGTGTCAGGGGTAGAGCTGGTGCTAGTGGTTGTCTGGGGGTAGTGTCAGGGGTAGAGATGGTGCTCGTGGCTGGTTCGCGAGGAGTAGTACTAGGGCTGGACTTTCGTAACATTCCTTGGCAACTTTTGCCATTAAAACTGCGGGCTAATACACGAGGCAGAATAAACGCGACCGCTTTTACGAGTTGTAAATCTTCGGCAAAAAATGTAATTCCCTCGTGCGATATGAATCACACTTTACGTGGCCTCTTCATTAAACACGATGTGCAAACGTGCATGCACACACACACACGCTGTGGCATCTGGGCTGCATTCTCATGCTCGTTTATAGATCCCAAGACAGAGATCACAATCAGAATCTTGATTTGTTTTTATCCGAGAGGAATCCGATGACCTATGAAGCTTTTTCTGACAGACATCCAGCCATCCTCTTGGTTCTTTCGGTAAAGTCACGTAGAAGGGAAGTAATAAAATAATAAAAATAAAACATAATAAAATAAGTGTAGTGTGTAGTGTAATATTACACTATGTATTATTCTAAGGTATAGGGTGGTGTATAGTAATACAGTATATAATTTAATGTTGGGTTTGTCTATGGCAGCATATAGTACGGGGTAGACCCGTGTGATGTAAGGAAAAAAGTTTAGCTGGAAGGATATTATATTTTTTGCTACATAAAATTGTAATGTATTACTTACTGTTAGTAGCTCAGCTTATTGGAGAGTATATTTTGTATACTGATGACACTATGTAGTTTATACTTTAGTTTTTTACGTGGTTGTTTAGTTACTACAGCTACATACTATTAACATCCCTTCCCTTTATTAATGCTACCCCTATCCCCTCCCTTTGATGCTGCTAATCCTGCATAATGCACGGGCATAATATGACTTTGAAAACCCCCCGCCCACCTCCTACGCATTTCACAAGTAGTACGAATCACATACCTGCATTTCCCATAAATATGCTAAATTCCTCTTGATATGCAAATTCTTTTGTCAAGGCGCCCTTCCCTCCTTCCAACCCAGCTTAAATATACGCTCCAAGCGTGGTGGTGTTTCATTCAGACGCTGTCTCCCCGACAGACCTGGTCTTCACCTGAGGATGGCTGCTTTTGTTGTGGCCGAAACGTCGTGAGAATTATTTTATTATGTTTTATTTTTATTATTTTATTACTTCCCTTCTACGTGACTTTACCGAAAGAACCAAGAGGATGAATCCCTGCAGTCACGAAAGCTTTAAATCGAAAGACATCCAGCCGTTTAGCAGACGTCTTTGCCGCACAGGCCACCTCTCGTTTCCGTCGGCCATTGTCTATCCACTGCTAGATGAGGGCCTCCCCAAGCCGTCAGCATCCCTCACAGCCCAGGGATATCGTGTTCCGTCGGCGCGTCGTCGCTCCATCTCCGCGGTGGGCGTACTCTCGGCCACGTTCCCTCCGTTTGGCAGCCATTCTGTCAGCGGTCTCGTCCATCGGTCGTTTTCCCTTCTAGAAGTGTAGTTTTTTTAATTATTATTTTAGAGTCTCAAGACTCTTTTCAAGAGGGTCCTTCCAGGCATTGGCAGTAGGCGGGTGGGGGGGCGATGTCGCTGAATGTGTAACCCTAATTGAGTAATTTGCGGGTAACTTTTAAGCATTGGGATGTTTTGTATAAGACCGGTGCCGTTGTGTGGGAGGGTTTTTCTTTTCGCGATGGGAGGAAACCGGAGAACCCCGAACAAACCCATGGTGGACACGGGGAGAACATACAAACGGCAGTCACTCACACTCATAAAAAGACAAAGATGCCCCGTATAGCCTTAACAGACTTGCAGGAGCGCTGTTAGCGAACACCTATGAAGGCTGGCATAGCACACGAGGGGGGTGGGTGGCCAACACCACGCCCGGCCGCTTTTGTCTCTCTGTTGGCGATATTTACACACTGCACCAGGTACTCATTTGAGACTGAGTCGACCAATTCAGATAATCATCACTGGTATTGGCCATGAGCGGGAATCGAACCCGGGTCACCAGGTTCGTAGCGCAGCACGCCAACCACTACACTACCGCTCACACTCATTCACCCACTCATTCACCAATACCAACAGCCGCCATTCGCCACGTGGTGGCAGTGACGTCACCACGGCGCCTCTGCCAGGCCAGGTGCACTTTGAGGCCACGTGAAGTGTCGACTGAGATGACCGGTAGATGCACCAGCTGTACCCCCTAGTGTGCCAACTTGCTGCATTTTAACCACCCGGTGCTCCGCTCGTCGTTGTGAGCATCGCTCCTCTGCCTTCCGTTGTTGTTTGAGGGCGACTGCCTCCAACTGCCCAGTAGCCACCTCCACAGAGGCCGATCTTGACACTGCTGGTCCGCTCAGTTCCAAATCCTCCCGTACAGCATCAGCTCATGTCGTGCCCGTTTAGGCTCCTCTGTGTGGCCAAACAGAATCTGATTGGTCATCCGGTGGCTGGGCATGCGGGCTACGTGGCTACACACTCACACTCATTGAAACACACACACACACACACAACAATGGATGCGATTCGTCACTAAGCGGCGATGACTCCATGTGGCACCTGTGCCAGGTTAGGCTGGCCGTCAGGAGGTCACGGGAGCTATGTATGGGTTGACTGAGATGTGGTGACAGGTACAACCAAGTTTGCACCCTCTTGTGCCAACTCACTCACTATCACACTCACTCACTATCACACTCACTATCGCACTCACTCACAATCTACATAACAGGGGGAGAAAACAAACTCAAAGACACACTCACTTTCACACACTCATTCACTCTCTCTTTCACTCATACTGAATCACTCAAACTCACTTTGCAGATTTCGATTTAAAGCTTTCGTGACTGCAGGGACTCATCTTCTTGGTTCTTTCGGTAAAGTCACGTAGAAGGGAAGTAATAAAATAATAAAAATAAAGCATAATAAAATAATTCTCACGACGTTTCGGCCACAACGCAAGCAGCTGTCCTCAGGTGAAGAATGAAACACCACCAAGCTTGGAGCGTATATTTAAGCTGGGTTGGAGGGGGGAAGAAGAGCGCCTTGACAAAATAATTTGCATTTCAAGATGAATTTAGCATATTTATGGGAAATGCGTAGGAGGTGGGCGGGGGTTTTTCACTTTGCAGGATAGGGGAACATACAGTGAGGGAAAAAAGTATTTGATCCCCTGCTGATTTTGTACGTTTGCCCACTGACAAAGAAATGATCAGTCTATAATTTTAATGGTAGGTTTATTTGAACAGTGAGAGACAGAATAACAACAACAAAATCCAGAAAAACGAATGTCAAAAATGTTATAAATTGATTTGCATTTTAATGAGGGAAATAAGTATTTGACCCCTCTGCAAAACATGACTTAGTACTTGGTGGCAAAACCCTTGTTGGCAATCACAGAGGTCAGACGTTTCTTGTAGTTGGCCACCAGGTTTGCACACATCTCAGGAGGGATGTCCCACTCTTTGCAGATCCTCTCCAAGTCATTAAGGTTTCGAGGCTGACGTTTGGCAACTCGAACCTTCAGCTCCCTCCACAGATTTTCTATGGGATTAAGGTCTGGAGACTGGCTAAGCCACTCCAGCACCTTAATGTGCTTCTTCTTGAGCCACTCATTTGTTGCCTTGGCGGTGTGTTTTGGGTCATTATCATGCTGGAATACCCATCCACGACCCATTTTCAATGCCCTGGCTGAGGGAAGGAGGTTCTCACCCAAGATTTGACGGTACATGGCCCCGTCCATCGTCCCTTTGATGCGGTGAAGTTGTGCTGTCACCTTAGCAGAAAAACACCCCCAAAGCATAATGTTTCTACCTCCATGTTTGACGGTGGGAATGATGTTCTTGGGGTCATAGGCAGCATTCCTCCTCCTCCTCCAAACACGGCGAGTTGAGTTGATGCCAAAGAGCTCCATTTTGGTCTCATCTGATCACAACACTTTCACCCAGTTGTCCTCTGAATCATTCAGATATTCATTGGCAAACTTCAGACGGGCATGTATATGTGCTTTCTTGAACAGGGGGACCTTGCGGGCGCTGCAGGATTTCAGTCCTTCACGGCGTAGTGTGTTACCAACTGTTTTCTTGGTGACTATGGTCCCAGCTGCCTTGAGATAATTGACAAGATCCTCCCGTGTAGTTCTGGGCTGATTCCTCACCGTTCTCATGATAATTGCAACTCCACGAGGTGAGATCTTGCATGGAGCCCCAGGCCCAGGGAGATTGACAGTTATTTTGTGTCTCTTCCATTTGCAAATAATCGCACCAACTGTTGTCACCTTCTCACCAAGCTGCTTGGCGATGGTCTTGTAGCCCATTCCAGCCTTGTGTAGGTCTACAATTTTGTCCCTGACATCCTTGGAGAGCTCTTTGGTCTTGGCCATGGTGGAGAGTTTGGAATCTGATTGATTGATTGCTTCTGTGAACAGGTGTCTTTTATACAGGTAACAAGCTGAGATTAGTAGCACTCCCTTTAAGAGTGTGCTCCTAATCTCATCTCATTACCTGTATAAAAGACACCTGGGAGCCAGAAATCTTGCTGATTGAAAGGGGGTCAAATACTTATTTCCCTCATTAAAATGCAAATCAATTTATAACATTTTTGACATTCGTTTTTCTGGATTTTGTTGTTGTTATTCTGTCTCTCACTGTTCAAATACACCTACCATTAAAATTATAGAATGATAATTTCTTTGTCAGTGGGCAAACGTACACAATCAGCAGGGGATCAAATACTTTTTCCCTCACTGTACAAACCCCATTCACTCACTCACGTTAGAGTGGTGAGTGAGGTCTCTAGCGTGTGGTGGACTAGAGTGGTGAGTGAGGCCTCTAGCGTGTGGTGGACTAGAGTGGTGAGTGAGGCCTCTAGCGGACAGTGGACTAGAGTGGTGAGTGAGGCCTCTAGCGTGTGGTGGACTAGAGTGGTGAGTGAGGCCTCTAGCGTGTGGTGGACTAGAGTGGTGAGTGAGGCCTCTAGCGGACAGTGGACTAGAGTGGTGAGTGCGGCCTCTAGCGTGTGGTGAACTAGAGTGGTGAGTGAGGCCTCTAGCGTGTGGTGGACTAGAGTGGTGAGTAAGGCCTCTAGCGGACAGTGGACTAGAGTGGTGAGTGAGGCCTCTAGCGTGTGGTGGACTAGAGTGGTGAGTGAGGCCTCTAGCGTGTGGTGGACTAGAGTGGTGAGTGAGGCCTCTAGCGGACAGTGGACTAGAGTGGTGAGTGCGGCCTCTAGCGTGTGGTGGACTAGAGTGGTGAGTGAGGCCTCTAGCGTGTGGTGGACTAGAGTGGTGAGTGAGGCCTCTAGCGTGTGGTGGACTAGAGTGGTGAGTGAGGCCTCTAGCGGACAGTGGACTAGAGTGGTGAGTGAGGCCTCTAGCGTGTGGTGGACTAGAGTGGTGAGTGAGGCCTCTAGCGTGTGGTGAACTAGAGTGGTGAGTGAGGCCTCTAGCGGACAGTGGACTAGAGTGGTGAGTGCGGCCTCTAGCGTGTGGTGGACTAGAGTGGTGAGTGAGGCCTCTAGCGGACAGTGGACTAGAGTGGTGAGTGCGGCCTCTAGCGTGTGGTGAACTAGAGTGGTGAGTGAGGCCTCTAGCGTGTGGTGGACTAGAGTGGTGCGTGAGGCCTCTAGCGGACAGTGGACTAGAGTGGTGAGTGCGGCCTCTAGCGTGTGGTGAACTAGAGTGGTGAGTGAGGCCTCTAGCGTGTGGTGGACTAGAGTGGTGAGTGAGGCCTCTAGCGTGTGGTGGACTAGAGTGGTGAGTGAGGCCTCTAGCGGACAGTGGACTAGAGTGGTGAGTGCGGCCTCTAGCGTGTGGTGGACTAGAGTGGTGAGTGCGGCCTCTAGCGTGTGGTGGACTAGAGTGGTGAGTGCGGCCTCTAGCGTGTGGTGGACTAGAGTGGTGAGTGCGGCCTCTAGCGTGTGGTGGACTAGAGTGGTGAGTGCGGCCTCTAGCGTGTGGTGGACTAGAGTGGTGAGTGCGGCCTCTAGCGTGTGGTGGACTAGAGTGGTGAGTGCGGCCTCTAGCGTGTGGTGGACTAGAGTGGTGAGTGCGGCCTCTAGCGTGTGGTGGACTAGAGTGGTGAGTGCGGCCTCTAGCGTGTGGTGGACTAGAGTGGTGAGTGCGGCCTCTAGCGTGTAGTGGACTAGAGTGGTGAGTGCGGCCTCTAGCGTGTGGTGGACTAGAGTGGTGAGTGCGGCCTCTAGCGTGTGGTGGACTAGAGTGGTGAGTGCGGCCTCTAGCGTGTGGTGGACTAGAGTGGTGAGTGCGGCCTCTAGCTTGCGATTGGCTACGTACGGTGAGAAAGATGTTCAACATACAGTCGATCATCGATTAATTATAATCCGACGGTCCTGGGCGAAACCGCTCCAAAGCCTGTCACCTAGTTATGGCGATCAGCAGCATCATGTAGCGTGACAAAAAATGCAACTATGCTTGATTTAAGTATCATATATTATATACAGTACATTATACACTACATACGACCACTTAAATAATGAAAATGCTGCACTATATACAATTTGCATGACTAATAACTACAGTAATACTAATAACTATAGCACTTTTTGCTGGATCGGACTGTATATGTCATGCATGAAAACTGTATATATACTTGCAGTATATTCATTGTTTAAGTTGTATGTCGTGTATAATGTACCGTATATAATATTTAAAACTGAAATCAAGCATGGCGACTTTTTTGTCACGCACATGGTGCCGATCGCCGGACTAGTTACAGCCTTTGGAGTGGTTTTCCGGCGATCACCGGAATTGCAATGCCAGATCGGCCCATGGGAGCATCAGATAATGTTGGAGGCTGGATAATCGCGCGGTGATGGATAATCAGTGTTAGGGCTGCTAACAAGTCCTTTGGTTGGCCTTTGTGTTTTTTTCCACGACAGATCGCATTGCAGCTCACTCTCCCCCCCTCCCCTCACCCGTTGGCACTCTCTGTCTCGCTCTGATTTTCCTCGCAGCTTCCTGGATCGACCCGGATGACACCAAACCGGACCCAGCCACATCCCGACCTGGCGAGACGCACGCCCACTCGCGGGGTCCCGGAACAAGGGGAGCCACAGGATCCAGACCCCAGGCGGACGGGGATAGGGCGGTCGCGGCCGCCCCCCCACCACTGCAACCCTCCCACAAGTCCCAGGGGGTGGTGGCGGCGTCGCAGGCGAAGGTGGGTGAGTAGGGCGAGGAGTAGGGCAAGTTTCATTTTTTTTTTCAGCCGACGTCACGATTCGAAAATTTGCTGTTCGTGGGTTAGGGCCAACATCACGAAGCGACCACGTCCATGTTCGTGAGGCCCCCTCCACCGACACCGTGGAGGGGGCCCCCCAAATTTAATTTTAATTTTCCACGTGCTGGGCGAGTATTTTAGGACACTCCGGTTATCATCGGGAAGTCTGAAAAACTATTAATAAAGCAATGGCATATTGAGTGATTTGACCACATTAATTCATAAGCACGGTTGGCTACGTACGGTGGAAAAGAATTTCAGCATACGTACATTAACCTCTTAGGTATCGCTTCCTGTCACTCTCCGCTCCCGTGTGGGCCACATTGATTGCATCGCATCTCCTATTTAAAGCCCAAGACATTTTTGCAATTCTGGAAACTGCCTGATGGTGCCGGTTGTAACTGATGGCAAAAAGCGCCGGACTCCCCAATGTTAGATGTTGTGTGGATCGCTCTCCAGCAACACTACGAGTGGTGCCGCTGAAGCAGCAGTATGTGGGCCACTTTGTTCATCACGTGGCTACTTTGTTAATTGGCTGTGTCGAGGTGGAGGAGGGGTGCACAGCACAACATTTAACTTGTGCGGCCATCTGAGCCAAAGCAAAAAAACGATTATCAACGTTAATAATATTGGACGCAAAAGAGTTTGCGGATTCTCTCTCTCCCCGCGGTCGAGTGGATTTTTCTCCGGGTCCTCTGGCTTTTCCTTCCACATTTAGAATCAACGCCACGCGTTTAGAGTATTTGGCTGCTATACATTTCTACACGATAAGGGAACTTCGTTGAGCTATCCATTTGTAAAAGCCAGGTCGCTTCTGAAAAAGAGATATACATTACAGCCCAGTGAGCCTTACCTGATAGAATTAAAAAAACATTTGAAGAATAAAATTGAACGGCAACTTTCACAGTAAAATCCAAAAGTTGCATGCAAAAGTTGCATACGGGTCTAGAACTGACGATGCTTGACGTGGTTTCAAGCGGCAACATCGACAATCTGATTTGATCACCGCTCGACGTGGTGGTGAGAGTGGTGCTCCGGCTGAATGTGCGAGTCGGAGCTGAAGCGATCGTGGACCCACTTCCCGACCCCACGCGACCTTTTTTTTTCTCTCGCCGTGTCAGGCGGTGGATGTTTCGCAACAACAAAATCTTGGGCTTGAACAGCACAAATATCTCGGCACCGCTGGCCCGCCGGCTCCGACATGGCCATTATGAGCCCCCTGAGACAGAGAGAGAGAGAGAGAGAAAGAGACACACAGGCCAGTGAGAGGTTTGATTGTTAGTGGAATTGGTTTGGTGTCTCCGACAAGACCATTATGAACCCCCTGAGAGAGAAAGAGAGACACGCAGGCCAGTGAGAGATTTTATCCTTAGTGAAATTGGTTCGGTGTCTCTGACACGGCCATGATGAACCCCCTGAGAGAGAGAGAGTGGGATACGCAGGCCAATCAGAGCTTTGATTCTTTGTGGAATTGGTTCGACACGACCATCGTGAGCCCTGCCGCTCGTCCGCCTGCACGCTGCAGCGTACGAGCACGGAGCACCGTGTTGCGACACGCAGGAACTCGGATGAAGAAGCCGTGGTGACGATGAACGACGTATGAAAAAATAAGAAGAGGTTTGTTACTCTTTCTGGCAATGTTAAGATGCTCAAACACCAAATAGAAACCTTTTGCAAGGAATCAAATATGCATTAACCACACACAGCACTTGTGGTGAACATGCAATCAAACATGCTATGATAATGTGATGCATTACCGTTGAAACTGATTGCCCTACACCAGAGACAACAGCCTTCTTTAGGGCCTCGTCTCACCAGTGTCAGACCAGAGAACAGCGCCAAAAGGCGAACCGTACAAAAACAATACAGGTTTATCTGGGTTAGATCACGTAAATATATAAACGTGTCGTTAAACCCGCCACCACCCGACAGCCGATTAGTAAGGTTTGTCACGTAAACAGAACGTGCAATTCTGTTTCGTTACTCGTGCCAGTTCGTTACTAGTAGTACTAGTAGTACTAGTAACGAACTGGCATGTTCTGACCTTACTAATTGGCTGTGTCGAGTGGTGGCGGGTTTAACGACACATTTATATATTTACGTGATCTAACACAAAAAAAACCTCTCTTATGGATGATATTGATTGCAAAAGCCTCCTACGTGTTAAACATTACAAATAATGCACTATCAGGGCATTCATAGTTCAGGGTGAGCAGCTACAAAATGGGACTTTTTTTATACTGGCAAAAAGGTCCCATTACGATCAACGACGCTGGCACGGGGAAGCCGTTGTGAAGTTCACGATATATGACCCCGCGCCAAGCGGCAACGCCGCCTGCCGCCATCGTCGGCGCTGGGACTCAGCCTGGCAAATAAATACTGTAAAATAGCATGAACAAAAATAACTCTTCTTTATGAGTGCCAAGATTTAGGAATCAGATTGACACTAAAAGACAAACCGGGGGGGGGGGGGGGGGGGGGGGTGGAGAGGGCCCGGCAGGGAGGGGGGTGCAGAGGGGAGGGTGGGACATAGTGTATAATGAAATAGCAATCTTTGGAGATCGTAATCAACCAGGCTATGCGTTAATTGTGTGTTAGCCGACTCTGTGTTTGCAATGCATTACATTTCCCAAAAAATTGCTACATTTTGTTTTCTCAAACTGCCTATTTCTCTCATAGGTCCATTCGCTCTTTCTCTCCCTCGGTCGCTTCGGGGTGGATTTCCACACAACTCTCTCTAAAATGTACCAGTCTTGTTGGGTCTTTCATTGACATGCTAATTTCTCTGCTCCAGCAGACCAACCTCTCTCTCTGACCCCCCCCCCCCTCTCTCTATATAAGACATCGACACAGAGGCATTGGGTCTCTGTGTGTCTGTTGTGTGTCCGTCTGTGTGCCTCCATGTCTGTGTTTTGTCTCTCTCAAATTGAGTTCTATCTGATGACGGTTGCTTGTGTTGCAATCGAAACATCGTATTCTATTATTTAATTTATTTTCTTTCTACCCGAATTTACCGAAAGAATCATAGAGTAATAAAATAAGTATTGTAATTTCTACGCTGATCACCAATTCGTATTTGTCTAGCATATCTCAAGTTGGGATGCGACGGATGCGACCGAGTTCATGGGGGGGGCGTCGGCGTGGGGTGGGGGGGTAGGGGGGTGCGGGGGGGGTGGAGATTTAGAGGAGCCCAGCCCGTAAATCCCCCGGCGCGTTAACCGCACGCGTGCCCGCGTCACTCCTCGCGCGTTGTAAAGACGTTGCCGGGAGGTTTTGTGGCCTCGTAACGGCAAGACGGGCCAGGAGCTGACAACGCCGGCTCTGTGGTTTCAAGGTTAAAGGCCTGAGGCTCGGGGTGGGTGTCTGTGTGTGCACGCGTGTCTCCCTCTCGCTCTCTCTTTCTCTCGGGGAGGTTCATAATGGCTGTTGGCACCCCCAGCTATCTCTGCTTGAGAAGCCCGCTTTAAATCCAGGTGTTAGTTATGAGGTGGTTAAGATGCAGCCCTGCAGTTCCCACACTCGTACTGATCAGTGGCGAAAGGGAGTCCGCGAGAGGGAAACTTCGAGAGCCCCTCCAGTGGCGCTGGCGGTGATGGCGGTGATGGTGATGGCGGTGGTGGTGATGGTGGCGGTGGCGATGATGGCGGTGGTGATGGTGGCGATAGTGGTGGTGGTGGTGGTGGTGGCGGTGGTGGCGTTGGTGGTGGTGGTGGCGGTGGTGATGGCGGCGGGATGGCAGTGGGATCGAGTGTTGCTCCCTCGCTCGAGGCGTGGGATCGTCTCCGGGTCCTCCGCTTTCCTCCTCCCCCCACGTGGATAATAAACAGGACGACTCAAGATTGTCAATCGGCTGAAACGTCTCACTCATAAACACCCCAACGTAGTCCTATTACTCAGTGTGACTCTCCTGGATTAATAAGTAAATTATTATTATAATTATTGTCCAAATCCTAGCTCCACACCCTAACCCTGACACTAGTCCTAACCATAGGGGTTCAATTCAGCCGAGTCTCTCTAAGAAAGTGACCGCACCCGACACGCCACTCTCCAGAATCCCTCTGGCCGTGGCTAATGATCGCGTGCCGCCTGCGCCGGTACAAACCGGCGACCCAAGAAACATTCGGTGAGAGCCGGCGACCCCTTGGGTGCATGCCACGTCGTGCAGCCGATTTGTCGATCTTTACTCTGTGAACCCTGTAACCCCCCCCCCCCTCCTCTGACTCCTGACCTCACCCAGACTCCCAAGGGGTCGCAACCCCGCCTGGTGGTGTCTCTGCACGAGGAGCCGGTATACTTTCTGCACCAGGGCGAGATTCCTGTGAGTTGCTCGCGCCCCCCATCACTCGCGAGTCACGGTGTAGAGTGAGTGTAGTCAGGGTGTAGTCACGGTGTAGTCACGGTGTAGTCACGGTGTAGTATGAGTGTAGTCATGGTGTAGTCACGGAGCGGTGGTGCGTGTGGCTGTGCAGGTGAGCGGCGGCGGCACGGTGGAGGTGCTTTGTGTATGTAGTCACGGTGTAGTCACGGTGTAGTCAGGGTGTAGTAGGAGTATAGTATGAGTGTAGTCGGGGTGTAGTATGAGTGTAGTCAGGGTGTAGTATGAGTGTAGTCAGGGTGTAGTCAGGGTGTAGTCACGGTGTAGTCAGGGTGGAGTAGGAGTGTAGTCAGGGTGTAGTCACGGAGCGGCGGTGGTGTGTGTGAGCGTGCAGGTGAGCGACGGCACGGTGGAGGTGCTTTGTGTATGTAGTCACGGTGTAGTCATGGTGTAGTCAGGGTGTAGTCAGAGTGTAGTCAGGCTGTAGTCACGGAGTGTGTGTGAGCGTGCAGGTGAGCGACGGCACGGTGGAGGTGCGTGCGCGCCTCACCTGGCTGCTGAGCCCCACGCTGGACGACCTCGCCCTCTTCAGCTGCGAGGTTCAGCACCCAGCGCTGTCCATGGCCATGCAGCTCGAGCGCACCCTGAGTGAGGACGCGGCGGGTGGGGGGGGCGCAGTGGGGGGGGGGGGGGGCGCAGTGGGGGGGGGGGGGGCGCAGTGGGGGGGGGGAGTGGTGCTCAGTTGGGGAGGGGAGCGTGGTGGGGGGGGCGCAATGGGGGGGGTGCTTGGTGGGGGTGCTTGGTGGGGGGGGGAGCACGGTGGAGGGGGGGTGGTGGTGACGCGCGCACCGAGCGACCGTACTTCACCGCGCCGGTCACCCACGACGGCGAGGGAGTGTTGCCGCTGGGTTTAGCCCTGACAATGCTGGCAGCGTGCCTACCAGGTGCTATAGGCCGCTGCGCTACGCTTCCTGGAACCGCAGAGGCCAAGTGCAACAGAGTCCGGTGTGTTGCGCTGTACTTCTGCGCTCCGATTTCCTGGAAGTTACCGAGCTCCCGGCTGTTACCGGCCCTACGCTGACCCAGCACGGGAAGTATGGTGGATTGACGCCGCCCGCCCCACACTGCCCTGGGGAGGCCCTCACCCAGCAGTAGAATGACAGCAGGGCCATGCGTATGTACACGCTCATTGGTGTACACACATATGCGTCCGTACACACCACACGTGCACATTTGTGGATGTCCACGTGTGGCTAATATTTTAACCGGTCCTGGGACTCCCCTAGGTCGACTCAGCCTCAAATGAGTAGCTGATGCAGTGTGTAGTAACATCAGCAGGGGGGAGACAAAGGTTGCCGGGCGTGGTGGAGGCCACACCAGGCCCTGTTGAGCCATTTCGGCTTTTAGAGGCGCTACTCACTCACAGTGTACACTTTGTGTGTGTATATACGTGTGTACGTGTGTGTGTACACGTGTGTGTGTACACGTGTGTGTGTGGGGAGTCTGGCAAAAAACAACCCACTACCTCCTCGTGGTGCCGGGCGTCAATGCTGTGGTGGGCATCGCCATGGGGGGAGGACCAATTTAAATTGCTCTTTCCCGTCATGGCGTTCGTAATCACCACAGTAGCCAAATGGAGGCTCTGGACGGGTGCGAGGCGCTGGTAACCCCTCAACCTTCAATTAATGAGCACTAAACCACGAGGGAAAATTTTAATTAATTAGCTTGTGCCGGAGGCCCCGGGGGGACAGGCGTCTATGACGTCTCCTGGCCAAACCCCATTTGGCGGAGCCAGGAGACTGAATCCTTACCCTCAGGGCTCATCCAAAAGCAACAAAAAACTACTACGTGTGGCCACGTGGAATATTCGAACGCTCACTGCGGAGAAGAGGCTGCCACTCCTCTGTCGGGAGCTGGACTGGTACCGCCTGGATCTCTGTGGTATTCAGGAGGTCTGGTGGACCGGCTCTGGCTCCTGCCACCATGAGGGGTGGACAGTCCTCTTCTCGGGGCAGGAGACTGCCAAACAACAGGGAGTGGCTCTTCTTAAGTACAAACGAATTAAGGGAGTGTTGGAGCGTGGCAGTGAGGTGTGGAACGCTGTAAGCCCCAGGCTACTTTGGGCTCGCCTTCCCATGCCCAGCCACCTAAACAGCTTTTGTTCGGCCGGATCGAGGGGGCTAAACGGGCGCAGCACGGGCTAGAGAAGAGATGGAGTGATGTGGTACAGGAGGATGTGGAGCTGAGTGGACTTGCTGATGACTGGTACTAGCGGTGTCAATATCGGCCTCTGTAGAGGAGGCTCGTGAAGGGCGCTACTGGGCAGTTGGAGGCAGTTGCCCTCCAACGACAACGGAGGGGGGAGGAGCGACACTCACAACGAGCGGAGCGCCGGATGGTTAAAGCACAGCAAGTTGGCACAGTAGGGGGCACAGGTGGTGCATCAGCCAGTCATCTCAGTCAGTCGACCCGTGGCACCTGAGTCTGCCTCGTGACCTCCTGTCAACAGGCGTTTGACACTTCACGTGGCCTCAACATGCACATAGCCTGGTACAAGCATCGTGGTGACATCACCGCCACTTCGTGGCGAATGGCGGTTGTTGTTTGTTGTTGTACCTGTACATGTGTTTGGGTTTTTTCCATCTGGTTTCTATACATTGTGTTATTGCTATTATCGCTACTGTCCTGAGTTTGCACTCACTCACTCATCCAATCACTCATACATTCACTCACCCGCTCACCCACTCGCTCACCCACTCACCATTATAAATGACACTCCTATCGTGTCTCCCGAGGTCTCGCCCGGTTGAACAAAATCAATTTGAACTCACCCACTCACTCCTAATCTCGCCCACCCACCCTACTCGCTCAAACACCCACCCACCAACACACTCGCTCAACAACCCAACCACTTACCCACCCACTCGCTCACCCACCTTACTCTCTCACCCATCCACCCACTCACTCAACCACTCACCCTACTCACACACTCACTCACCCACTCGTCCAGCCACCCAGTCGCTCACCCAACCACCCACCTGCTCATTCACCCACCCACCCACCTGCCCACCCACCCACCTCATTCACCCACCCACTCACCCTACTCACACACCCTACTCACCCACACGCCACCCACTCGCCCAGCCACCCAGTCGCTCACCCACCCGCCCACCTACCCACCTGCTCATTCACCCACCCACTCACCCTACTCACACTACTCACACACCCACTCACCCACTCGCCCAGCCACTCACCCACCCACCTGCTCACCCACCACACTCACCCACCCACTCACCCACCCGCCACCCACTCGCTCATTCACCCACCCACCCACTCGCCCACCCACCCACCTGCTCACCCACCCACTGTTACTAAACGACACCGTACCCGCGTGGAGCGTGCGACGTGGGGGCCGCGTTCCCTCCATTGTTGCCTCCCCCCAGCCGCCCCCAAGGGCCTGCGGATCGACATCCTCCCGCGGAGGCCCCTGGTGGGACGCACGGTGCGGTTCAGCGTCGACTTCCAGGTAAGCGGAACCCCCGCCGACGTCCAGCACGGTGACGTGGGGGGGGGTCTATAAATACACAACGGGAGACGATTCGCCCGATTGCCATCCTGTGACGGCACTGTTTGTGTGTCGTGAAAAAGGGCCGTTGCCCGGAACGTTGCCTGTTTTAAAATGTTGCCCCCCCCCCGCCCGTCACAAACATCCCCCAAGCAGCCCCCAACAAACTGTTGGGGGGCAAGCGCCGTTTGGGAGCGCACGAGGCGGTCGTGTGGCCAACAACCACGCCCCGGCCGCCTTTGTCTCCAGGCGTTGACCACCTCGCCCGGTAGGCAGCACGTCGTGGGTTCGTTCCCGACCCTGACGCCTGCTGCTGTGTATTTGGAGTTTGTGGTGTCTCTCTCCCCGTGGTCGCGTGGATTTAGCTCCGGGTCCTCAATTTGGCCGCTATAAATGACTACGTGATGATGATGATGATAAGCCTCTTGCTTCAGTTGTCATTTGCAGCCAGGCTGCTTCTGAAAAAGAGCTGCGTAGCTCAGGGGACCTTACCTGGTAAAATAAAAACAATAGTGACGCTGTAGTTTAGTCTCCGCATGTGCTGATGTTCGCTTACTGCACCAAAGTGCAGTGCTCCTTTAACACTGACTCGACCTAGGGGACGCCTAGGACCGATTCAAATATAAATACACCGCTGTTATTTAGCTGCGGTCCCTTTGTGAGCCGTATCATCCCCACCCCCCGTGGCCTCCCTCCCCCCCCCGTGTTCCCACCCTCGGTGGCCCCCCACACCCCCCCCCCCGGTACCCCCCACCCACCCCCCATGTGTCCCCCCATGGCCCCCCCCCGTGTCCCCCCCCCCGTGTCCCCCCCCCCCCCGTGCCACCCCCCACCAGAGCGAGGTGTTCCCCGAGCCGCTGTACAGGTGGACGCGCGTGGGGGGCCCCCTGCCCGACGGGCGCCCCCACAGCGAGGGGCCGCGGCTGCTGCTGGACAACGCGGGGGCGGCGCTCAACGGCTCCATGTTCCGCTGCTCCGCAGAGAACGCCCTGGGGGCCACCGACATCCACACACGCCTCATCATCTACGGTGTGTGTGTGTCCACTCACCACTCGCTCACCACTCACCACTCACTCACGACCGACATACACCACTCGCTCACTATAGACACACACACACGCCTCATCATATACGGTGTGTGTGTGTACACTCACCACTCGCTCACCACTCACTATCGACATACACCACTCGCTCACCACTCGTTCACCAGAGACATCCACACACGCATCATCATGTTTCGTGTGTGTGTACGCTCAACACTCGCTCACCACAGACATACACGACTCATCATATTCAGTGTGTGTGTGTACGCTCACTACTCACCACTCACTCACCACATACACACGCCTCGTCATATTCGGTGTGCCCCTGCGTGGAACGAGGTGATCATCACGAAGCAAGGCGCCGCTGTGTGTGTCACGACAGTAGTTTGGCAGTAGGGAGGCAATGCTGCTGCTGCTCCTGCTGTGGCTTCTACTGCTGCTGCTCCTGCTGCAGCTTCTACTGCTGCTACTCCTGCTGCTGCTACTGCTGCTGCTGTTGCTCCTGCTGCTGCTCCTACTGCTGCTCCTGCTGCAGCTTTTTACTGCTGCTGCTCCTTCTACTGCTGCTGCTCCTGCTGCTACTCCTGCTGCTGCTCCTGCTGCGGCTTCTACTGCTGCTGCTCCTCCTGCTCCTCCTGCGACTTTTACTGCTGCTGCTCCTGCTGCTGCTGTCCGTAGTTGTGACTGAGTGAGTTGCGGTTGTGTCGTTCTCTTTCGATTAGTCAAAATCTGTAACCGTGACGCGGGCGCACAGAGCTGCCTGCTGTCCGCTACAAACGACGTCGCGGGGATCTTTAACGTCCGCTGCGAGCATAGCAGCCGGTGCGGAGTCGCAGCAGCGGCTTGTTAGAGGATAAGCACTCCTCCTCGTTTTAACGACGGTAATTGGTCGTTAGGTGATTTGGTCGTTAAGCGAGTGTCGGGAATGCACGTTAAAGGATTAAATTCCGATTTAAAGCTTTCGTGACTGCAGGGATTCATCTTCTTGGTTCTTTCGGTAAAGTCACGTAAAATGGAAATAATAAAATAATAAAAAGAAAACATAATAAAATAATTCTCACGACGTTTCGGCCACAACGCAAGCAGCTGTCCTGCTTGCGTTGAGAAAGCAACGAAAGTTACCCATTTTCGTCTAAAAAAGTACTTTATAATAGTTTAACAATGGAGAGCAATACATAAAGATATGAACAACATTATAAACACATAATATTAAAAGAAACACAGTTAATACATGTTTTAATTAATATTTACTGCACCTACAACAGCCCGTCGTTAAGAGGGGAATGGTCGGTAAGAGGGATTCTATACTACCATACACTACTCGACCATACACTACACTACTATACACTGCACTACTATTCACTACTCTATACACTACACTACCATACACTACTCTACTATACACTACTCTACTATACACTACACTACCATACACTAATTTTTATTTGAAGCTTTCGTGACTGCAGGAATCCATACTCTTTGGTTCTTTCAGTAAAGTCACGTAGGTTTAAAATAAAATAAATCACGACGTTTCGATCGCAACACAAGCGGTCGTCCTCAGGCGGAAAAAATATAATCCAGCAGTGGAACTGCTGAACCAGCGAGAGAGCTGTTACAACAAGAGGTTATTTACGTGGCAATAGGTAAGCAAGCAGGGTCTGAGCTGGAAAGGAATTCCATCCACGGACGCAAGCACGTCAGTTGTGTTAATGGGGGAGATTAGGGAGAGAGGGATTAGAGAGGGAGATTAGCATGAATGAGCTTCCGTCGCCACATAAGAGGACCATGCCCGCATATGCGCACAACAGCAGTGTTAATGAGAGATTAGCACCATGGGAGTGCAATCCAAAGGACATGTGGGCATCAGAGTGCAATCCAAAGGACATATGAGCATGAGAGTGCAATCCAAAGGACATGTGAGAGATTTAAGAGAGAGGCATAGAGAGAGACACACAGAGAGTCGGAAATAACAGCTGAAATAGGCAGGTAGGATGGAAACATCACAGTAAGTTAAGACTTTACCTGGTTAATAACGTCCTTCCAATGATTGCTCAGTTTGTACGCATCTTCTCGGTTGAAGTTGTGTCTGTGTTTATATATCTGGATGGCTTCATGAACAAATCTCTGAAGGGAGCCGGTAGGTTTGCAGAGTACCTCCATCTTGGAAAAATACATTTCGTGTGAGTCCACAGCGTTAAAACAATGATCAGCAATGGCAGAGGTATTGGTCCTACCATGTTTCAGATCTGCCTTGTGTTCACGAACGCGGTCCGAGACATGTCGTTTCGTTTCCCCAATGTAACTGCTGCCACAACCACAACTCAATTTGTAGACACCAGGGTATTGCATGTCAGGAATCACATTCTTTACAGATGCGATTAAATCACGGATTCTGTGTACTGTGTTGAAACGAACCTGGATCTTGTGTTTGTTTAAGATTTTGGAAATATCTTTGGTAACCCCTGCTATGTATGGTAAAGTGATGGTTTTGGTTGGATCCTCAAAAGGTTGTCTCCCCATGGCTGGGGTGAAAGCTTTGCGGATTGTACGGTCCGAGAGGGCTTGGTGTACGTGCTCCAACTCACTAACTAGGTGGTGCTGGTCAGATATGCAACGGGCCCTATGGTGTAGTGTTTTGATGAGGGAATTCTTCTGGGCTGGATGGTGGTGGGAGTCAGGCTTTAGATAGGCATCCGTGTGGGTGGCTTTCCTGTAGACCAAATGTCCCAACGAGCCATCAGGTCTCTTCTCGATCAAAACATCCAGGAATGGTAGTTTGCCATCCTTTTCCACTTCCATGGTGAATTTGATAGACGGGTGTATGGAATTGATGTGGTTGAGAAATTGGTTGAGTGCTGGCAGGCCATGTGGCCAGATGACGAATGTCTCATCTACGCATCTCTTCCACAAGGGAGGATGTAGGGTGGATGTCTGGATGGCATCTGTCTCAAATTTCTCCATGAAAACATTCGCTACCACTGGCGATAAGGAAGAACCCATTGGGGTACCCTCATTTTGTTTGTATAATGTACCATTCCAGGTGAATTATGTGTTGGTAAGACAGTGCCTTACCAAAGTTGGTACATCTGGATTCAGTCGTTGTTGGACCAAGTCTTCAATGATTGCAATGGTGTCAAGTACAGGTACATTTGTGAACAGAGAGACTACATCGAAACTTACGAGTAAATAATCTGGGGACAGTGAGATGTCTTTAATTGACGATACCAGGAGTTAAGAACAGAAGAGGTGGTCTTACTAGTGAATGGCTGTGAGGTCTCAGACAGATATCGGGCCAGTTTGTCGGTGGGTGAATCAATGGTAGAGACGATGGGACGAAGGGGTGTACCTTCTTTATGGATTTTTGGTGAGCCATATAATCTGGGTGGTCTTCCAGCAGAAGGTTTTAAGGAAAACCATTGGTCTGTTCAATTAATTAAGCTGAATGAGTGATATTGTTCGTTTTTGTAACGAGGTTGTTGGTGGGATCTCTCTTATTTCTTGTCTAGCTACCATCATTAAGTAGGTCCTGACATGATTTGTCCATGATGACAGTGGCATTGCCCTTGTTGGCTGAGAGCATAACGATATCATCCCTCTTTTTCAATTGAGATAACTCAAAACGATCATCCTTATTGATATTGCTGACTGATATCTTAGTGCTTTTGAGGGTTGCAGTGAATTCAGATCTTGTCACATCTGCAGCGATGTGTCCCAAACCCTTAAGAGCTACATCGACCTGGGCAATGATGTCATCCACTGGTATCTGTTTGGGGGTGACTGCAAAGTTGAACCCTTTAGCTAAAACTGACTTTAGACCATCGGAAATTGGGTTATTACTCAGATTAATAACAACCTTGTCAACGTCTAACTTTTTTACGTGTGGATTTGATTTCTTCTTGGAAAGGAGGTTGAACTTAGCTGACATTGAATCGGCTGATGAAGCAGTCATGTTATCTACATGTTCCCAATCAGATGTAGACATTTTTTCCATCAATTTTAAGTGTGATTTCAAGAGTCTCTTGTCTACATGATCTAGTTCAGTACGGAGCAGTCTAATTCTCTCTGAGATCAGGGTCAAGCTAGTCCTGAACTAAATTCGTTTGGCATTGGAAGATGTGACAGCAGCAGAGGTCAGTGTGAATGAGGTCGGTATTACCTTAGAGTCGCAGCATCTCTTCAGAAATGTGAGTGACTAGATCAGATGAAGCATTCTTGTCTCGGAGTTTGTTAAAATATCTTATGGTTATGTGGAAACCCTCCCTGTAGAGACTGTCCCCAGATGATTTACTCGTCAGTTTCGATGTAATTTCTTTGTTCACCAAAGTACCTGTGCCCGATACCATTGCAATCATTGAAGACCTGTTCCAACAATGATTGAATGCTGATGTACTGGCCCTGGTGAAACACTGCCTCACCAACACATACTTCACCTAGAATGGAACATTCTACAAACAAACCCCAATGGGTTATCCATTATCTCTGGTTGTAGCCAATATTTTAATGGAAAATTTGAGACGGACACATTCCAGGCATCCACTGTCGCTGTGGAAGAGGTATGTAGATGATACGTTTGTCATCTACATACCTCTTCCACACACATTTGTCATCTGGCCACATAGCCGACTGGCTCTAAACCAATTCCTCAACCACAGTAATTCCATACACCCAGCCATCAAATTCACCATGGAGGTAGAAAAGGATGGCATGCTACCTTTCTTGGATGTCCTAATACAAAAGAGACCAGATGGCTCAATCAGCCCCCCATACTGACGCCTACCTAAAACATGATTCACACCACCATCCATCCCAGAAGAATTCCTTCATCAAAACGCTACACCATAGAGCTCAATGTATCTCCGACCATGAACACCTAACCAGTAAACGCAAACACCTACACCAAGCTCTCAAGGCGAAATCATATTCTGACTACACAATCCGCAAAGCCATCACCCTGAACGTGAGGAAGGAGCCATCTGAGGATCCAATCAAAACCATCACCCTGCCATACATAGCAGGGGTAACCAAAATATTTCCAAAATCATGAACAAACACAAGATCCAGGTCCGATTTAACATAGTACATAAAATTCATGATCTGATCCCACCTGCGAAAGACAAAGATTCCTGACATGCAATATCCCGGCATCTACAAACTAAGCTGTATCTGCGGCAGCAGCTACATTGGGGAAACTAAGCGACATGTCTCGGACCGTGTTCGTGAACATAAGCCAGATTTGAAACACGGTAGGATCAATACTTCTGCCATGGCTGATCATTATTTTAATGCGGCTGGCTCACACGAAATGTATTTCTCTAAGACGATGGTACTTTGCAAGCCTACTGGCTATCAACAAAGATTTGTTCATAAAGCCATCCATATCTACACACAGAGACAATTTCAACCGAGATGAAGGTTATAGACTCAGCAATCATTGGAAAGATGTCATCAACCACTTTGGGTCATGACTTGATTTGTGTTTTCTTGTCAACCTCCACCGTCAGCAGTGTGGATGTGTGGAGCGAGGTGCAATGCTTTGATTGGTGTAAACCTACTGCCGGTGTCGGAGCTTTCTCCTACATTAACATTAGCTGCCCCGCCCATTTCTACACCTTTATAAACAGCTTGCCCTCAGAGGCTAACCTCCCTGTTCCTGAGGACGACTGCTTGTGTTGCGATCTAAACGTCGTAATATTTGTATTCACTTTATTTTTATTATTTTATTGTTATAATTTTCTCTCTCTACGTGACTTTACCGAAAGAACCATAGAATATGAATTCCTGCAGTCACGAAAGTTTTAAGTAAAAATTTACTATACACTACTATACATTACTATACACTACACTACTATACACTACAAATTGGGCTCTATGGAGGCCCGTCGTTAAGCGATTAGTCCTGAACTGGGGTGGTCGTCAAGACGGGTTCTACTCTACACCGTTAGCGCACAACTTTCCGCAGCATTAACTAGGGGAGGGGGGGTCGACCTGCCAGATTGGAACCGTGAACCCTCCTGCAAACAAAGCATCAGAACCGCGTCACTGGCACCGATCCACTTATTTCTCCGACGACGCCGCAATCATCCTTCAAGCGATGTCGTTTTATCCGCAAGTTGCGGTGCGCAACTGGTCGGAGGTGTTTACCCTCGGCGGGCGCGGGGTTAGCGTTGTCCGTGGTACGCGCACGGTGGTAACGCGTGCACGGCTTTGTCTCGTCCGCTGCGTCTGTGTGTGGCCCACATAGAGAACCCGGCCGCCGCCAGCGGACGCCAGAGGCTGCCGGCGGTGGCAACCGGAGGTGAGATGGGGGGGAACTCCATGCGTCGCCGCTCACCTGCATCACCTGCGTCACTTGCGTCACCTGTGTCACCGCTCACCACTCACCTATGTCACCGCTAACCTGTATCACCGCTCACTTGCATCACCACTCACCGGCGTCACCGCTTACCTGTGCCACTGCTCACCTGCGTCACCTCTCACCTTTGGACAGGTACTACGAGGACCCAGAATCCTTTGCAGCGGTGCTTGCTGATGGCAGCCATGACCTTGGCCCTTGGCACGTGACATCGACCTCTGACCTCTCAACTCTACCCACCATCCCCCTCTTTCTACCCCTTTTTGAAAAAAAGAATTGAATTTACAAAATAATTCTAATTATGATGATAATAATAATATATTGGTCTATATATTCATTAGGAGATGGAAGATATTTTTATTGTGTTTTAAGGTATGGAAAAATAAATGTTAAATTAAGCAATTTTTTAAATGCAAGCAGGTGCACACACACACACATCTCTAAACCCAGGGTACTTATACAGATACACACAGGGCTACTGAAATACCGTATACAAAGACAGCTACACACACAAAGGCAATGGTGCCCAGAATAGCCTGAACAGACTGTTGGGGTAAGTGCTGTTAGCAAGCCCCGAAGTAGACCGACACGGCACACGAAAGGGTGGGTGTCCAACACCACGCCCGGCCGCCTTTGTCTCCTCAGTAGTGATGTTTACACATTGCACTCGATATTCACTTAAGACTGAGTCGATTTAGGGGAGGCCCAAGACTGGTTCATATAATTATCACTGGTGTTGGGCCGTGAGCAGGAATCGAACTTGGGTCGCTGGGTTGGTAGGGCAGTGCTAGCCGCTACACTACCGTTACCCAAAGACACAGTTCCCCCGTATAGCCTTCACAGATTGTTGGGACAAGTGCTGTTAGCGAGCACCTATGAAGGCCAGCACGGCACACGAGGGGGTGGATGGCCAACACCACACCTGGACGCCTTTGAGGCCGGGTCGACCTAGGGGAGGCCCAGGACCGGTTCAGATAATCGTCACTGGCGTTGGCCAAGAACGGGAATCTAACCCGGATTGCCAGGTTCGTAGCGCAGCGCGCTAACCGCTACTCTACCGCACCCCACCCCCACTGGTACACACACAGATAAAGCGAACATGTACGTCGACAGGTACATCCATCGGTACACACACACAGATAAACGTATACACAGAGGCATGCGCGCACAGGTACCCACATACAGTTCAGTAAACATACTCATGGATACACACAAGGACACATATATAGGTACACAGGTACAGGTGCATTATCACACAAAGGCACACACACATATACGCAGAGGTACATACACATAGGTAGATATACGTGAATACACGTGCATACACAGGTGTATCTAAACCCAGGTACACACATAGGTACATATACGCAGGTGTGTACATCACAACCCTCATCCAGGAGTGGATTGTCAAAAAGGTTATGCATACTCACACACGTACACAGGTAAACCTTAACACAGGTGCACGTATCGACAATCGTTACACAAGTGCTGACTGGTACGTGTACAACGAGGTACACACCGCCGGTACAACAAACAAAGACAAAGATCCCCCGTATAGCCTACGGCCGACTTTGTCTCCCTAGTGGCGATGTTTACACCCCACACCAGGTACTCATTTGCGGCTGAGTCGACATAGAGGAGGCCCATGACCGGTTCAGGTAATCGTCACCAGTGTTGGTTGTGAGCGGGAATCGAGCTCGGGTGGTCGGGTTCCTAGCACACCACCCTAACCGCTGGACCACCGCTCCCCCATCCGCAGGTACACACAGGTGTACACAGGGTGGCCCAAAGAACGAACACACAGGGTTATTTCATTTATTGTAACACTCGCATTAAAACGCTGCAATTGCTTATTTTATTTAAGATAACATTTCAACTGTTATTCATATTTAAATGTTGTTATGCTGGTAGGTTCGCCTCGAATCCGTTAACAAAACCTCGACGCCCCAAGAATCCTGAATGTATTGAGACGGAACATGAATGTTCAAAGATGATACCTTTAATCTTTGAAAAAAAAAGTCTGAAATTTATTTGGAAAAATTGTTAGTGCATGCATTTGCGTTCATTGAAATCTGCTTGAACATTTGTTAAAATATAGAGACTCATCTACTTACGAACATTCGACTTCTGACCTTTCAGAGATACGAACAAACCTGTCCGTATGTCCATTTGCCCGTTCGGACCGATAATCATAAGTTCAACCGCCGTGCAATAGATGGCGGTAGTGGCATCTGCAGAATATGAAAAACAAGTGGCATCTACATCTGCAGAACGTGAAGAACCAGTGGCATCTAAATCTGCAAAACGTGAAGAACCAGTGACATCTACATCTGCAGAACATGAAGAACCAGTGGATCTACATCTGCAGAACATGAAGAATCAGTGACATCTATATCTGCTGAACGTGAAGAAGCAGTCGCATCTACATCTGCAGAACGTGAAGAACCAGTGGCACCTACATCTGCAGAATATGAAGAACCAGACGCATCAACGTCTGCAAAACATGAAGAACCAGTGACATCTACAGGAGATTATACAACTTTTAAAGCCATTCCCCGTGTTTAGTGTACATGCCGTACAAAATGTTTGGAATCGACAGGAGTAAAGTTGGACTGACAAACAGACCCCAGGAACCAAACTCGTTCGTAAGTAGAGGAGTCCCTGCACATTAAATAACCCCATATGATGTGTTACAATAAATATAATAACCCTATGTGTCCTGACTTTGGCAACACTGTACATGTGCATGTAGGTACATACAATACTCATGGCAGGTACACACACAGGTATACACTGGTGCACACCATAGGTACTTGTCCAGGTGTATGCACACTCAGGAAGGTGTGTGTGTGTAGCTATGCGTGTACAACCCAAGGATGAACACAAATACGCGCGTACACACGACATAACACATCGGGGGCATTGTGTTGTAACGTGTGTATACTGCATTTAGTGTAACGAGGTGAGAACTGTGAAGAGACCAGGTCGAGAGTTCTCGTTCACAAGAGCGACCAGGGGAGGCATGAGTGCTGCCAGTCCGGGACGATGATTGCTACTGCTGCTGCCGTCTGTGTACAATCTCAATTGTGCGGGGCATTTTTCTAATTTGGCAAAGTTTGAGTTGCTTGACAATCGGCGTGTCGCGAACATCCGCTGTGGCGCAGACAGCACCGCGTGTCTCGTGCCGTTGACATGCGCCGCAGTGCCGGACCAGGGGCGGCCCGCTCGATTCGAACCCCCGTGGATCTTTTGCACAGCAAGCAGCGGGCGCGCAAACTGCAGGCGGCCGTGGTAGGAACGAAGTGGACCAGCCTACAATAGATTATATCATCCGTCCGTTTGTCCGTGTAGCAACATCGCCCCCTACTGCAAACACTTGGCATGACCCTACAAAAACCTTTAGACTCCGTGACGCTTTCCTGGCTAAACAAGTGTAACATTCCCTTATAATTCCCTCAGATAGCTTTTAATTAAAACTTTTAAATTAAAATTTAACTCACAGCGCCCTAAAGCCTACAGCTAGGCCTAAAGCCTCGAACTACGCCTCACACTCTCCCTTCGTATCGTCCGATTCGGTGTAGCAACATTGCCCCCTGCTGCAAACACTTGGCAGGACCCTACAAAAACCTTTAGACTCAGTGGGGCTTTCCTGGCTAAACAAGTGTAATAATACATTATGTTTATATTCTTTGGTTATTCGTTCCTACCAGCCCACCCCGCAGGGTCCTGTTAAAAGATTTCGCTCTCGTAGAAAGTGTCCCCCTTCCACCAGCAGTGGCCGCGAGCGAGAACTTGCAGAAATGCTCCTTTACACTTTTGGACAGCCCCCCCCAAACCTCCCCCGCTAGTGGCTGCATGGAAACCAATTCCGGTGTTGTGCAGATTTCGTTTTCAAATGTTCTGGCCCTCGTTTGCAACGTCAAAATGACTTGGGAGTGGGAGGGGCTTTCTGAATAGTGAGCGGGGCTGCCCATAGGATTAATAGAGCATTTTTGTAAATATAAATATGTCGTTAAACCCGCCATCAACCGACATGGCCGATTAGCAAGGTTTGTCACAAAAAAACGTGCCAATTCGTTACGAGTACAGCAACACCAGTTGTGTGTTGGAGAGTAATCCCACGACATCCACAATTCGAGTACTGTGACGTTTTCGCCAGTAATGACAACGAGCTCAGGTGACAGCCAGGAGGGGGTGGGGTGGTGGGGTTACCTGAGCAGTGGGAGTGGCCACCTCCTGGGGCATGTGAACGGGAGGCGAGGCCCTGTGTCCGGAAGTGGCGTCATAGTGCGGGGGGGGGGGGCTAGTGGCCGAGTGAGCGTGGCGATGTAAAAGTAGGGCGGGGTTTCACGCAGCGGGGGAGTGGGGTTGGCAGCTCGGGCCCCACGTGTCCCGGTTGAGACCTCCCAGAAATAGGGTTATGACCTCACACATGCGCGCGTGCGGACATTTAAACGCACACGAAACACGACAAAAAGACGCACGGGTATGCACACACAGGGACTCCTCTACCTACGAACATTCTACTTACGAAATTTCAGAGATACGAACGCACCTGTCATTATGTCCAGTTGCCTGTTCGGACCGAGAGTCGTAAGTTCAACTGCCGCGCTATAGATGATGGTGGTGGCATCTGCAGAACGCGAAGAACCAGTGGCATCTACGTCTACAGGAGATTGTACAACTTTTTAAAAGCCATTCCCCGTGTTTAGTGTACATGCCTTACAACGTGTTTGGGAATCAACAAATCGACTTGCGAACAGTCCTCTGGAACATAACTCGTTCGTAAGTAGAGGAGTCCCTGTACAACTACGCACGTGTTCACGCACCTTTCAGCCTGAACGAGTGCTGTATGCGAGCACCCATTAAAAGTGGCCCCACACGCCTTTTGTGATGGGCGTTGGAACCACCCGACCCTGACCACATCCGTCTCAGTCCATTACTGGTGTTGTTCATGATCCACAAACCAACTGCTGTCACTCAACTGCTTGGCCTGGCGGTCTCCAACCACTCACTTGGTCAATGCTGGTTGCTGAAGGCGGGTGGGTGAGGGCGGTTGTGGAGCATGGATGCGGACGCATAATACAGTACAACAGTGGATTCTGCTGTACATAGCTCCACAGCCTATAGCACCCTAAGTGGCTCAGCGGTTGAGAGTTATGACCCAGCCCGTCATTCCTTTCCGGGGTCGAGAAAATACGTACCACTTTGCGGGGGATTCAACGGCGGTTTTCCTATGAATAGACTCGTCCCCGCCATAAAGAATGTGGAATTGCCCCCCCCCACCCCACTGACTCACAGCCGTTAACGGGAGACGAGCACATGGCATCATCATCTGCCCATTTGATCGGGAACTCACTTTCACTTTTTTTTACGAGACACGCGATATTAACTTTTTATGCGGGCAAGTCATTATTGCTGACGCTTTTAGTCGGCGCACCTGGCTGATAATTCGTGGGCTATCGGCCCCTGTTGAACCCCCCGCTCAGGGCCAGCAATGGCATCAAGGCGCTGAAGAGTGCTGAGGCCGGCACTGCTGCGATTATTATACTGTATATCCTTGGGTTCCAATCCAGGTTACAGCCGGCCCTGATTATAGACCGGGTTCTCAAATGTAGCGATGAGTTAACGGTCTCAGCCCGGTCACCGGTGAGCACACAACAAAAACCATCTGCACTTAATTTGAAGTGCCAACTCTGATTATAATTAGAATATTTCGTTCGATCGTCATGCAGTTAACTTTACTCTCATGGCAGAGCGGGCGTGAAAGTGCTGCCCCTCTACTGAGTGTGGACAAGAGTGTCACTTGAAGAAGGGATCTCTGAGGTATCTCTGTGATATCCGCTTCCGTGGGCCGTTCTATAGCCGACACGCACAAAAGGCTGCTCTGCTGTGAGATTTCCGAATAGATTCTTTGCCTCGTGACGCCGATAGCAACACTGAATGACATTTTTGCGGGAAATTACGAAATAGATAATACATTGTTTATTCAACTTACTTTACGTGCTCCTGGGAGCCACTGTCATCGTAGTTACCACGAGCCACGGGTCAATCCACTGCTGGATGAAGGTTTCTCCAGCCGACTCCATCCCTTATGATCCTGCGATGTAATGAGCAGAGTTCCTCGCTCCATCTCAACGGTGGACTTTATTTTCTCACGGCTGCCACTCCATCAGTGAATTATTATTCTAGGCTAGGTGTGTACTGAGACCACCCCGTAGTGTATGGAAAGCTCTCGCTGCTGGAAAGAGGTCATAGGATAGACCCAGCAGGTGCCACGGGTTGATTGGCCTCGATGACCGGCAGATGCACAAGCTGCGTTCCCCAACTGTGCCACCTTGCTGCGTTTTAGCTGCCCGGCGCTCCGCTCGTTGTTGTGAGTGTCGCTTCTCTGCCCTCCGATCACAGCCTCCCTTCCCCCACTCCCACCACAAGCTGAGCTGCAGCACGGCTCTCTACATTTCCCGTGGTTCTGCGTGGTTGCTCACCTGGAGAAGAGTCAAGACGATTGGTAGGCGAGCAGGTGGGTCGCGTATGGTTGGGGTGAAGTGTGTAGACCGAAATAAACGCTGCAGAAGCTTCCCATCTTAAAGCCTCCCTTCACAACTACCACCCCCTCGAGTTGGTGGAGGCCCCCTTCGGCCAGCAGTGGCGTAAACGAGCAATTGTACTGCTGCGCCTCTGACCCCTTGGCACACGTTGCGTTATCCATAATACAGGTTATTTTGGGTTAGATCATGTAAATGTGTCGTTAAACCTGTCAGCACCCGACACAGCCGATCGGTAAGACTTGTCATGTAAACAAAACGTACCAATTACACTGGTCTACAGCCGAAATGCTTCCGAAATAAATGTAGTCCAACTTTACTAATTCTGGGTCACTGAGAATGAAAATGATGCTTAAAATTGTTGATTGGCTCTAGTTTCCAAGATATGCTACTGGGTCAGTATATATGACCCTTGACTTGGGAATGGTGGAGGATAAGTGAGCTTTAAAGGGAAGGGATCTCAATTTAAATGAGAAATAACTAAAATACATGTCGATTTAAAGCTTTCGTGACTGCAAGGATTCATATTCTTGGTTCTTTCGGTAAAGTCACGTAGAAGGGAAATAATACAAGTAAAACAATAAAATTCTCACGACGTTTCGGCCACAACACAATCAGCCGTCCTCAGGTGAAGAACAGAGCTGTCGGAAAGACAGTGTCTTAATGAACACTGCTAAGCTTCGCAGAGTATTTTAAACTGGGTGGGAGGAGCAGAGAGCCTTGACAAAGGAGTTTACATATCAGAGGAATTTAGCATGTTGATGACTGCAGTGTTCATTAAGACTATCTCGGCCTCGCTGTGCGCTGCGTTGCTCCGCTAGTCGAGTAGATAACCTTGCATTCAATAAACCCTCGGAGCCAGGATGAACGTCCGACTCCAATCGTCATTTATTGATTTTAACAAGGTAAAACTGGTGAGAAAACACAGATACAGCATCTGTTAGAACCCGGAAACACCAACACAATGAACACCACAGCATCAGAACATTGTCTTAGATAATAATAGATCCTGGACGGACCAGGCCCCTACATTACCACTGAACAACTACACAAGAGCACAAGCCGGTGCGTTGCGTAAAGGCACATTGTGTATTCATCCCACTGCACCCCAAATGTACAGCATTACACATAACGCTAAACTGTGGATGAGATACTTCGTCATCTTTGCTCTCAGGATCGCAACATAGCCACCTGGGCACAAGTCTGACTCGACCTACTAAATCACAAGTAACATCCACAATAAGGAAAGTTGCAGGCTTCGTTGCTAACTAGGCCTCGTATTTACCACAACAACTTAACGGTACCATAAAGGCATTTACATCACTATAACGGTCATTCCAACATTACAACAGCATTGCCAATATAAGAATATAAACAAACTTACAAACAATGCTTCTCAAAGTCCCACGATGGACAACTGTGTCTGGCTTCACTGAGACGCGATGTGTGCCGCCATCTTGACTTATCTGTGTAATGGCCGACGCCCGCGTGGTTCAGTGGAAATCTAAAATCGTAACTTCCTGGTCACGTGACCAAAATTAGCATCAAAAACAGGAAATTCCTGTGTACATACGCCCCCCCCTCCCATCTGCCGTGAGGCAAAACTCCTGCCATGAGGCAGAACAAAGACGCTGTCTTTCCGACAGCTCTGTTCTTCACCTGAGGACGGGTGGCTACTTGCGTTCCCTTCTACGTGACTTTACCGAAAGAACCAAGAATACTAAAATACATGTTTGACTGGATCTATGAATACATCTATGACTGGGTTTGGACAGTACAGTACTTGCTTTTTGAGCAAAATAATGAATGATGCAATCTGAACCTGATATTGCATAATACATGAAATGAATTGCATCATGTTATTCCGAAAAGTCATGGATGATGCAATCATAACTCGGCTTTTACATCCCTCTGCTGAACAAATTACCCTATATCAGCTCTAGAAATCATACAGTGTCGTGCTCTCTTATTTGTCAGTGTTTGATTTTGCAAAGGGACACATTTATGTTTAGCCAAAGTGAGCAGAGATGCCTCGTACTTGTGTAAACAAATCAGGTAACTTCTGCTATGTTTGTGGTGAAGTGACTTTTGCATCATAAAAGCGTAGTATAACCACTATGGTTAAGAAAGCCTATCACCTTTATTTTGGCTGCAAAAATGGAGATCAGGACAAGATGTGGGCCCCACACATATGCTGCAACACTTGTGCAACAAATCTTCGCTAGTGGTTGAAAAGGAAATCTATGCCTTTTGCAGTGCCAATAATATGGAGAGAGCCAACAGATCATATTAGCAATTGTTACTTCTGTATGGTGCCTCCAGTTGGGAAAGGTGTGTCAAGAAGAAAAAGTGGAATGTGTATTATCCAAACATTCCATCAGCTATAGGCCCAGTACCCCACGGAGAAGGACTGGCGGTTCCTGATGCACCAGAATCATTATCACTTGAGCCAGAAGAGGAAGATGATGAAACTCCTAGTGCTGAACCATCAAGGTCACATGACCCAGAATTTCTCCCATCCTCCTCCTCTGAACCCCACCACATAACACAAGGTGAACTGAAAGACCTTGTCAGGGATTTGGAACTACCCAAGAGTAAGGCAGAGCTGTTGGGCTCCAGACTCCAGCAGTGGAATCTACTGGCAGGTGTTAGGGTTTCCATGTTCCGTGATCATCAAAAGGATCTTGTTCCATTCTTCATGGAGGGTAATCTTGTAGCCTGCAACAACATCGATTGTGTGATGGCAGCCCTCAACATCCATCATGATCCAGATGAGTGGAGGCTGTTCATTGATGTTTTGCCACATAATGGCAATGTCTTGCCATCAATACCAGTTGGTCATGCAGTCCATATGAAAGAAACCTATGACATGAAACAACTTTTGAGGGACATAAACTATGACCAACATCAGTGGCAGCTTTGTGGCGATTTGAAGGTCGTTGCTCTCTTGCTTGGTCTGCAGACTGGATACACAAAGTACTGCTGTTTTATCTGCGATTGGGATAGTCATGCGAGAGATTCCCACTACATCAATATAGAATGGCCACTCCAACAGTCATTGGAGCCTGGGAGGAAAAGTGTTCAGCATCCACCACTTGTTGAATCAAGGAAGATTTTGTTACCACCCTTACACATCAAGCTGGGTCTGATGAAGAACTCTGTCAAAGCTATGGACAAAACACAAGCAGCTTTCAAGTACCTCCGTGGAAAATTTCAAAGGTTAAGTGAAGCTAAGATAAAGGAAGGTGTCTTTGTTGGTCCTCAGATTTGTGAACCTTTTCGAGATTATGCATTTGACAGTCATCTGTGTGGCAAGGAAAAGACGGCATGGAAAGCCTTCCAGTTAGTGGCAACACATTTTCTCGGAAACAACAAAGCAGACAACTACAGGGAGTTGGTGGAAAACCTCCTCAAGGCATACAAAAGCCTTGGTTGCAACATGTCACTAAAGACACATTTTTTGCACTCTCATCTAGATTTTTTCCCACCGAACTGCAGAGCAGTGAGCAACGAGCATGGCGAGCCATGTCACCAGGACATTGTAACAATGAAAAAAGCTATCTGTGGAAATGGAGCCCATCAATGCTTGCAGACTATTGCTGGACTGTGACAAGAGATGCTCCATTCCATGAATACAAGAGACAAGCCAAGAAGGGGCGAGTAAACACTGAATAAGGACTAAACTATATAATAGTTGTTTGGCTTTTGTTTAATAATACATTGTATTTATATCACCCTTTTGCTGATTGTTTTAAGTTTTACATTAACAGGAGACCTGTTATCATGTAAAGCAACCATAAACACATGAAATGACCTAGGTTTACAATTTATTAGAAACTCTATCTACACAATATACATAGACGTAAAATGTAAACTTTAATATCTTGGGAACAGTAGCCATTCAGTTGTTCTAACTGTCATATTTGAATTCAGCACATCAAAATCCATAACAAACAACACATTTCATCTCTGAAGCAGACGACGACTAAAAGAACTGTCGACCAGTGTTATGTAACTAGCTCGGCACACTGGTGTGTTGGAGAGTAAACCCGCAACATTGACAATTCCAGTAGTGTGACGTTTGGCTGGCTATCGCTTCATCAGGCCAGCTATATCGGGTGGCGGCGGGTTTACGACACATATTTACGCGATCTCATACGCAACAAAAATACCTTTACTATGGATACTGGTCGAGAAAGCCTGCTTACGAGACCGCGACGTGTTAGAGTTAGACCAACACGCGGCATTGTTGGGCAAAGAGTGCCCCCTGCTGTTATAACGCTGGCATGCCACAGAACGACTGGCGTCGGGACCACTCGTGGCTTGGTGGATGGGGTTGCGCATCTAAAAGTTACATCATTAATAATAATAATTGTTTCAAGCGTCATTCGTGCAATTGCATCTCACAGCGATCTGCAGCATCAATTAGCCGGTCCATTACGCAGATGATACAAAACAAACCCCCAACCGCTGAGATCACAAACTAAAACGGTGAATATGTTAAATAACGAGGCGCGTGTCTCCGTTTGTTTCCACCCACATAGTAAATATAAAAAAGTTTTATTTTTACTCATCCTGTCAGCCACACCGCCCTCTCTGTATGATTTTTCATTTTGGGCAGCATTGGCTTGTTAATACAGTCCAGGTAAACTCTGGACTCTAATCTAGATTTGGAGCTTTCGTGACTGCAGGAATCCATACTCTTTGGTTCTTTCAGTAAAGTCATGTAGGTAGAAATAAAATAAAATAATGCTTTATTTTATTTCTACCTACGTGACTTTACTGAAAAAACCAAAGACTGGACTCCAGTTTCGACTTTCAGCGTCTCATGGGCAGTCAGGCTGCACGACGATTGGACACTAGATTTGGTTTAGGGTTGAACTAGTACCCGTCGTCCCCTATGAACATATGGCAGTGTCACAGGCATTCGTTTCAGCAAATCTGACTCTGCTGATGTTCAATTGTGTGTATGTGTGTTGTAGCAGATACAGTAGTACAGAAAATTGAAACTATTTTTTTTACACTATGGGGACCTCATTTGCCAGCAAAAATATGATAATTGGTTCTTTACCCTTCTATCTGGCAACAAAACTGACACCTTTTTACAAGGAGTCATGTTTGCATAGACCGCAATACCTGCAGTCATAATACAAACAAAAGAACATAACTCTGATAATGTGCACTGTCCTTGAAGTTGATTGGTCCACACCCGAGACAGCTTTCCTTAGAGCCTAGTCTCATATGGGTTGGACCAGATGACGCCAAAAGGCGCACAACTCAAGGACAATGCACCATCAGAGTATGAGAGCTCGGGGTAAGCATCTACACTATGGGGACCTCATTTGCCAGCAAAAATATGATAATTGGTTCTTTACCCTTCTATCTGGCAACAAAACTGACACCTTTTTACAAGGAGTCATGTTTGCATAGACCGCAATACCTGTAGTCATAATACAAACAAAAGAACATAACTCTGATAATGTGCACTGTCCTTGAAGTTGATTGGTCCACACCCGAGACAGCTTTCCTTAGAGCCTAGTCTCATATGGGTTGGACCAGATGACGCCAAAAGGCGCACAACTCAAGGACAATGCACCATCAGAGTATGAGAGCTCGGGGTAAGCATCTACACTATGGGGACCTCATTTGCCAGCAAAAATATGATAATTGGTTCTTTACCCTTCTATCTGGCAACAAAACTGACACCTTTTTACAAGGAGTCATGTTTGCATAGACCGCAATACCTGCAGTGCACATTATCAGAGTTATGTTCTTTTGTTTGTATTATGACTGCAGGTATTGCGGTCTATGCAAACATGACTCCTTGTAAAAAGGTGTCAGTTTTGTTGCCAGATAGAAGGGTAAAGAACCAATTATCATATTTTTTTTTTATTTTGCCAGGTAAGGCCGCACTGAGCTATGGATATCTTTTAGAAGCAATTTGGCTACAAATGATAGCTCAACGAGGTGGCTTATCGTCACGTGGAAATTTACAGCAGCCAAACACTCTAAACGCGTGATGTTGATTACTAAATGTGGAGGGGGAAACTGGAGGACCCGGAGAAAATCCACGTGACCACGGGGAGAACTTGCAAACTCCAAATATACAGCAGCAGGCGTCAGGGTCGGGATGGAACCCACGACCTCCTGTATACCAGGTAAGGTAGTTAACATCTCCTAGCCACCGTGATGATGAGAGAGAGAGACACGCAAACTCCAAATATACAGCAGCAGGCGTCAGGGTCGGGATCGAACCCACGACATCCTGGGTGCCAGGCGAGGTAGTTAACATTTCATAGCCACCGTGACGATGATGAGAGAGAGAGAAACACGCAAACTCCAAATATACAACAGTAGGCGTCAGTGTCGGGATCGAACCCACGACAGCCTGTGTACCAGGCGAGGTAGTTAACATCTCCTAGCCACCGTGATGATGATGAGAGAGAGAGACACGCAAACTCCAAATATACAGCAGCAGGCGTCAGGGTCGGGATCGAACCCACGACATCCTGGGTGCCAGGCGAGGTAGTTAACGTCTCATAGCCACCGTGATGATGAGAGAAAGACACGCAAACTCCAAATATACAGCAGTAGGCGTCAGGGTCGGGATCGAACCCACGACATTCTGTATACCAGGTGAGGTAGTTAACATCTCCTAGCCACCGTGGTGATGATGAGAGAGACAAGCAAACTCCAAATATACAGCAGCAGGCGTCAGGGTCGGGATCGAACCCACGACATCCTGGGTGCCAGGCGAGGTAGTTAACATTTCATAGCCACCGTGACGATGATGAGAGAGAGAGAAACACGCAAACTCCAAATATACAACAGTAGGCGTCAGTGTCGGGATCGAACCCACGACAGCCTGTGTACCAGGCGAGGTAGTTAACATCTCCTAGCCACCGTGATGATGATGAGAGAGACACGCAAACTCCAAATATACAGCAGCAGGCGTCAGGGTCGGGATCGAACCCACGACATCCTGGGTGCCAGGCGAGGTAGTTAACGTCTCATAGCCACCGTGATGATGATGAGAGAAAGACACGCAAACTCCAAATATACAGCAGTAGGCGTCAGGGTCGGGATCGAACCCACGACATTCTGTATACCAGGTGAGGTAGTTAACATCCCCTAGCCACCGTGGTGATGATGAGAGAGACAAGCAAACTCCAAATATACAGCAGCAGGCGTCAGGGTCGGGATCGAACCCACGACATCCTGGGTGCCAGGCGAGGTAGTTAACATCTCATAGCCACCGTGATGATGATGAGAGAGACACGCAAACTCCAAATATACAGCAGCAGGCGTCAGGGTCGGGATCGAACCCACGACATCCTGGGTGCCAGGCGAGGTAGTTAACGTCTCAGAGCCACCGTGACTTGTGTAAGTTTGCTGACCAAGCATTATCAGGCAAAAGCCTCCTTAAAACATCATTCTTGGACTCAGTTGAAGCTCTCTCTCTCTCCCTTCAGGATCTTCACTCATTGTGTAGCTCTGTTGGTTCAAACCACTGCTTGTCGTGAGGGTTATATTTGACCATGACCCCGCAGGTCAATGTGGATTCGGCGAGGGCGTAGAGCATAGCAGTACGGTACAACAATGTGCATGCAGTATTGGTTTTAATCCGGTCTCAACTCCTAGCTGAGCTTTAACAGAGCTTCTGACGAGATATAGTTTGTTCATAGATAGGTATAGTTAGGTGTCGTCCATGTTACTACTGTTCAACTACTCAAACAGCATTATTATTATAATGTATACAATACGATAACGAAGTGTGTTCGGTTTAATGGCAAGTATGATTTTTTTTATAAACATTAAAGCAAACAAAAAAACACGTTAACGGTATGAGTACATTTGTTTTGAGTCAATGGTGTCTATTCAGCTGCATTTGTTCAAGGCGGCGAAGTCTGCACCGGTTTCGACCTCCGCGTGTCTCATCAGCGGTGTAAAGACGATGCCGCCGCGGCGGCGTGACACTGCGAGTGGCCACGCTGGGCCTTGGGAGAAGGGAGGGGAGGGAGAGAGTAAATAATAAAATAACTCTGTACAGAGGGGGGGAAAACCCTTAAAATAAAAATATTAATAAACATAGAGAGACAAACCTTCCTCTCTCACTCACTGCAGCAGACACGGACACACAACCCCCCCCCCCCCCCCAGAGTGATAAAGTGTTCCACGGCGGATAATACTTCACTACGATCGGACATTGTATCATCATCATCAGCAGCATAATCAGCAGCAGCGGCTGCAACCGACATGCCGAGACGAAAATCATCAGCAAAGGATGACGACGACGACGACGATGAAGATGATGATGCTTTGGAAGAAGAAGATGATGATGATGATGTTGGTGATGGCGAGGAGGACGACGACGTTGATGGTGACGATGACGATTCGATCATCCGCCGGGGCGTGAAGCGAGCCCGGCGAGACGACGGGCGAGCGAGCGGCAGCGGCGGCGTCATCATCGTCACCTCGTCGTCATCGTCACCGACACCACAGCCACCATCATCATCATCACCACCACCCGCACCACCATCGTCGTCCTCATCATCATCCCCATCGACATCATCATCATCAGCAGCAGCGGCAGTGGCGGCAGCGGAGCGGACGGCAGCCAACGTCGTCGTCGGCAGCAGCAGCAGCGTGAGTAGCGAGACGCCTCCAACTTGACACAGACGCGGGAGGGGACGACGACGACGACGATGATGATGGAGCCCCGGGGGGGGACGGGGGACAAAGGGACCGGCAAAGACAAAGGACGACGCGGCGACCCCCTTCGTGTAATCCACTGCTGGATGAATACCCTTTACCCCCCACCACCCCCCCAGGTCAGAGACAAAGATCTCCCCCCCCCCCATAACAGACTGTTGGGGCTGTGCGGCAGGGAGGGTGGTTCAGCAACCACGCCCGGCCGCCTTTGTCTTCCCGGTGGCGGGCGATGTTTACACCGCCGCACCAGGCTACTAATTTTGAGGCTAAGCCGACCTAGTGGGGGGTGGCCCAGGACGGGTTCGCTTGGGGTTGTCGGTGGCCGTGAGCGGGAATCGAACTCGGGAACCGCTGCCCAGCGGGTGTCGTCGTGGGCGCAGCGCGCTAACCGCTGCGCCACCGCCCCCCCACCAGCACCCCCCCACCACCACCCCCCCACCACCCCCCCACCACTCCCCCACCACCACCCCCCCACCACCACCACCCCCCGCCACCACCACCCCACCACCACTCCCCCCCCACATCCCACCACCCCCACAACCCCCCCACCACCCCCCCGCCACCACCACCACCCCCCCGCCACCACCCCCCACCACCACTCCCCCCCACATCCCCCCCACCACCCCCCCTACACCCCCCCACCACCCCCACCACCACCACCCCCCCACCACCACTCCCCCCCACATCCCCCCCCACCACCCCCCCACCACCACCCCCACCACCACCACCCCCCCACCACCACCCCCCCACCACCACTCCCCCCCACATCCCCCCCACCACCCCCCCTACACCCCCCCACCACCCCCACCACCACCACCCCCCCACCACCACTCCCCCCCACATCCCCCCCCACCACCCCCCCACCACCACCCCCACCACCACCACCCCCCCACCACCACCCCCACCACCACCACCCCCCCACCACCACTCCCCCCACATCCCCCCCCACCCCCCCACCACCCCCCCCACCACCCTTCAATGTAAAGTCCGAGTGAGGAGCTGAGAGAGAGTTGTGCACGCGCAGCACGAGGTTTGTGGAGTGAGGGAAGCAGCGGGGAGGCAAGAGAGATGTACAGCCGCGTCTTGTTCATTTGACCAGGTAAGGCCCCAACTCAGTTGCGTGGTGGCCCTATTTTTAAGATGCGAGCTGGCTATCGCAAATGATAGCCCCCAACAAAGTGGGATGGTCGTCATGTGGACAGTTATAGCAGTGAAATGCTCTAAGCGCGTGTTGTTGTTGATTACTGAATGTGGAGGGAAAATCCGGAGATAAATCCACACGACCAGGGGAAGAGAGACACCGAAAACTCCAAATATACAGCAGCAGGCGTCAGTGTTGGGATCGAACCCACGACCTCCTGTAGACCAGGCGAGGTAGTTAACATCTCATAGCCACCGTGATGATGATGATGAGAGAGACAGGCAAACTCCAAATACACAACAGGCATCGTCAGAGTTGGGATCAAACCCACGACCTCCTGTATACCCGGCGAGGGAGTTTTCCCTGCACATTTAGTAACCAACATCACGCGTTTTTGAGTATTTGGCTGATGTAGTGAATGCCCACAGGATGATAATGCGCTCCGTTGAGAGCCAGGTCGCTTCTTTAAAAAAAGCTACACACAGCTCAGTGGGATCCTTGGCTGGTAAAAACAATACAAATAGTGCAGTAGTTTAGATAAGACCGAAGTGCAGTGAAATGAGAGAGATAGCGCGGTGTGCAAGAACAATTGTTGACGTGGTGTGTGCCTAATACAGGTTTATTTGGGGTTAGATCGCGTAAATGTGTAAATGTGTCGTGAAACCCGCCACCACCCGACACAGCCAATTAGAAAGATGTGTCACGTAAACAGAACGTGCCAATTCGTTACTCGCACAGCAACGCCGGTTGTGTGTAGGAGAGCTTTGTTAACGTGACAACCCTCACTCATTGTCTGTGTCGGGTGGCGGCGGATTTAACGACACATCTTTATAGTTACGCGATCTACCCCCCCCCCCACAAAACACTTTGTTACGGATATTGCTGTCTCGTTATGCCTATTTGTGAGATTGTATTACATTATACTGGTAGGAACCTCCTGGTTACACCAGCCCACAGGGGATTATTGTGTCCGTCCGTCCGTCGTGCATCAAAACATGTGAGGGGTGGGGCTGGGTGGAGAGGAAAGGGTGGGGAGGGTGGGGCTGGATGGGGGGTGGGAGGGGGTGGGCTGGGAGGGGTGGGGCTGGGGCTGGGTGGAGAGGGGCTGGGTGGGGAGGGGCTGGGTGGGGGGTGGGGCTGGGTGGGAGGGGGGTGGAGGGATGGGGCTGGGTGGGGAGGGGTGGGGCTGGGTGGGGGGTGGGGCTGGGTGGGAGGGGGGTGGAGGGATGGGGCTGGGAGGGGAGGGGCTGGGAGGGGAGGGGCTGGGGCTGGGTGGGGAGGGGCTGGGTGGAGAGGGGCTGGGTGGGGAGGGTGGAGCTGGGTGGGAGGGGGGTGGAGGGGTGGGGCTGGGTGGGGAGGGGCTGGTCACCCCCTGGTGCCCTTATAAAACTCAACGTTTAACCTGCTCACGCCGGCTTGTGCCCGCCCTCACAGTCGGGCATATTTGCGGAATACACCACGCCGCCGTTGACCCTGCAGGCCATTGACCGAGCAACCCGACGTTCCTAGCAGCTCCCTCCGCAGGAGGAATGTGTTCATCCCACTCCTCTCTCTCTTTATTCGCGAGTCCTGGGGCCCCTTTTGCAGCGACTTTCGTGACTTATTTTTGCTGTCTTCGCTTTGTGCCCAGCACCGCCACCCCGAGCACTTTTTCCCGACATCCGAACGACGCAGACGTCAATAGACACTGTGAACAGGTTTCTAAAGTCTCTCATCTGCGTTGCTTTACTGATTCACTCGGACCGGAGACTTTGCAAAGCTTGTGCGCAGCGGAGGGCAGCGCCGTGTAAGTGCACATATCGGTGAAGTATGGTCACATATCGGTGAAGTATGGTCACATATCGGTGAAGTATGGTCACATATCGGTGAAGTATGGTCACATATCGGTGAAGTATGGTACATATTGCCACCACCACCACAACGCATACAACCACGACTACGGGCGTGGGCGGCCTTCATCCAGCAGTTGATTGATCATGTCTGATTGACAGTCTACAATACAGTCTATATAGTGTACAATACAGTCTATATATATATAAAACAGTGTACAATGCAGTCTATATAACAGTGTACAATACAGTCTATATAGCAATACAGTCTATATACACTGTACAATACAGTCTATATATATAAGTGTACAATGCAGTCTATATAACTGCACAATACAGTCTATATACAGCATACAATACAGTATATATAACAAGACAGTCTATATACAGTGTACATTACAGTCTATATAACAATACAGTCCATATAACAGTACAGTCTATATATAACAGTGTACAATGCAGTCTATATAACAGTGTACAATGATGTCTATATAACAATACAGTCTATATATATAACAGTGTACAATGCAGTATATATAACAATACAGTCTATATAAGTGTACAATACAGTCTATAAGTTAACCACCGCCAAAAGACAGTAATGACACGTAAATGTTGTATTTTTTACAAAACGATCGCTTACGATTCGTTAATGTTTGATATTTGATTCGTAGTGCGTTTAAATTGTATAAAGTTATATGAATAAATACCGCGCGTTGCTATGGTGACGGTACAGTATACTGTACAGCCTCGCGACACAGACCACGCAAACTTACACTAAATTAACGTCTATTTTGTTTAAAGATATATAAATTAACATTTTTCTCACACAAAATTACAACTGTACGCAGTGCCGAGCGCGCAGTGTTGAGTACAGTGGTGGTGCATGGGGCCAGCGTTGACGCGAGGATTTTGGCCTTTGCAGGTTATAAACTTAGCAAGCTGCTAAGTTAGCAAGCTGCTAAGTTTATAACCTCGCGGTTGCTATTGTGTTTGTCTTCTCTGCAAGTTTGTCTATTTTAATGTGTTTCGTTTGATTTCCGCGTGGTGCAAAGACGACACCGCCACGACCGTGTTCGCGTGCCGTCTTGCCACTGTATGTGGGCATTGCCACCCGTCTCGTATTTTGCGGAACGCTTCTAAGCGTCCCCATTACTTTTAAGTAGGAACCCACTGTTTCCACCAGCCCACAGGGGATTATTGTGTCTGTCCGTCGTGCAGGGAGGGGCTGGCTGGGTGGGGCTGGGTGGAGAGGGGTGGGTGCGGAGGGGCTGGTCACCCCGTGGTGCCCTTATTAAACTCAACGTTTAACCTACTCACGCCGGCTTGTGCCCACCCTCACAGTCGGCCATATTTGCGGAATACACCACGCCGCCGTTGACCCTGCAGGCCATTGACCGAGCAACCCGACGTTCCTACCAGCTCCCTCCGCAGGAGGAATGTGTTCCACTGTGATGCTGGTGTACCATTGCCATACTTCACCACGCTGGGTGCCCCATGCACACACATTCTTATAGGCTACCTTAAATGTTAAATATATATCAGATGCGACATTTTGGGCAATGGGCCTTGTGCACCACTGCCAACGCTGCGTGTTGGCAACGGAGGGCAGTGAATGGAAGTCCACTGCTTTACTTGTACTATACGTCTTTATACACCGACGCGTCTGTAGGCTCTCATCCAGCAGTGGATTGGCATAGGGATGTACAGTCTACAGGTAGTGTATGCACTACAACGCATATCATTGTGAAGCTCCTCGCTGAGACTCACGGCTCGTTTTCAGCAAGGGTTTGTGCATTTTGGGCGCCGGGTCACGCAATTCCTGTTGTGAAATAAACCCAAGCGGAGGGTAGGTGAATTTTAAATAATTGTCCATCAGTTAAATCCTCTGTAACAGCAGGTGTGGGTGAAGTATGTCCAAACAGCCTCCACGAGTTTAACACGAAGGCTTTCGCGACCAATATTATTCATAATCAACGTTTTTGGGTTAGATCGCGTTATTTATAAATGTGTCGTAACCCTCCACCACCCGACACGGCCAATCAGCAAAAAAGTGTCACGTTGACAAAAGACAAATAGTTCACTACTTTAGCCCACTGGTGTGTTGAAGCGTGAATCCACAACATTTATATTTTTTGAGTACGACGTTTCGCTGGTATTTAAATCCAGCATCATCGGGCAATTCGCAAGAATGGTGATGCCCTCACTTGCTCCCGGTCTTAAATAGAGCAGCAGCAGGGTGACGTCATCATTTAACTCACGAGCGGCACGGTGTGGGGGAGGAATTAATCCAGCAGTGGATTGACAACAATTCCCAGTCTCTGACCTGGCCATTAATGGGTGACCGGGGAGAGAGCCAGGGGACAGACACCCAGACCTAGGGCTAATAAAGCCACGAGGTCAGCATTGCTGCTAAGTGTCTCTGACCTGGCCATTATGAAGCAGTATACTCCACCTCAAAGACAGCTTCAAAATAAATAAATCCAACCCATAAAGCCAAAAATACATTTGGGTTGTTTAAATAACATAAAGCGGGCATTGTTATGTTAACTCTTTGTCATCTTCATAACAATAATGATCTTGATTTGAAGCTTTCGTGACTGCAGCAATCCATACTTTGGTTCTTTCGGTAAAGTCACGTAGATAGAAAAAATAATGAAAAGAACACGACGTTTTGGTGGCAACAATTTCAATCATTGGAAGGACGTGATAAACCACGTCAAGTTTTAACTGCTGTGATTTTCACTCACCCACCCGTGCTGTTTTCGTTTACTAATTCAAGCTCATTGACATGCTAATTTCTCCAGCCCCCACCCGTCCCTGCACGCCACAACCCCCCCCTCCCGTGCCTATATAAAGCCACAACAGCAGATCATTCTTTCTCACCTGATGACGGACGCTTGTGTTGCGACCGAAACGTTGTGTTCTTTTATTATTTTTTTCTATCTACGTGACTTTACCGAAAGAACCAGAGAGTAACAATAAAGATGTTGGGATTTATATAGCGTTGTCGTCCATTCCGTGCAAATTGCATCTCGCAGTTGCTGGGGAACCGCAGGCAAGCTGGAAGGCAGCAGCCAGGCGGTGACCTGGCGCTATCAACAACTGCCCAAGCTCTGCAGTGCTCTTTTTATCAAGATGTTTTCAGGCAATAATTGGAAAAGTTCATGCTTTTTGCCACCTTTGCTCGTGCTACTTCACGAATCGGCCCCATCGTTGTGTGCATTGTCTCCTTTGATCCTGCAGAGTCTCGAAGGTGCAAAGTTCAGGGGGCAGCTGCTGATATGCGGAGCCACCAACTGGGATCTGGTTGGGCGGCGGGAAGTGCCTAAGCAACAAGGTCTCCCAGATGCTCCCCCCCTCACCTTCACCCCCCCCCCCCAAACCAACCACACTTTCACATCTGATTCTCCATTTCCACTAATGGGGGGCTCTTGTTCACTGCAAGGGACTGGAAAAATCCCTCTTCCTTAAATATATCAAGAACCGCTGGAAGGCAGCTGTGTCAACTGTACTTGTGAGTCCTAACGAGAGCGAAACCAGTCTACAGTTGTCTTTGTTTCACTGCTGCTGACTGGAATGGACACATTTTCTCAACTCATTTGGTCGGTGATGTAAAACCACAAAATGGTCACACGTTCAGTTATTTTGAGCCGGTGGTCTAGGCTCTAGAGCTTTTGCACATTGAATGTTGCACACCTCTGTGTGTTGTTAAATAGACACATTTAAGTGTGTCTGTGTGTGCTGACGAGGAGCTGGTGCATCTGCCAGTCATCTCAGTCAACCCATGGCACCTGCTGGGTCTGTCCCGTGACCCCCTGTCACGTGGCCTCAAAGTGCACCTGGCCTGGCACAGGCACCGTGGTGACATTACTGTCACTTAGTGGCGAATGGCGTGTGTTGGTATATTGGTGTTGGTGCGAGGAGCTGGTAACCCTGCCACGTTAAATTCAGTGACCAACGGACTAGGGAGAGAACATCTTAATTCAAAATAAGCATGCACTGAGGGGACGAGCGTCCATCGTATTCCCCGGCCCAACCCAAATCGGTGGAGCAGGAGACTGACACCACATTCTCGGGGAGTCGCCAGAAGCAATAGGCAATTTCTAGAGCAGGCCACATGGAATTTCAGATTGCTCGCTGGTGAGGAGAGGTCGTGTTCTTCCTCTGTTGGGAGCTAGATTGTTACTGCCTAGACCTCTGTGGGAGGCAAGGAGGTCTGGTGGATTGGTTCTGACTAATAGAATAACACAAGAGGTGAATAGTCCTCTACACAGGGCAAAATGCAATGCAGCAACAGTGAGTAGCTCTTCTGAATAAAATAATGAGGGTATCAGAGTTTGGTGTTGGGATATGGGAAGCTGTGAGTCCTGAGCCAATGCAGACTTCCTTCCCCATCAACAGGAGGTGAGCAATGGTGGTCAATAAATCTTTATTATTACGTGCCAATATTGCCCTCAATAAAGTAGGCATCGGTGCACATTACAGCAGAAATGGAACGGTCCAGGGGCACTAGATGAATATTTGAAGAGGGATGAATCAGATGCCTTCTATGACCTCTTGTCCCAGGTGTTGGCTAAAGTGGCCCTTCGGAATACAGTCATCTTATTAGGTGACTTTAATGCTCGACCGGGTCATGACACGAGCACTAGGGGTGAGATTGATTGCAAGGCATGGGTCAGATCAGTTCAACGATAATGTTAGCAGGCTGATAGATTTCTGTGCAGTCCATGGGCTTGTAATGGCTAACATATTGTGTAATTGGATGTATGTTGGATCACACCAAGAAAAAACTACTGGACTGTGTAGTGGCTCATGGCCAACAGCGGCGAATATTTGAACCGGTGCTGGGCCTTCCCTGGGTTGACTCAGCCTTAAATGAATAACTGGTGTGATGTGTAAGCATCAGCACTGGGGAGACAAAGGTGGTCCGGCATGGTGTTGGCCACACCATCCCCTCAAGTGCCGTGCCAGCCTTCAGAGGTGTTTGCCGCTAACAGCTCTCGCCCCAACAGCCCGTTAAAGGCGACACAGAGAATCTTTGACTTTGTTAAGTATACGAATGTTTGTGTCTGTATCTACCGGCTGTCTATGTGTATTATACGAGTGTCTGTGCGTGCTTCAGCATGTTTTCCTCTGTGTCTGCGAGTATATAGCTGTATGAGTCTGTTTACATCTTGGTTTTTGCAGCTGCATTCCGGAATTTGGGCCAGAACCTGTGGGCCCCTCACCGCTACGGAAGTCTCCGTGACATTGCTGTGAGCCGTGTCATCACGGGCCCGTGTGCAGCTCACAGCCTCCTCATCTCCACACGAGGGCTCGTGTACAGTTGGGGTGACGAGCACACGTGTGACATACACAAAGACAAAGATCCCTCCCGTATAGCCTTCACAGACTGTTGGGGCAAGTGCTGTTAGCGAGCACCTATAAAGGCCGGCACAGCACGCGAGGGGGGTGGGTGGCTAGCAACATGCACGAACGCCTTTGTCTCCCGAGTGGCGATGTTTACACACCGCACCAGGTACTCAATTGAGGCTGAGTCGATCTAGGGGAGACCCAGTACTGGTTCAGATAATCATCACTGGTGTTGGCCATGAGCAGGAATCAAATTCGGGTCACTGGGTTCGTAGTGCAGTACGCTAACCACTACACACACACACTCGTACAGTTATAGATATTCACAAATCCACACGGATACAAAGGCACTTTTACGCACAGACTTAGACATAATGCACTGCATGCATGCAGGCGCACATGCATTGTTGGGATGAGTTTTAGAGGAAAACATTTCTAATTTCGCAATTACGAGGACAATTAAATATATTTTTCAGAACATCATTTTGCATTCATGTAAAATGTCTTTGTACTAACAACAGTGACATCACCTTTACTAAAAAAAAGCACAAAAGTGGCGGCATATTAGTGACGTCACTTCAGGTTTCTCAGATTAATCTGAATCGATGTAAAATTTCATATCTAGGCCTTATTTTGAATTTTGTTTATATTCACAGTAGTCTCTCGATTATCAATGCTAATGTCAGAGAGGATGGACACAGATAATTCAACATCGTGGATAATCAAAAATATAAATTTTCCGTGGATGTCTATGCCAAAAAACCACTAACATAGGTAAAGTTAATAAAATACTCTTTCTATTTATAACAAATACGAACGATCGATGGACCGATCGATGCGCGTGCACGGTAATAACACTTTCCTGCTCCCGCACAGAAGACTCATGCCCATTAAGTGGATGACAGCAGCAGAACCATGCCAATCAGAATCACGTGGATTTCGGATTAACCGGAGCAACATATTTGTTCAGTTAAAGCACGTGACTTGTAATTAACGTTTCCTGGAATAACAATGTATAACTTTTTAGATTATTAATTTGGGCGTAAGGGAGAATCCACGAGTTATTCATTTATGTCAAAATTTCATGTGCGCGGTTAATCAGCAAATCGGATAATCCGCACGCGGATAATCGAGATTCTACTTTATATTAAAAAATCAGGAGCAAATTCCTAGTAATAATAGTGAAATACTTCAAATCTTATTATGATTACACTTATTTAGCCAGGAAAGCCTCACTCAGTCTGAATACTTGTTCAAGAGGGTCCTGCCAATTTTTACGCAGAAGGGGATGATGATGTTTGCTGTGTAATCCTAATTGAGTAATTTTCCGGTATTTTGTTCAATATTGGGATGTTTCGTCAGCAATGGGTTACATTGTATGTTATTTTAGCCACTCCAACAGCCTGTGTGTCTTTAGAGAAGGACCTTTGTCTATTTTGTGTGTGTGTGCGCACGCATCTAAGTGCTCGCTAACAGCACTCGCCCCAACAGTATGTTAAAGGTTTTAGGGGGGATCTTGTGTGCCCCATGGGGGAGCGGTAGTGTAGCGATTAACACACTGCACTATGCATCTGGTAACCTGAGTTCTGTTCCCGTTCAAGACCAATACCAGTGCAGAATATTTGAACTGGTTCAGGGCCTCCCCTAGGTCACCTCAGCCTAAAATAAGTATCTGGTACGGTAGGTAAACATGAGCACTGGGGAGACAAAGGCAGTCGGGCATGGTACTAGCCACCCATCCCTTGTGCACCATGCCAGCCTTCATAGGTGCTCGCTAACAGCACTTGTCCCCAACAGCCTGTTAAAGCTATACGGGGATCTCTGTATTTACCTTTGCAGGGCGGGGAGAGAAAGGGCAGCTGGGTCACGGAGACACATGCCGTGTGGACGTCCCTCGAATCATCGACACGCTCAAGGAGTGCGTGATCGTGGACGGGGCTTGTGGGAGGAGTCACACGCTGTGTCTCACAGGTGAGCTCACCTGTGCTCTCACATCCTCACCACCTCACCTGTGAGTGCAGTTAAAAGCCAACGGATCCCTGTCAGGTTAGTCACGTGTCCCCGTCGTGCGGCAGGTCACCCGCTGGTAACATTGCGGTAACAACCATTGAATTGTTACACGCCCACCCTCCTCTCCGACCCCGCCCCTGGTTGTGAAACTCCCCACTGGTGCTCCCCCCTCTGCCCCCCCCTCTCTGCCCACCCCTCTCTGCCCACTCCCTCTCTGCTCCTCAGCTGTGGAATTCCCCACTGGTGCCCCCGCCTCTGCCCCCCATCTCTGCCCACCCCTCTCTGCCCACTCCCTCTCTTGCCCCCCCTCTCTGCCCACCCCTCTCTGCCCACTCCCTCTCTGCCCCCCCTCTCTGCCCACTCCCTCTCTGCCCACTCCCTCTCTGCCCCCCCAGCTATGGAATTCCTCACTGGTGCCCCCCCTCTCTGCCCCCCCACCCCCCCCCCCAGCTGTGGAACTCCCTACCGTCAACCCATACGGTTTACCTCGTATTCTTGTACAGGGAAATTGAGTTTTCAGGTCCATACTGCGTACAGCTGTTTCAATACGGGCAAAGAAAAATCGATCTTAAAAGTCTATTTTTTGTGTTTCTCTCTTGTGATGGGACTTTGTAGGACGAATGTTGACATTTATAAGGGCACGGGGTAACCAATAAGGTCTGAGTTGGTCTGTAATAAGGGGTTGTCAGGTATGCTCCTAAGTCCCAACTAAAACACATTTTAAAGAAATCAAAAAGATTCCTTATATTTGGCATTGCACCTCTCTGGCCCAATTTCTATTCCCACCAAATTCGTTATTATCTTCGTCCTTTTCACGCACGGCACCTTGACACATTGTGAAAGACGCCCGATAAAGTGCATACTATGATTTTTACGCTGCCGGGTGGACAAAGGCAGACAAATAAAAAACATTTAAAATAGAAACTTGCCCCATTGGTCAACTGCCGTGCCGAGATATTGGACCACACCAGCTACATATCGATTAAATGCAAGTCCAGCTTTCTGACCATTTCTTCACTGTGGTAGCATCTCCTCTTTCCTGAGTAATTATCACACGAAAAAACCCTTGAGATGTTCTGCATGGGAGGCACTGTATTCATAGTAAATGGTGATGCTAATGCTGGTGATGACGACAACGATGATGATGGTGATGATGATGATCCGCTGGCGTGACCTCAGACACGGGGACCGTGTATGCGTTTGGAGAAAACCGTCTTGGGCAGCTGGGTCTGGGAAACCAAACGGATGCCGTGCCAAGCCCAACGCAGGTAACGTCAGCACTTTACATTTATAAGTGTGTGCGTGTGTGCGTGTTTTGGCACATGCCCAACCACCACATGCCTAAGGAGCTTCTGTTTGACCAGATAGAGGGAGCTAAACGAGCACGACACGGGCTAGAGAAGAGATGGACTGATGCGGTATGGGAGGATGTGGAGCTGAGTGGACTTGCTGTCAAGATCGGCCTCGATGGAGGAGGCTCGTGAAGGACGCTGCTGGACAGTTGGAGGCAGTCGCCCTCTAACAATAACGGAGGGCAGAGAAATGATGCTCACAACATCGAGAGGAATTTCGGGTGGCTAAAACGCAGCAAGTTGGCACAGTAGGGGGCACAGCTGGTTCATCTGCCGGTCATCTCAGTCAACCCACGGCACCTGGGTCTGTTCCGTGGCCTCCTGTTAGCGAGCCTTGGACACTTCACATGGCTTCAAAGTGCACCTGGCTTGATACAGGCGCCTGTGGTAACGTCACCGCCACTTAGAGGCGAATGGTGGCTGTTGTTGGCACAGTGGGGAGTACAGTTGGTGCATCTGTCGTGCCATCTCAGTAAATCCATAACACCGGGATCTGTCCCGTGACCTCCTGGGTCTGTCCAGTGATCTCCTGCCAGGAAGCCTTCCACGCTAGACGTGACCTTGAAGTGCATGTAGCCTGGCACAAGCGCTGTGGTGAAATTACCGCCACTTGGTGGGAAATGGTGTTGTATATTATCATTATTAATAATAATAGATTTTTGGGTGATGCCAGGCAATAATCTGACTAAATTGTGTAGTAAAGACCCTCCACCACCCTACGCGGCCAAGAAAATGTAATTGTCGAATGTACAAGTGTTTAGTATGCCAATTATTATCGTTTCAGATCACCGGCAAGTGTAATAACACTCTCACAGGCAAATGTAGTAATCGGGTATGAGGTGTCGTTTAACTGCACTGGTCATGATTAGGACAAGATTCAGGATTGTATTGTGACTTCCTGGCTTCTGACTTCCTGGATGCTGGGTGGTGGAGGGTTCTTAATGACACAAATATGGCAAGACACAAATATGGCCTCGTGCAAAAATATATTCTAAAACTGCACATTGTTTCATGTTTTCCACTCTTGACTTATTCTGACTTCCCAGGCCCTGTCACAGTGAGGTTTGATGTACTTGATCTTTACAATGTACTACTATTTAAACACATTCCTGCGGAGGGAGCTGGTAGTAACGTTGGGTTGCTCGGTCAATGGCCAGGGTCAACGGCGGCGTGGTGTATTCCGCAAATATGGCCGACTGAGGGCGGATACAAGCCGGCGTGAGTAGGTTAAACGTTGAGTTTTATAAGGGCACCACGGGGTGACCAGCCCCTCCCCTCCCCACCCAGCCCCACCCCTCCCACCCCCCACCTAGCCCCACCCTCCCCACCCAGCTCCTCCCCACCATCCCCACCCAGCCCCTCCCCACCCTCCCCTCTCCATCCAGCCCCACCCTCCCCACCCAGCCCTTCCCCACCCTCCCCTCCCCACCCAGCCCCTCCCTCCCCACCCAGCCCCTCCCTGCACGGCGGATGGACGGACACAATTATCCCCTGTGGGCTGGTGTAACCAGAGGTTTCTACCAGTACTATTGAGTATATTACCATGTAAAGCCCACTGCGCAGTATAGCTCTTTTTCAGAAGTGACCTGGTCTCAAAAGATAGCTCAACGAAGTGGCTTATAATGTAGAAACTTATAGCAGCCACATTTCTTGAAACGCACGTTGATTTTAAGTGTGGAGGGAAAAATCAGAACGCCTAAATAAAAATCCACATCACCATAGGGAGAACATGCAAACTCCAAATATACAGCAGCAGGCATCAGGGTCGGGATCAAACCCACGACCTCCTGTAGACCAAGCGATGTAATTCACATCTAGCCACTGGGGCGCCCTGTATTGATAATATGAGTAGAGAGATGCAGTGGGTTCGATCCCGACCCTGTGATTTAGAAGTAAGCGTCTATACAAAAAATTAAGAAGCTGTTAAAGTGCGTGTGACAAGGTCCCATCCGTGAACAATACAGGAAAATGATTGTTAGACAATGGGTGCGAACGGTTAACTTCCTTTCCCCTGCCACTCATCCCCCTGCATCCCCCCGCCCCCCCTACCCACCCCCCCTGGCCCCCGCCGCGTGCAGATAGTCTACAGCGGGAGGCAGGTTGTGAAGGTGGCTTGCGGTGCGGAGTTTAGCGTCTTCATCGACTGCGACGGGAATCTCTTCTCCTTCGGCTGCCCAGAGTACGGACAGCTCGGTACGGCCACGCCACAAGTGGGGATCATTGCGGCACTCCCTGGGCTCTTACCGGCAGCTCAGTTCACTTAAGTTTATTTTGAAGTACCCTGTGAACTAAGAAGCTCTCGTTGAATCGGGTTTCATCAGCAAAAAGCATCGGTTCCCTGCCACGCATAAGATAATGGTCGCAAGGAAAATGGCAATAAAAACAAATACGTGAGAAAAAAATGGCAAAAAATAACGTAACGTAGCATCCTACCAACATGCCAACCGAGACGCTGCGGTTGTAACGGTTATCACGCCGGACTTACGATCCAGAGATCACCGGTTCAGGTGTAAACGATGCCGCAAAGTTTATGCAAATCCTCAACCCCTCAATCCCCCAACGCTTCTATCCACCCGCAATGGGCCCACCACGTTTAGGCGGCGGCGGTAGTGGGGTAAAGCGTGGGGCACTCCCAGCCTCTTACAAGACGCGTGGCCAGCGTGGAAGAGTAGGCCAAAACACCCTCTCGAGTGGCTGTTTATAGTTGCCCCTACTACCAGCAGTGCTCCACTTTCATATGTGTACGTGGAGGTCAGCCTATGACCGTATCACTCGGGATGCAGTCAATCTCGTCAGATTCTCAGAAGCTAAGCTGGCTTGAGCCTGGATAGGGCTTGGTTGAGCGATTGCAATGAACACAACTGGTGGACTTTTTTTCTTCCCAGGGGGCGAAAAATCTGTTGTTGCATTATACTTCTACGCTATCACGTCTATGTTGACTTCACCTACCTGCACTGACCAGCGCAGTGAAGTATGGTCAAATTACTCCCACGTCACGTGTGGCCCTCATCCAGCAGTGGCTTTATAAATCACTGTGAGTGTAAATGTACACATATGGTACAGTGCCAAAATGTCACTCAAAGTAATTAAGTGCCCCAATATATCAGTGTCTTCATACTGTGCGTGTGTGTTACCGATGGTTGGAGCAGGTCGTGTAGCAGTTAGCGTGCTGCACTACCAACTCGGCGACCCGAGTCCAATCCCGCTCACGGCCAACACCAGTGATGATTATCTGAACCGGTCCTGGGCCTCCCCTAGGTCGACTCAGCCTCAAATTAGTACCTGGTGCGATGTGTAAAACATTTCCACTAGGTAGACAAAGGCAGCCGAGCGTGGTGCTGGCCACCTACCCCCTCGTGTGCCCTTTTGGCCTCCATAGGTGCTCGCAAACAGTACTTGCCCCAACAGTCTGTTAAGGCTAGATGGGGAATCTTTGTCTTTGTTACCCATGGCTGGAACGGTGGTGCAGTGGTTAGTGCACTGCACTTTTTCCTGAATTCGATTCCTGACCACTGCTAATATCAGTGGCCAATGACATCTCAACTTGTCTTGGGACTCCCCAACGCGGTGGTGAGATGATAAATCCCTCACCCGGAGGTCGTGGGTTCGATCCCAACCCTGACATCTGTATATTTGGAGTTTGCATGTTCTCCCCATGGTCATGTAGATTTTTTTCCGGGTCCTCAGTTTTTTCCCTCCACTTTTAGAAACAATTATTTTGAGTATTTTTGGCTACTATAAATTTCCACGTGATGCTAAGCCACTTCGTTGCGCTATCATTTGTGGTCAGGTGAAAAAGAGCGATATCGCTCAGGGGACCTTGCCTGGAAATATAAAACATAATTTCATTGTTTTAGATCAACTCAGCCTCATCATGAACCTGGCCACACCATTCCATATTTCTTAGGTTCTCGATAAATATCACTCTGCCCTCCAGCGGTGCTCGTGGTTACAAGAGGGATCTTCGTCTCTGTGTTCAGGCCACAACACAGATGGGCGCTACATCGTGCGGGCGCAGAGGATAGAGTTTGTGTGCGAGCTCGCTCCGCGTCGACTGGCGAGATTCATCGAGAAAACGCGCGATGGGCAGGTGCTCACTGTGCGGGGCGTGGTGATACGAGACGTGGCATGTGGGGCCAACCATACGGTACGTGTGTGTGCGTGTCCCGCTCATGGCCAACACTGGTAACGATTATCTGAATTGGTCCTGGGCCTCCCCTAGGACAGCCTCAAATTAGTACATGCGGTGTGTAAACTTCGTCACTGGGGAGATAAAGATGGTTGGGCGTGGTGCTGGCCAACCACCACCTCGTGTGCCGTGCCGGCCTTCAAAGGTGCTCACTAACAGCACTTGCCCCAACATTCTGTTAAGGCTATACAGGGAATCGTTGTCTTTATGTGCATGATTTACCAGTTCATGACCAGCTCAGATTTGGCAGTGGAGGTGTCACATAAAATCATTCGAGCAGCAGTGTCTATTCATCGGTTGTCTAATGCTGTGTGGCAGCTGCCTGGCCTGTCGCTCGACACGAAGCTTCTGGTCTTCTCGGCCATAGTCATGCCCTCCCTTCTCTATGCTTGCGAGACGCGGACCCCTTTACAGAAACATCTGTGCCAGTTTGAAACATTCAGGGCAGGCTTGCCTACGATCCATCCTGGGTGTAACCAGGGTGTAACCAGGATGGATTGTGTGTCTCAACAGTGAACTCCTCCAGCAGGCGAGGATACATTGGCTTGGTCATGTAGCCCGCATGCCCAGTCACGACATTTCCTAAGCAGCTTCTGTTTTGCTGGATAGAGGTGGCGAAACGGTTTTGGCGTGGGCAAGAGAAGAGATGGGCTGATGCGGTATGGGACATTTTGGAGCTGATTGCACTTGCCGATAACCGGCACCAGTGGTGTTCAGATTGGCCACCGTGGAGGAGGCTCGCAAAATATGTCACGAGGCAGTCGGAGGCATTCGCCCTCTACTAACGAAAGAGGATGGAGGTTGTGATCTGCTAACCTAGTATACACACTTGTTTGTACTTAGACCATTAGGGGTCGACCCTAATGCATGCACTGCGTACGCGCAGATCGCGCTGGACACGCGGGGCCGCGTGTTCACGTGGGGTTTCGGAGGCTACGGCCGCCTGGGCCACGCCGAGCAGAAGGACGAGCTGCTCCCGCGCCTCGTCAAACTGCTCGACCGGCCGGCGCCCGCAGTCAACTCGGTGCGCGCCGGCTACTCCTGCACCTTCGCCATCAACGTCGTGGGTGAGGGCTGGCGGTTTGACGGACGCGGCGGCAGTAACGGCGGTTGCAGTGGTTCCCCGTGCGCCATCCCGCCGGCTGAGTGTCTTCGCACTCGCCGGTCGTCCTTGAGTGATGACGGTTGATGGTTCAGGACACCGGTGGTTTTACGGCGACTATTCTGAGCATTTAAATAATGGTTCTGAACTACCGTGTTAAACGATGATCATTCTGAACAGAGGTCGTACTGTGCAGTCCTGAACAATTCTGAATGACGGATCTGAACAAAAGAACTTCTGTACTCCCGTTATCCATAATGATGATTCCGGTGAATGATTTTGAATAGCGGCGGTGGTGAACTGCGATGGTTGTTAAACCGTCTCACGCTTGTGAACACTGCCTGCAGGAACGCTTTACTTCTGGGGCTCCACCAACACGTCGCGTGACCCGACCATGTACCCCAAGGCCGTCCACGACCTGTGTGGCACCCACGTGCGCAGCCTCGCATGCGGGTGAGGCTCACTCGCTCACTCGCCCGTCTGCCCGCTCGATCGCTTGTTCCACACTCTCGCTCGCTCGAGCAACCAACTTGCTCAACTACTCCCTCATTTGCTCACTCATTAAACACATGCTCATCACTCAATTGCCTACTCCACAAAACGACACTCCCCCCCCCCGTTACCCAATCACCCGCTGAAAATGGATCGCACGCATCGTCACTAAATGGCGTGCTCGCTCATTCACTCGCTGAAACGTTCGCTCCGTCCAAAAACCGCACGCACAATCTCTCACTCGCTCGCTCGCTCAAACAGCGTGCGCACACACGTGAACACCTGTACATGCTTGCCTGTGCATGCATACCTGTGCGTGCTTGCCTCTGTGTGTGTCCGTGCATCAGTAAAAGCAGCATCCTCATCACATCAGATGACAGCACCATGAGCTGGGGCCCATGGCCAACGTACGGAGAATTGGTGAGGCCCTTCCCACTATGTTAAATGTGCACACACACACGCACGTATACACAAATTGCTCCATTGAGATTCTGCGCGATAATCATTGCCAGACCAATACCAATTTGCAGCCCCGGTGTAGAGTCAACTGATGCCCACAAAGGGGCAGCTGCCACTAGGGGGGTGCCACCATTTTGAAATGCGTTGAGACGGTGAAGTCACTCGTTGCATGTGAAGCGTTCTGAGATGCTCCAGCATCTCATTACCACGTACGGCCCTTTTAGTCAGTCCACTCCTAGGTGAGCGCCTTCCCTTGTCCCTATGGATCGCGGGGGGTTACTTTATCACAAATCAGTGTGGGTTGTTGATGGTCAGTGTGGGTTGGCGAACGTGGGGAGTGCAGGGCCGGAAGCATGTAAGTACAGTACAGCAAATGGGTTTTTTGCAGCACCGCTCTCAGCTGCCCACCAACATAGTCCAACAAGCCACCTGTGGCACGCTGTTTGTTTTTTTGTGGTCGTCCGTGTGAGCGCATCCAAAAGACGTGGAGACTCGGACCCAAGCTCTTATTTGAGCCGGGCACGGCTCTATTGAGCCCAAGCATGACCACAGCATGACCACAGCCCAAGGCCTGCGACGGCGACTGCAGTTGCTAGGAAACGGCGCAACTCTCTTCGGACGACGACACGGGTTCCTTAGCATCCGCGTGTGTGGCAGACGGCGCACGTTATTTTTACGGTTTGTACGCGCGTTTGCAGGTAATAGCCGGGGGTGGCCAGCCGGATTCGAATCGCGAAACTTCGCGCCAAGCGGCGAACCGCGCCACCACTACGCTGGGCCGCCCACCGTAAGCGAGCGATCTAAGGGCGGCATTTCCTGCTCCTGCGGGCCGGCGCAGGAGCACTCTTGCTCCCATAGCGGCCACAGCGTCTGCGTTTCGCTCCCTCGTTACCCCGCTTGTTGGTTTCTGTTGTGTTGCGCGCAGGGCTACGGCGAGGGAAAGCAACGCTCCTCCTCCGTGCCCCAGGAGCTCAAGAAGCTGAGTGGCATCCACATTCACGAGGTGACTCCCCTCACAGCTCATGGCTACAACACTGGCAGGCGTTCGATGACAACAATACCGTTTACCTCTTCTCTCTTATCACCCACTTTCTTCTTCTGCCCTCCATTTTTTGCTGCCCCTCCGCTACCATTTCATGGTCCTGGTACAGATGGACCAATATAACAGGGAGTGGGGTTGGGGGACGTACAAACTCCACACGCAGAAAGGCGCCCTGAGTCGTGAATCGAACCCAGGCTCTTCTTTGCTGCGAGCGTTGCCGCTGCACCGCCGCCCCGCCACTGGAACACGACACGACACATCCACCGCTAGGCCTTTTTGACAATCCGCTGCTGGATGGTGGCCTCCCCATGTCGTCGTGAAGGGGTCGTGGGGGGGGATCTGATCACACTTTACCACGCTGGTCAGTGCGGGGTTGGTAAAAGCATGGAGCAAAGCTGTGTGAGCATAGAAGTACAGTACAACGATGATTTTTTTTTCTATACTGCCTTCTGCTGTAGTCGCGTAGGCTATAACAACCTGTTGTGCACAGTGGTCACCCATCCAAGTGCTATCCAGGCGCAAAACCTGCTTAGCTTCGAAGATCTGACAACCATATCATTTCAGGTAAATTGGAATATGATTGGAGATACACATTCAGGCAATTTTTAATGAATACTTTCCAACTAAAATTGAGAGCATTAATGCATTAGCTCTGTCCATAATAACTCTGGACAAGATGGTCCAATATAATTGAAACTCCAGGACAGTGTTCTTCATTGCAAGGCCTGCGGGCCACTGGCGGCCTTTAGTGCGGCCCTTCTGAAAAATACACAAATAGTGAAAACAACCCCCCCCCATCATCATCGTGCTGCTGTCAAACCCTCAATGGTTTCAAATAATGTGTGTAGCGGACCTCACACTGATGATGTCTTATCGGCGAAAGTGGCCCCCTCCCCGCCTCTGAACATTAGTGAAGAACACCGCTCTAGCATAAAGTTGTGTTGCCTTTTAGGGTGCCACCCTATAGAAAACTGGGCCAGATTAATGCAACGGTTGCCCTAAAAACAGCGTCGGCGCCCCAGTTTCGCCGCCTCTGCTGCCCTCCTGCTCTAGCCCACCGCCCTCCCCTCCCAATGACGTCATTACTCTCGCGAAGGAGTTTTCCGTGAACGTCGCCCGGTTTGTTGCACATAGCTGTCAACCCATACGGTTTACCCGGATTCTTGTACAGGGAAATTGAGTGTACATCTGTTTCATACAGACGTTTCAATACGAGAAAAAAAAATGTCTGTTTGTGTTTCTCCCTTGTGATGGGACTTTGTAGGATGAACGTTGAGATTTCTAAAGGCACGGGGTGACCAATAGGTTCTGAATTGGTCTGTAATAATGTAGGGCACTAATAAGGGGTCAACAGGTATGATGGTGCGACATCACCGGCCGCTGATTAAACGATGCCCCAAGGATGGGAAAAGGGCATTTGGAGAGAGAGCGGCCAGCCGCGGAAGCCGTGAAATGTTACAGGATTTCCCCCCCCCCCCCCCCGGTCCTCGTTTTGCACGGTGCAGGTGGCGATGGGATTTGCACACTCCCTGCTCTTGGCGCGGGACGAATCGGAGGAAGACAAAGCTCTCGTCCATCAGATCCCAGAGTACTGCCCCCGTGCCCTGTGATTAAGTCTGCCACTAGCACGCCGGTGTTACTGTCGGGGAAAAGATGTCCCGACTGTTGAGGTGGCCGGGTGGCTCAGCGGTGCAGAGCGCTGAGCTGGAACCGCTGACAATCCTCTGGGTACAGAATCCAGGTGACAGCCGCCTGTGATTTAGCCGGGTTCTCAGGTGCGGTGAGTTTGGTGATCTCAGTCCCGGTCACCGAGTGCACACACGCACACAAAAAAACATCGCCATGAAAATGAGCTTTGACACTCCATTTAGCTTACTTACAGCTCTTAGAATGAAAATATCGGTTTGGCTCTCTAGTGACAAACATTGGCCTCACAGGGCAGAGTGGGTGGGAAATTGCTGTCCCATCTACTGTGTGGACCAGAGGCCACTGAAGGGATCTCGGAGGAAGCTCGGTGATATCTGCTTCCGTGGGCTGTTTTTAAACACGAATGGACGCACTGCTCTGCGTCTCATTGACGCGACGCGGATAGCGCAACCGGGGATAAAATCGGGGAAGATTTTCCCCTAAAAAGAAAGTGATCTCACTGCTTGCCGCTTCGAGGTCAAGAAGCTGTCATAGGCAGTGGCCCACCTATGCCATCACACAGAACTGTCACTTTCTTTTCACAGTTCCCACAGCTGCGGCACAGGTGATATACCATCTGGAAGGTCTGCTTCTCTAGTACCACCACCCGGCTTTATGTCTCCCACCCGTCACAACGTCGATGTGTCCTTCGAGGGCCGCTGTTACAGTCTCGTGTACAGCCCATTTGTCGCTCCACTGCTGAACCGAGGCCTCCCTGCATTTGCACTTCTTTCTGTTGGCCATAGTGTAGCCCCTCCCCCCCCCCCCCCCCCGAGGACATTTACGCCGGTCGGTGAGGCGCTGTGTCTGTCTTTCGGCTTTGATGAGCGTTGGGATAAAGCAGGTGGGGGGGGGGGGGAGTCAAATTTCGTCAGGGCCTAAGTGGGCTTTCACGCGATGTTGATTCTTTCATGGCCCGGTATAAGTGATGCAACAAAATATATTCGTCAATGGAGCGACAGTGATTTTTTTTTTACGATTGTAGTCGACGATGACCGCCGATGAGCAGACGAGAATCATCGTGCGTGACGACGGCAGCGAGGCCAAAGCACGACCGAGCGTCGTGACGAGACTGAATGAACGCGTAAGCGGGCCGAGATGGTTGAGTAGCGTCGCCCTAGATGAGAGACTCCGTTCACTGAGAAGACCAAACTCTCTATGACCGTACGGTATAGACGAACATTCACCGAGTTAATCGATTGGCTGAACTGATGATTTTAATGGGAGGGCTGGAATTGCTCGCCCCTTACCCCCATATTGAAGAACTAAGAGTGTTTGACTGAATGTTTTATGAGTTGACTAGACCCAAAGAATGACAGGAAACTCACAATCTTAAGACTTTCTCTAAAACTCCAAAAGGCTACCTTTGACTAGTCCAAAACTATGACCAAAATGACATGTTAAAAAAAGTTAACACTGTTAGCACAGTGGATTGACAAAAGCGGCTGTACATTCACAATAAACAAATATGTAAACAAACAAAAATATCTAATTTGTGCTGTGCTTTAATGACCAGGACACATGGGGTTATATTATGTATTGGTCAACAAATCACATAGGGTTATTTAACTCTTATCAAATGTTTAAACGGACTTATATTAACGTGAATGCGTACATGAATTGTCTTTTGAAATGAATCTCGGACTTGTTCAATCTTTGGACATTCATCAATGGTGTTTTCGTCTCAATTCATTCAGGGTTCTTGATCGAATTTTGTACGCAACGTGTATGAGGTGTCCCCCACAGGAAGAATACAAATGAATATTAATGATGATAGCTAAAAACGTTAACTTAAACGATAAACAATGAAGACGTTTTAATGCCAGTGTTGAAATAAATTAAACAACCCTGTTTCTTGACTTTTGGGCCAACCCTGTACATCAATTGCTGACGCAAATTAAAGAGGGTTACTGCCACGTGAACCTTTGGCGGTTGAGCCGGAGAAAGCTCTCGTGACGCCTTTTCCCGGTGCCGCACCGTGCGTTGTTCGGCACGAGGAAGAAGTTCTGCCTGGCGTGTGGAACGGAACGTCGGACATCGCGCCGTGCAGGGCGCAAGCGTGAAAACGCCTCTCCCCGCCACACGGTAGAGGGAAGCTGAACCGTAGGGATTGCTGCTATGCTTTTGCCATTTTTGTTTTAAGTCTTCGGCTGTATCCCTACAGTTTGATTTGAGTTCATCGATGGCCTTCACCCAAGCGAGAGAACAGTTAAGAGATGCACCGTCCCCCCCCCCCTTTTGCAAGGGGGGGGGGGGACCCTGGGTGGGTGTAGTCGCAGTGTCAAGTCAAAATGCAAAGCTACGGTGCCTGCAAGTAAACCGCGAGGCGACTTGGTGACCTCGTCACTCGGGTTGACAAGAGTGGCACTGCCTTGTCGGAAGTCAACAGACAATTCTCCTTTAAAGGAGGAATGGACGAGATCCACTCTGCTTCTGAAAACACAATTGAGTGAATAACAAATCTAAAATGGCATTTAATCTGCTGCTATTAATCAACACTGCTTTTAAGTTTGTTCCAGGTGAGAACTCAGAGACCAGGATGGGAAGTTTCATTTGCCAGTGACCGGGGGCCCATGAGTGTGCCAGTAGGGGGAAGATGATTGCTGCTACTGTGTAATCCCAATTGAATCATTTAAGGTGTCATTTTCGAATTTGGAAAAAATGTGCAATGGAACCCTGTGTGTACGCAAGTGTACACTGTCACTTTAACCGCTCCCGTAAACAACTGGTTGTAATAAAGCAGCCACACATGCAATTACATTTTCAGAGATTCCTTTTTAATGAGTAAATTCTGAAATAATAATCACCGGCTTTCGCTTCACCTCCGCTAATGAGATGTTAATGAGAGGTCATAACGAAAGCACGCCCGGCGATGATGAAGAGGGAGTGGGGATGAGTGGACTTCGGTGGGGAGGACGGAGGGAGGGGTTCATGGGAGCCCCCCCCCCCCCCCCTTCTGTCTCCCCCCATCTCCAACGCCTTCACCCGCCACTGGCGTCTGCTTAGACACGGTTGATACCCATGATCTGGAAGAGGGTTGGGGAGAGGGTCACGAGTGCAAAAGTGAGATCCTTCAAGCGCTTGGCAGGGGTGATCGCCGGCAACCGACCGATTGTCACGCACATGTAAATCTCAATCGTAGTGTCGCCAAGTCAACGCCCGACCTCAAGGGTCTGATGGACCAACCATCACCACAGTCTGGTTTTTGGGTCGTCCCCTCTTGTTATGCACTCCACATGAATTATGCTTGTTTACCCAGGGAGGATTCACAAAGCCTCAAGATTCATTTTCAGTGGGGTCCTGACTTATTTTAGCATTCGGGGGAATATGCTGCTGCTACTGTGTGTCGCCCCATTGAGTAATTTACAGGTCGCATGTCATCTTTATAGCGATGAGAGGAAACAGGAGAACCCCAAGGAAAGCGATGCGAAACAAGGGGAGAACTCGCAAACTCCAGATGGAAAGGCGCTCAGTTTGGGAATCGAACCCAAGCCCTTCTTACTATGAGATACGAGCGTTAACAATTGTGCACCACACTGCCCTCTCCGACACGACAAATCGCACTGCTTGCTGCTTGTCATTTTTGCCACCCAATATCCATGTCCTTCGAGGGCTACTCTTTCCGTCTCACCACCAAGACTGGATTTAGGGGTTTCCCCCTTGGCAGAGCGGGACCAAGGTAACTGTTGGATCACTGGGCTCAGTGTTAATTCCTGAGGCTGAGACGGCCAGACTAGGGCATCTTGAATGCTGCTCGGATTAATCTTCAGTGACGGACAGGCTTCTAGAGGTAGATCGGGGGTACCTGTGTTGTTCCTGGGGCTCAGGTGTTAATGCCAGAGGCCCCCTGCCGTCCCAACCCATCCCTACTTTATATCAATTGTCGCATCCCTCCGGCACTCGCACCAGCAATTACGTTTGACTCACGATCCGTTTTCTCCTGCGGCGGCATTTACGATCGCACGACGACCGCAGCCCCACCGGAGTTGCGACAAATCTTAAAGGCGACTGCCGGGTGGGGATGGGGGAGCGGGTGGGCGGGTGGTGCCCAAGTTCTCCCAGTACCCTCCCGTTGAACTCACGCTGTCGATCCAGTCGTTGAACGCCGACACGCGGGTGAACACGGTGGGCTTGCGGATGTAGTTGCAGCCCATAGAAGACACGTAGCTGGTGATGCCGTGCACCTCCCACTTGCCGGCAGAGTTGATGCAGTTCAGGGGGCCGCCAGAGTCGCCCTGAAGTTGGCCCGAAGGCAAGAGAAACGGAACGGGTGAGAGAATGAGAGTTGTCCCGGTGGCCCGTTGACGTGGCGATTTATCGTAGCGAATGGTGGAGTGATGTTGATGGCGATGAGAAAAAGGTAGCGATGTTGATCTACCTTAATGCAGCCATGGGTTTAGTTTGTTTAAACAGATGGTAAACTCAAGTGGCCCGAATATGGTCTCATTTGCATGAGCAGCCTGCGTTTGAGAGAGATTAACTGGATGTCAATTGTCTCTTATTACGTCAATTCGCATATGAATTCGTACTGATTATTGATGCACCCATAGTTTGTTCTTAATATGTATTAAATCCGGGGGGGGAGGGATTTAGCTACTTGGGGACCCTAAAAGCTTTTGCTTGGTTTTGCTCACGATTCTCTCCATCACCGACCACCGACTGTGCGAAGGGTAATTCAAGGTGCCCCCCGCCCCCCGCCTCCTGCTTACGTTGCACCCAGAGTCGAATCCGTCTCCTCCGGCGCAGACCATGGTGGTCTTGGCGTTGGTCGACCACCAGCTGGGCTGGCTGCAGGTGGCGTGGTCCACCACGGGAAGGTTGGCCTGCTGCAGGGCATCAGGCAGGGCGCCTCCAGCTTTGGGTCACAGCAGGGGTGGGAGGGATAGAGGGGGGATACAAAGAGGGCAGGGGAGGGGAAAGTGAAGTCAATTTTCATTTTGTTTATGAATGTGGCGCCTTTCTGGCACAAATCTGCCACTCTAATCGCCATCAGAAAGGGAATACAATACTAAACTAAACTTTTTTTTATTTTACCAGGTAAGGCGCACTAAGCTATATAAGCAATTTTTCAGCAACGACCTGGCCACAAATGATAGCTCAACGAAGTGGCTCATCATGTGGGAATTTATAGCAGCGAAATACTCTGAACACGTTGATTCGAAATGTGGAGGGAAAAACCAGAGGACCCGGAGGAAAATGCACGCGACCATGGGTAGAGAGAGATAAAGATAGAAACACGCAAACTCCAAATATACAGCAGCAGCTGGCGTCAGGGTCGGGATAGAACCCACAACCTCCTGCACACCAGGCGAGGTAGTTAACATCTCACCACCCCTTAAGGCAACTCCGTCAACACGTTAGTGGTGAGCTCCGTTACGTTGCTACGTTACGTTGATATGTTATGCTGCTACATTATCGTTGCTATCTTCTTGGTTCTTTCGGTAAAGTCACGTAGAAGGGAAGTAATAAAATAATAAAAATAAAACATAATAAAACAAAGAATTGTTTTATTATGTTTTATTTTTATTATTTTATTACTTCCCTTCTACGTGACTTTACCGAAAGAACCAAGCAGATGAATCCCTGCAGTCACGAAAGCTTTAAATCGAAATTTATCGTTGCTATGTTACGTTGCTACGTTATCATTGCTATATTATCGTTGCTATGTTACGTTGCTAGGTTACCGTTGCTACATTATCGTTGCTATGTTACGTTGCTAGGTTACCGTTGCTACATTATCGTTGCTATGTTACGTTGCTAGGTTATCGTTGCTACATTATAGTTGCTATGTTACGTTGCCACTACAGTCTGTTAAGGCTATATGGGGGATCTTTGTCTTTTTTTGTGTGTGTGTATGTGTGTGTGCTGACCAGTAACAACTCTACCGGCACATTTACCTCAACGTTGCGACGGGAGTGCAGAAAGATGAAGTTGTATTGTAACTGTACTGTACTTTCTATGGTTCCACGTCGGATTGCTCCCTCGCACTCCTTAACCAACTCGCTTTGACCAGCGTGGTGAAGTATGGTCAAATAGAAGCCCCCCCCCCCTCCCTCATCCAGCAGTGGATTGACAAATACGGCTGTACCTTAATAAACATACAGTATATAAACTAAACATCGACTTATGCTGTGCTTTAAGACTAGCTATCTTTTCAACAATTATACCTTAATTAAACGAAACAGTTTTTGTTTACTTACAAAGGCAAAATCATATTTTACATGTATTCATCACTTGCCATGGGAATGTGGAATTCACCTCACAAATCTTGCTTAACTGCCGCGGCTGGAGATCGAACAGTGAACGCCTTGTGAGTAATCATCATTGAGTATTGTGCACGTGGTATCGGCACTATTCGTTCTCATCGTGCGAGGGCGGTCGTCAACCAAGCAAGGCGCCGCTGCGTGTCACGGACACAGTCTGCGCTAGTTTGACTGCAGGGGACGATGCTGCTGCTGATGTGGTCTAGCCGAGGGCACCCCCAGTGGCAGCTGTCCCTGTGTGTGGCACAGGGACGATCATCGCACAGAGGAAGGCGCCGCTGTGTGTCACACAGTCCGCAGGAGTTTGCAGGGAGGGAACGATGTTTCTGCTGTGTGTGAGACCCTATTGAGTGACTTCCGTTGTCATTGTTCAAATTTTGGCAAATGCAGAGCTGTGACGCCACCCGGCGCGCAGTCGCCCACTCTTTTCAAATGACGGCTCTTTTAAAGGTCCGCTGTGAGTACAGCAGACGGCGCGTAGTGGTATTACTTTAACAGTCAATATGCAACACCGCAGTAATAGTCATGACGGCCCGCCGCCGTGGTCGAACCGCGATACCTCTGCGAACAAAGCGGCGAACGCGCCACCGCTCGGCCCTTAATAGGTGCTCGCAAGAGGCACGCACGTACTGGAGAGACGGCCCCAGCCCGTGATGTAGCAGGGGTAGTTGTGGGACAGCACCACGCCCGCGGGTGGCAGGCAGGACGTCTGCACCTTGTTGCTCAGGACCACGGGCTGTGCCAGGCGGATCAGAGCGATGTCATTCCTGGTGAGAAGGTCACAGTCGGAGGTCACGGTGAGAAGTTACGGTGAGAAGGTCACGGTGAGAGGTCACAGTGAGAGGTCACGTTGGGAGGGTCACGGTAAGAGGGTTATGGTGAGAGGTCACGTTCAAGGGGTTACAGTGAGATGAGGTACATTTCCATATAAGGTTTATGGTAAGATCTTGTGGACAGACGTGGCGAGTGACGCGAGTCAGAGGTTATGATTATGTATATAATTACATATAGATAAGTTTATATATTTAATTATGCTTATTTAGCAACAAAACAAAATTACGAATCTCAAGACTCCTTTTCGGTAGGGTCCTGCCAAGTTTGTTTTTGGTTATGCTGTAAGGGGGAGGGGGTGATTTTGCTGCCATCTGTAACCCCAATTGAGTAATTTTATGGTAATTTTTCAGCACTGGGATGTTTGTGTTTTATGTTGCGCTATGCAGTACTTTACAGGAGGAGAACAGCACACGCCTGGCCTACTCTTTAATATAACGTGACGAGGATCTTGAACATGGCGTTTGCCCGATGGATACGCCCCGGTGTTATTAACTGGGGCGTCCCGCTGATCTTTGAACCGCGATCCTACCACTCAGCAGTGTCACCGCCCAATTAAGTGACACAAACCTGGCTCATAAACCGAGTGGTTGGCCACCTGATATAGTCCATGACCGATTAATTAACCGGCTGAGTGACTGACTTGTTAAGTATCAAAACTGGTCGAGTGACTGACAGGTCGAGGGACTCACCCGCCGGCCACGTTGTTGTTGTTCCAGCCGGGGTGAACGGTGATCTGGTCCACGCTGTGGAACTCATCTCCGCCCTCCTCCACCGACAGGAGGTGCTCTCCCACAGCCACGCGGTACGTACGTGAGCTGGCACCGACAGACACGGACGGATACACGCGGACACTTATGGACACGTGGAGATGGGGGTTATATCTGTTCACATGGTGGTCGTGGTAATGGGATGATGATGGTGATATTAATTAAGTGACGTGTGTATAAAAGGACACACGGACAATTATGGGCGTGTTAAGATGGTGGTGATATCTGCTACATACCAGTGGTGGTGATTTGATGATGGTGAAATTATAAAATGGTGGGGGTGGTGGTGTTGAAATGACGGTAGTGGTGATAATGAGGAGGAGGTGGTGGTGATGAGGTGGGGTGGAACTCAAGAGAAGCAGTGATGATGAGATGTTTATGCTGGTGATGATCATGAGATGGTGACAAGATGATGATGAGGTGGTGAGATGTTGATTCTGGTGATGATGAGATGGTGATGATAAGGTGGTGGTGATGATAGGTTGTAATGAGGTGGTGGTGGAACTCACGAGATGCAGTGGGCCGCCGTGAGCACCCACTGGGGGTCGATCAGGGTCCCGCCGCACGTGTGGTACCAGGACCCGCCAGACAGGTACTGCAGGGAGATCTACAGCAGCCACAACAGCCACAACCACCACATCAACCACAGCAACCACAACAACCACATCAACCAACACAACCGTAATCTCATCAAAGGACACCAACAAAACACACCACCAAATCAACCACAACCACTTCATCTACAACGACACTATCACACACACATGACAGATCTCTGCTGGCACAGCACATATTTTCCGTGGTAGGCTCTGGTCTGTGCGTCTCGTTTCTCAAACGAGCATTTGCCTCTCACCGTTGGTGACCCTGACCCAGAGATGCGAAATGGCCCGCTCCCCTTGGCTGAGACAACTTGTCTCTGTGTCGGACGTTAAAGCCCTGCCCTGCTGGCAAGCTCCGTGTCCTGACACCTCAGAGTTTAAGGAAGATTTTTTTTAAGGCTAATGGTTACTCCGACTACACAATCCGCAAAGCCATCACTCCAACCATCAAGAAGGATCCTGTTGAGGAGCCTTTCAAAACCATCACCTTACCCTACATTGCTGGGGTCACAAAAAAGATCTCCAAAATCCTGATAAAACACAAGATCCAGGTCCGATTCAACACAGTACATAAAATCCGTGATCTGGTCCCGTCTGTAAAAGATGTGGTTCCAGACATACAGTACCCTGGCGGCTACAAACTAAGTTGCCTCTGTGGTAGCAGTTACATTGGAGAAACCAAACGACATATCTCGGACCGCATCCGTGAACATAAAGCAGACTTGAAACACGGTAGGACAAACACCTCAGCCGTGGCAGATCACTGTTACAATTCAGTGGGCTCACATGATATTGACTTCTCCAAGACAGAGGCTCTCTGCAAGCCATCTGGCTACCATGAGAGATTCGTTCATGAGGCGATCTACATATACAAACACAGAGATAATTTCAACCGAGAAGATGGATTCTGGCTCAGCAATCATTGGAAGGACGTAATAAACCATTTCGTATCTTAACTGATTGTATTCACGTTTACGGTGACTTTCAGATCGCGTTCCACTCACTGGCATTGACTATATATCTTGTATTCTCCGCAGGGAATGGATTCTTTGCCCCGCTGCAAGTCTCCTATCACTACTCTCCCATTGACATATTTCGTTGCTTCCTCTTAGTATCTTTCACGCGACGGTCAATGGTATAGTGTATAGCGGATTATATATGTATAGTAATACAGTATATAATGTAATGTTGGGTTTGTCTATGGCAGTATATAGTACGGTGTAGACCCATGTGATGTAAGAGAATAAAGTTTAGCTGGAAGCATATTATATTTTTTGCAACATAGAATTGTAATGTATTACTTACTGTTAGTAGCTCAGCTTATTGGAGAGTATATTTGGTATACTGATGATACTATATAGTTTATACTTTAGTTGTTTACGTGGTGGTTTAGTTACTGCAGCTACATACTATTAACATTCCTTCCCTTTATTAATGTTACCCCTATCCCCTCCCTTTGATGCTGCTAATCCTGCATAATGCACGGGCATAATGACTTTAAACCCCCCGCCAAACCTCCTACGCATTTCACAAGTAGTACTAATCGCATATCTGCATTTCCCATAAATATGCTAAATTACTCTTGATATGCAAATTATTTTGTCAAGGCGCTCTTCCCCCCTCCATCCCAGCTTAAATAGACGCTCCAAGCCTGGGGTATGTCATTCAGACTCTGTCTTCTCGACAGACCTGTTCTCCACCTGAGAACGGCTGCTTGCGTTGTGGTCAAAACGTTGTGAGAATTATTTTATTATGTTTTATTTTTATTATTTTATTATTTCCATTCTACGTGACTTTACCGAAAGAACCAAGAAGATTTAAGGAAGATGGCAACTCCCTTGTGACCACACAGCTTTGGCTTGCATAATACATGTGTTTGTTTGGGTTAGATCGCGTAAATATATCAATGTGTAATTCATCCCGCCACCACCCGACACCAATTAGTAAGGGTTTGTCACATAAACAGAACGTGCCAATTCGTTACTAGTACATCACAACGGTGTGTTGGAGAGCCAAGCCACAACAGCAGGCTTTAAGCTAGCGAAACGTCGTACTCAGATTGTAAATGTTGTGGCTTTGCTCTCCAACACACCAGTGTGCTGTACTAGTAATGGATTGGCACGTTCTGTTTACATGACAAACCTTACTAACTGGCTGTGTCGGGTGGTGATGGGTTTAACGACACATTTTATATATTTACGCGATCTAACCCAAATAAACCTGTATTATGGGTGATATTGGTCACGAAAGCCTCCAACGTGTTGGACTTTAGCGATGGCTTGTGCTGCGTCCCACGTTGTCTGACGCGAGGAAACTAGTCTTGGGGATAAATGTCCCGCACTGCATGGTGGATCACGGAACACGTTCCAACGTGCGTTAATTATCCCTAGAGGTGTTTAATTATACATTATATCATTAAAATTTCCCTGGAGGTGTTTGATTAGCGAGCGCGGAAGCCAGTGATAGGTGGTAGCTGTGGGGCCCAAACCATGTTCTCATATTTGCAAATACTTTTAGCACTTTTTTAAATATTCTCATTCACAATGCTTAGAGCTTGTCCCATGTTCTAAAATGTCTCCCCATACTTCCCCGTGTATTCCGATGTCCTGCCCTATCTCTCCATGTGTCCCCACATCTCACCGTGACAACAGGATAGGACACGCGGCCTAGGTACTTCTGAAGAAGGTAAAAAACGACGAGATTTTGTTTTGGGATGGCCTCTTCGTTTAAACTGCGAAACGCTCGCGGAGCCATGGCACGAGGCACGCACCTGCCAGGGCCAGCTGTTGGGCTTCGCCTCCACCCCATTGACCACGCGGCTCTCGATGGGGGGGTAACTGGGCACCCCGCAGCCCTGGGCGGTCGCTGTGCAGAGACACGCGGAGGACGCGGTTAGACATGGAGAGACGCATGGGCAGACACGAGGAGTCGTGGGGCAACATGGGGGAGACACGCGGGGGAGGCGGTTAGACATGGAGAGACGCATGGGCAGACACGAGGAGTCGTGGGGCAACATGGGGGAGACACGCGGGGGACGCGGTTAGACATGGAGAGACGCATGGGCAGACACGAGGAGTCGTGGGGCAACATGGAGGAGACACGCGGGGGACGCGGTTAGACATGGAGAGACGCATGGGCAGACACGAGGAGTCGTGGGGCAACATGGGGGAGACACGCGGGGGACGCGGTTAGACATGGAGAGACGCATGGGCAGACACGAGGAGTCGTGGGGCAACATGGGGAAGACACGCGGGGGACGCGGTTAGACATGGAGAGACGCATGGGCAGACACGAGGAGTCGTGGGGCAACATGGGGGAGACACGCGGGGGACGCGGTTAGACATGGAGAGACGCATGGGCAGACACGAGGAGTCGTGGGGCAACATGGGGGAGACACCGGGAGGTGGTTAGACATGGAGAGACGACACGCGGGGAGACACGCGGAGTCGTGGGGCAACATGGGGGAGACACGCGGGGGACGCGGTTAGACATGGAGAGACGCATGGGCAGACACGAGGAGTCGTGGGGCAACATGGGGGAGACACGCGGGGGACGCGGTTAGACATGGAGAGACGCATGGGCAGACACGAGGAGTCGTGGGGCAACATGGGGGAGACACCGGGAGGTGGTTAGACATGGAGAGACGACACGCGGGGAGACACGCGGAGTCGTGGGGCAACATGGGGGAGACACGCGGGGGACGCGGTTAGACATGGAGAGACGCATGGGCAGACACGAGGAGTCGTGGGGCAACATGGGGGAGACACGCGGGGGACGCGGTTAGACATGGAGAGACGCATGGGTAGACACGAGGAGTCGTGGGGCAACATGGGGGAGACACCGGGAGGTGGCTAGACATGGAGAGACGACACGCGGGGAGACACGCGGAGTCACGGGTCAACATGGGGGAGACGCGGGAAGTTGCGATAGACCATGGAGCACATGGATGTTCGCAAGAGACACCTAGGGAACATGGGTCGTTGAGACACGTGGACACGTGGAACGATGTGGCAGGACATGGGGAATAGATGCGGAAGCATTGGAGCATGCGTCATGGAGATATGTGAATAAAATTGAGGGCCATAGAGAGGCGTGGGCAGATAAAGTTGAACACGAAACACAGGGAGAGACGTGGAGAGACATGGAGACGAATGGAAAGACATGAGGGGAAATAGGAATACATGTGGAGGCATTGGAAGACACGCTGCAACAAGCAACACGGACCATGAGGAGACGGGAAACGTGAGAAGAAACGAGAGTACACATGGGGAGACAAGGGGAGGGAATCCTGCAGAATGCGGGCAGACATGAGACAGAGGACACAACGAGAGTGAGACACGGGGATGATGATGATGATGATAATGATGATTTAGGAACGATGAGAATTACGAAAATAATTATGTTGCTTCTGTAGATGGTGATGTTTCGGATTATACAGATGCAGATAATTCGATTTAAAGCTTTCGTGACTGCAGGGAATCATCTTCTTGGTTCTTTCGGTAAAGTCACGTAGATAGGAAAGACAGACGCTTTCCGACAGACCTGTTCTTCACCTGAGGACGGCTGCTTGCGTTGTGGCCGAAACGTCGTGTTGTATTTTATTATGTTTTATTGTTATTATTTTATTATTTCCCTTCTACGTGACTTTACCGAAAGAACCAAGAAAACAGATCATTATTGCTAATGTTTGAAGAATAATGATGAACAATATGTTTATTAGTGATGATGAGAATGGTGATGCAGGCGAGATGTTTCTCATTGTCCAGACAGATGATCATGTCGATGATGACGATGATGGTGACACTCACCCTGCACCAGGAGGAACACGGAGGCGAATGAGGGCGAACATCTTGTCCAAGTCTCGTCTCAAGTCGGTGAGTTCCTCCTCATCCAGGGCCTTCTTATAGAACCCCGGGGCAGCGGGGGGGGGGAAGGCATCATCAATATCCCCTCCCAACCCCCCTTGATCCCCACTATCACGCGAGATCATCGATAAGGGCGACCATAAAATTATCGATTAAGGCCAGGATGACATTGATTGGCTGGCGGCGGGGATCGGTTTGGTTCACGAGACGGTGCTGTCTACCTCCAAAATGTTGTCCATATGGTCCTAATGGGTTATGTGTGTGTATGTATAAAAAGTCAAAAGAGCCTGCCCGTATCGCAGTTAACAGACTGTTAGGGAAAGTACCGTTAGCGAGAACCTATGACGGCACACGAGGGGGTAGGTGGCTAACACCATGCCTGGCCACCTTTGTCTCCTCAGTGATTATATTTACACACCATATCATGTACTCATTTGAGGCCGAGTAGACCTAAGGAAGGCCCCTGACCAGTTCAGATAATCGTCACCGGTGTTGGCCATGAGCGGGAATCGAACTTGGGCCGCCAGGTTCATGGAGCAGTGCGCTAACTGCTGAACTACCACTCTCCATACACACAACGCGCGCGTGTGCGCACATATGCACAAACACTCTCTGACTCATTACATCTCACTGAGGTTCGCTGCACTGAACAAAATAGTTCTGCGATTCAGTTTGCAAGTGCAAGTTCGTGTTTTAAGTCAATGGTAAATAAATACATAGTGCTTAAAAAATGTTGAACACCAATATGGGACTATTGTTTATAATGGCAAAACAACATATAATACACTGTAACATGATAAAATGTAATGTTAATAGCGTCAAAAGTCAAAGAGTATCCACTTGTTCGCCATCATTATCAACACGCGCCTGGAATATTCTCCAGGTGGCCTCCAGAGCCCGGAGGCACATTTCTCCTGGTATCGTTGCAAATTCTCAGAAGTGTTCACATTTTATGAAGCACCCTGTATATGTTTCATGGAAGCTGGTTCGTAAGTGCGGTTGTTCGTAAATCGATCACTGCCTGTATACATATGGTGTTTTGAGCAACTACGCTTCCAACCCAGCAAATATTTGAACTAGTCGTGGGCCTCCCCTCGGCCGACTCGGGCTTAAAATGTATATGTGTATGTACGTTGAACTTCTTTCGCACCGTACATAGCTGACCACGATAATCGGAGGTGACAGGAAAAAATGAATATCTGGTGCGGTGTGAAAACATGAGCACTGGTGAGACAAAGGCGGGCCGGATGTGGTGCGGGCCACCCACCGCCTCGTGTACCGTGATGGTGTTCATCGGTGCTCGCACACAGTACTTTCCCAAACCGTTTGTTAAGGCTGCACGGGGGATCTTTGTCTTTATGCATATGCATAGGGAGCGGTTGTGTAGTGGTTAGCACACTGCGTCACAAACTCTGACCCCATTTCTAATTCCCAGCTCTTAATGTTCACACAAACTTTGACACCTTATACATAACTATAACCTTAACTAAAACCCTTTGCGTAACCCTAACACTAACCACAACTTATTCTAGTCTTCACCATATCCTAAACCCTAACCCTCAAACCCTAACAACTCAAACTCTGAATTTTTCATTAACCCAACCCCAACTATTATCCTAACCATAGCCCTGACTAATCCCATCGCCAGCCTCGAACCCCTACCTCATTTGATCCCTCGCGCCCGTCTTGTGTCTGCTGTTCACGTTCCCATGAGTGTTCCGTGACCTCTCCATGGATGAGATGATAACGGAGGCAAAAATAGGGTTTAGGTCTCCCTCTTTGTGCCCTCCGCACACACCTGTACCATGCACAGGTGTGCCAATCAATAACGAGATGAGTGATAAAGCAATCTGTATGAAAAAATAAGAATAGGTTGTACCCTTTATGGCAATAAAACAGATGTTCAAACACCAAATACAAATCTTTTTCCAGGAATCAAAAGGTTTATATTTGGTGCTTTATTTCCAGAAAGGGTAAAACCCATTGTTATTTTTTCATACTTTGATACTGGGAAAAAATGTCAGATTTTTTAAGAAATGTGTATCGACCTTAACTAAAGTGTGCATATCTCCGTTTGTGTTTGTTAAGGGAGCTGTGAGCCAGATCAGCTCAATAATAACGGCAGGATGCTGCTAGACTTATGTGCAATCAATGGGCTTGTAATTGCCAACGCGCTGTTTCAGCATCGGCGCATCCACACAACATTGTATACTAATGTGATTTAAATAGCACCTTAACCAAGGCGTTTTCCAGAGAATTAAGAATGGCACAACGTATGAATGTAGTGGTGGAGATTAGGTGAATGAAATAGATGAGGGGAGCAATGGGGGCGAATCGGTGATGATGCGTGAATTCGTTGAAAGCGAAATTGAAGACCGTAAACAATGATGAGTGGATTCAATGAATGGGGAATGAATGAGAGTCGTATAATGATAATGTAAAGAGGGTACATGAATCGTGGTGGTTATGAGGGGGAGATTAATGGATCGTGGGCTGAGCTAGGGAACAATAAGTGAGTATTCATTGAGTGGAAACGAATGAGCCAAGGTGACTGTTTAATGTGGAGAAGTTTGCTCCAGTGTATCTTACTTGCACCCCTGGTCCAAGCAAGAACATCTGCTGGACTAGTTCGTAATGGACCAGTGGATGCAGGCCCATGTCTTCGACACCAGGACCTACCATGGAGCTGATCTGCCCACTGACCATCGGCTTGTTATCTGTAAAATGTGCCTACCATTCTTCCACTGCGATGGTGGGTGTCTAATTATGATCCCAATCAAACCGACAGTAGTCTGATTATATTATCAGCAAGCTGATGAAAGTTACAAGCGAGAATTTCATCATTGTTTGCAACTGGGGTTGGCATCGTCCTGATGCCGAGGGGAAATGGGTGAGGTTCAGGGCTGTGGCTCATGCAGGTGCAATGGCTGGATTAGGTACGTGGTCTAGACGCTGGCTGGCAGAGGGGGTATTCCGGCTAACTGAGAAAAAGCGACAGGCCCACTCTGAATGCCAACCGTATGGCATATCGGAGAATGAGGAGGCCTACCACAGCCTTCACTCTGAGGTCTGAAGAACTGGGTGGCGCTGCAATGATGATTGGTGGATGCGGGTTGCTGAGGAGATTGAATCTGCCTCAGTAAGTCGACTATCATTATTAATTTTAATGCCATCAAAACATTTACTTGCAGTGCCACACCGATTACCATCCGTAGGGAAAAGAAAGGTGATCCGATCTCTGAACCCCAGCAACAAGTTTGCAGTTTCGCTGACTGTTGCTTTGAGGTTTTGGGTGAGGTGAAATCCCTCCACTCAGATAACACTGAGGCAAGGTCAGGATGATCCTTCTGGAGCTGCGGTGCCTCAAATATTGGAAGTAGTCAAACCCTGTCAGTGGCTGGCTGAGGTGCCATCTGTTGAGGATGCATGGATCCAGAGTCGTAGACCTGGAAAAACGCTGGCCAGAATTGATGTCCCAAGCGAACTGCTGAGAGAGGGTGGCGTTTGTGCGCAGGTTGCCCTATATGACATCATTACAACAGTCTAGACCAGTGGATCGGTTCCGCAGGTTTGAAAGGATGCCTTAATGGTCATCCTCTTGAAGAAGGGGGATCGCACAGGTTGTAACAAATACAGGGGCACCTCCCTCCTCTGTGTGCCAGGAAATGTTCTGGCAAGGATTGTTTAACATTACCTTGCCAAGCACCTGCCTGGGTATTTTGTGTCATCAAACACTCCACCCCCTCAATACGCCATTGTTATTGGGGCAGTTACAGAGAGAGGGGAGAAGTTAATAATTCCTGGGCAGTGTACTTATGACCAGCTCTGGTTTGACAGCAGAGGTCTCACTTCGAATCAGTCGGGCACCATTATCTTTTCATCGACTGCGTAACGCTGCTGTGTGGAAGCTACCTGTCACTTCACACGAAGCTTTGGGTCTTCTTGGCCACAGTAATGTGTTCCCTTCTCCATGTATTTATGGTGAACTTATTTTCCCTAATTGAACATCTGCGCAGGTTGGAAACCTTCAGCCTTTCCTGCCAACGATCCATCCTGAGTTTAACCAGGCTGGATTGTGTGAGGAGCTCACAAATCCTTGAAAGATCTGGATACAGTCCATCAACAGGTAGCCCACATGCCCAGTCACCGCAAGCCCAAACAGCTGTTGTTTGGCCGGATAGAGGATGATAAACGGGTGCAGCACAGGCTACAGAAGAGATGGACTGATGAAGTACAGGAGGAAATGAAGCTGAGTGGACTTGCCAAAGACTGGTACCAGCGGTGTCAAGATTGGCCTCAGTGGAGGAGGCTCATGAAGGACGCTACTGGACTGTTTTAGGAAGTCGCCCTCCAACAACAGCGAAGGATAGAGGAGCAAAGCTCACAAAAACGAGTGGAATGCCGAGCGGCTTTAACACAGCAAGATGGCACAGCAGGGACCACAGGGCATTCATCTGTCGGTCATCTCAGCCAGTCCACTCATAACACCTGGGTCTGTTCCATGACCTCCTGATAGCAGCATCCTTCGACACTTCACGTGGCCTCAAAGTGTACTTAGCCTGGCACAAGTGCCGTGGTGACATCACCACCGGGCGGTGGTGACCTCTGGCGAATGGTGGCTGTTGTTGTACGAGTGAGTCAGTGTGTACGTTCCCCACCTGTTCTGCTGTGTGAGAGTACACCGCAACTGCTCATGAGGAGCCAGTGACACAGTGGATAAGCGCACTGTGCGATAAACCCGGCGACACAAGTTCGATTACCGCTCACGGCCAACACCAGTAACGTTTATTTGAAACAGTGTTGGGCCTTTCCTAGGTTGGCTGAGCCTCAAATTAGTATTTGGTCTGGTGTGTAAACATCGCCATGAGAGAGACCAAGGTGGCCTGCAGGTCGTGGTGCTGGTTACCGACCCTCTCGCGTGCCGTGCCGGCCTTCATAGGTGCTCTCAAACAGCACTTGCCCCAAAAGTCTGTTTGGGCTCTACGGAGCATCTTTGTTTTGAGAGTACGGTATACGAGTTGGGAAGTGGGCAGAGAAGCGACGCACAGAAGAACGAGCTGAGTGCCGGGCGGCTAAAACATAGGAAGTTGGCACAATAGGGGGTACAGATGGTGCATCTGGCAGTTATCTCGGTCAGTCAACCCTTGGCACCTGGGTCTACCTAGCGAACATTCGACACTTCACGTTGCCTAAAAGAGCACATAGCTTGGCACAAGCGTCACCGCCACTTAGTGGCGAATGGTGATTGTTGTTGAGCATTTATGTAGGACTCGTACTGACGCGACAGCTTCTTTGTCTTTCTCGGTTCTTTATTAACGCGTATAGTTCACATCTCCTCCGTCGGCATCACACAATGTCCCTCCATTCTCTTTCAACGCAAAAACTCCCCATCAACATCACTCAATGTCCCTCCGTTCGCTCGCTCCGCTGGCTTCGCTCGCTCTCCCTCTGCTCCTCTCCTCCAGCGACCTCCCTCTCTGCTCTCTCTCTCTCCAGCTCGGTCGCTCTTTGTTCTCTCTGCCGTCTCACTCCGTCGTAGCTTCTCTACCAAGGTCCATTACTCCGCTGCTATCCTATTCTGTATTCTCTTTATCCGCTGCTACCCTACTCTGTCTTCTCTTTGTCCACTGCTACCGTACACTATCTCTCTATGCCCACTGCTACCTTATACTATACTTCTTGTCCACTGCTACCGTATACTATACTCTCTTGTCTGCTGCGCCGTCTCTTCCTCTATCTGTCTCTTGTCCCAGGCACCAAACAACTCCCGTTTCTCACCATTGGAACCTCATTTGCCACCCTTCTATCTGGCAACAAAACTGACACTTTTTTTACAAGGAGTCATGTTTACATAGACCACAATACCTGCAGTCATAATGCAAACAAAAAACATAACTCTGATAATGTGCACTGTCCTTGAAATTGATTGGTCCACACCCGAGATAGCTTTCCTTAGAGCCTAGTCTCACATGGGTTGGACCAGATGACGCCAAAAGGCGCACAACTCAAAGACAATGCACCATCAGAGTATGAGAGCTCGGGGTAAGCATTTACACCATTGGAACCTCATTTGCCAGTAAAAAATATGATAATTGTTTTTTTAACCTTCTATCTGGCAACAAAACTGACAACTTTTTTACAAGGAGTCATGTTTACATAGACCACAATACCTGCAGTCATAATGGCAAACGGCCTCAGTGATGCTGCGTCGGCTGTGGTTCACAAAGCACAACTCACAAAACACACTCAAAGCAATCGTCAAAGCTGTGACCTCGAAGGGAAAAAAATATCACAGGCGATGCTACGAGCAATGGCCTTTCCTCATAGTACAGGTGTAATGAGAGCCTATGTCCGGCTCAAGTGGTAATTGGTTCTGCCGGTCCTGCTCTACAGCCAATGGGGGGAGAGCCTGGGAGCATGGCCCTGGCGTGATCGAGGGATGTCAGCTAGGATGATTGGTTCTGCTGCTCTTGGCCTCAGCCAATGGGAAGACAAGTCAGGGGCGTGGTCCCGGGAGTTGATGGAGGAATCTGGAACATTCAGCGCAGGCTATTAAGGATTGGCTGGAGCGTACCACGTAACCCAGGCATTAAATAAGGGAAGAGCCGAGGGACACGTGGTCAGACAAGGAACGAAGAGAGAGAGAGGCTGCTCACAGATCAGGGACATAACTTCTCCTCCAAATTGCTCAAGGAGGTTTGCGATGCGCTGGGCACCAAAAAAATCTACACTTCCCCTTACCATCCACAAACAGATGGAATGGTGGAACGATTTAACCGCAACCTTTCGGCTGTGCTTTGTCACACGGTGAGTGAAAAACAGACCGATTGGGACTTGCACATACCGGGCGTCCTAGCGGCCTACCGCATGGTTCCGCACGCGTCCATGGGATATTCGCCATTTTAACTGATGTATGGTCGTGAGAATGCACCCCCCATTGATGTACAACTGGGTATGCCGAGTAAACAACAGTCCCTTTCCTTGCCTGATCGCGTACGGGACTCGCTTGCGCGGGTTACAAAGGCGCGGGAGGCCGCCAGATGTGCGACGGCCCGTACGCAGGCAAGGAACGAGAGGTGTGCGCGTCGATCGCGTACTCACATGCCCTGGTCGGTGGGCGATCTGGCATGGCTCCACTGCCCTCAGATACCAGCGGGCACATCCCCTAAACTGCACAGGCCTTGGCGGGGGCCTGTGACGTTGGTGGACATTCGGAACCCACAGAATGTTCACGTCCAATACGGAAAACGTCGGTGGTACGTCCATTCGTCGCGACTCAAACCCTACGTTGACCCGCATGCCGATCCCTCATCTCCACTTGTTGATCTGCCAGGGTCTGCTGTGCCGAATATGCCGCTTGCCTCACCCGTTGATCCCCAGCGGAACTGTGTTGTGCCACCCGCAGATGAACAGGTTTTGAGGGCTGATGAGACCCCCACCGTCCCTCCTCCAATGGGACCTACCCTGGACACGACCGAAACCGAACATTCTCCTTCTTCCTCTTCACGTCAACCACTTCCTGCAGATCCGGCGGCAAGGCAACCACGCGCAGGAAGCGGAGAGGGTCCCGCGGCGCGTACGCGGTCGAAATCTCTTCCGTTTCGATAGCGTTGATTGCCTTGCAGTCCCTTCCCTGTTGTTACTGCGCTGCAGGGGCACCCTAATGTATGTCTGTTGTTCATGGGTGATTTTGTTTTTGTTTCAGCACATAGACGCATGTTTCACCCCTTTCCTTGTTAATGCATTTTAGACGCCCTAATAAGCAACTTTATGGGATTGGCTTGTCACCCTTTTCCCAGCCGAGACGGCTGACTTTTTCACCGGGGAGGGAGGGGGGTGATGTAATGAGAGCCTATGTCCAGCTCACGTGGTGATTGGCTCTGCCGGTCCTGCTCTACAGCCAATGGGTGGAGAGCCTGTGAGCATGGCCCTGGCGTGATCGAGGGATGTCAGCTAGGATGATTGGTTCTGCTGCTCTTGGCCTCAGCCAATGGGAAGACAAATCAGGGGCGTGGTCCCGGGAGTTGATGGAGGAATCTGGAACATTCAGCGCAGGCTATTAAGGATTGGCTGGAGCGTACCACGTGACCCAGGCATTAAATAAGGGAAGAGCCGAGGGACACGTGGTCAGACAAGGAACGAAGAGAGACAGGGGCCTCGCGCGAGTGGGGCTCCGAGTGCCACGTGGCGGTGCGTCTCTTGCGATCTGTCTGCCCACTTTCCGTTGCCTGCCGGCAACGGGGAGTGCTTGTGAACTGAGAAAAGTCAATAAAAGGACCGATTCCACAAGCCGTCTCCAGAGTATTATTACACAGGCCAGACAGTGGAGACGTATAGCCATGGTGTAAACAAGTGAAAACTCCAACTCTTAATCTATCCGCGATATCACTCTACTGACCTCTTTGTGTGCTATGCAAATGGGCCATTGCCCCAAACATTGCCTTTCATATATTTTTCTTCCTTTTAAGGCCACACACACACACACACACAGTGTGATTGACAAACGTGTGGAGTTTTTTTTTCGTCTCTAGGAAACCCGCAATAGTCAGCTGTTTATTATCTAGGGTGCTGGGAGGATGCAACCCTGAGGCTGTTCTGAATAAAGGAAATAGATCGTTGACAACTGGCGTGCGCATTTGGCAAAACAACCCATTCGCGTGGCCTAGCCGTAGCGTGTTCGCCGCTTGTTGTAGAGGTTCGCGGTTTTAATCCGTGGTGTAGGCCGGTTGTGACCCTGAGCCGTAATACGTAAAGCTGCAGGTTCTCCATCGCTGTCGTAAACCCAATGTTGTATATGTTGGGTTATGAAAATTTGTTATGTTGTATGCGTGCGTGGGTGAAATTATTATGTTGTATATGTGGGTTATGAATATTCAGTGAAAATAATAATAATTAAATGAAATTTGGCCAAATGTGTAATTATCCGGAAATATGTTAATTTATGTAATTATGCACATTTTAATTATGCCAATTCGAGAGGTAATCGTATTAATTATGCGAGTGGGTGTAATTATGATAATGCAAGTCGTTATGATAACCAGACCCCGCCTCGGTGACGAGGGTGGGTTATCGATCGGAATAAGGCAATTAATCGTATGCGGTTATGCAGGTGTGGTGTAAGTATGCAAGATTAACCTAGATTAACTCGGCATCGTTGTCTAGGTTCGTCTCATTCTCGCTTTAACATTCCCAGAGTGGGTATTCGTGGTTATATTTAGGTCCCCGGTTCACCCCGTTATCGCTTTAACATTTACTGAGTATGTATTAGTGTGTTTATTAAGGTCACCAAGTTCAAATCTCAACGCAGAAGCAGATCTTATGCATAGATTTCAGGAAAGAATCACACAACCACTTCTGTATTGATCAATTTATTACTAATTCAACCTTAACTATGATAGTATGCGAACTCTCAATCCCGGAACGTCAATACGGCATCAATACAGTATCATCAACGATTGTCTGATTTCACTTTGACAACGGCACATGGATCCCGCATAACGCGATGGTTCTTAGTGAGAGAGAGAGTCGTTAAAACATGCAAATATTATGCTAAGAAAACCTTAACGTTAATGAATGATTATACTCAATATTGTTCACGCAGTACCGCACTCCTTATTGATCATACGCAACCCTTATCACGTTGTTAACACCTTGGGTCACGGAACAGTTGAATATTCTGTAGAGGATGCGAGTACGTGCGGCGATTATGACTGAAAGATACTTGAAAGATTATACGGCGATAAAAAAAACACAATCAAAAACAGTTATTATTCTTAAAGGCACCAATCTCAACAGATACATCGGCAGGTTATCTCAGAACGGCTCGGAGTAAGGGCCTGCGACGGTGCTCCTTTTCCGAAGATCGTTATCTTATACCAAGTTTACTAATTGGGGACCAGATCACCTGATAAGGATCCGGTGGGCCACCACTCCCCACGTGAGCGTGGCTCGGCGGAAGGAGGTGCCAAAAATCAGTTCGTATTGATGGATCTGTTGGGAATTTATGCGATTAAGAGTACAGCCCACTAAATATTAAAGATAAAAATTAAGAATACTCTTATAAACGACGGAGGGCCATCCCTCGGTCTCGTTGTGATGCTTTCCAGCCACGGATGGCTTATGGGTTCGAGTGTTTTTGAGTGGTAAGAGTTGTCTTGAATAGTCAGTGTTCGGAGTCGATTCTTTAGGTCAAACAGACGCCTGGTGGTCGTGTGGTGAGGGGGCGGTGCGCGTCATACGTATCAGTCGATCCCCTGTCACCGTGGTGGTTCGGATGGCTGTTGATACGCTGTCGCAGTTCGGAACCCGGTCGGTAGGTGGCGCCCACAACTCGCTCGTAGCGTGCAGCGCTGGATCGTCGCCAAACCGCAACGATCACCACTCCGGCGGCAGCAGAGACCTCCGGCGGCAGCAGAGATTGACGAGCTGAAGATGAGTCGAGCCGACCCGCTGGTCGCAGCTTGCTCCTGAGTCGACCCTCCCGGTCGAGCTCGCTCCTGGGTCGACCCGCTGGTCGCCCTCGCTCCTGAGTCGACTCTCTGGTCGCACTCCTGAGTGGACCCACTGGTCGCACTCCTCCTGAGCCGACTCTCCCGGTCGCGCTCCTGAGTGGACCCTCTCGTCGCACTCGTTCTTGAGTCGACCCTCCCGGTCGAGCTTCTGAGTGGACCCTCCCGTCGCACTGATTTCCAATGCTCAGGATCCTTTACTTTATGCCGAAAAATCCCCCTGGATCCCGCCCACAAGGCGGGGCTTCTTCCGATTTTTGCTGTGTCAGGATCTGTCCGTATGCAGGTGTGTCCATGTGTCTGTCCGTATGTCCGTGTGTCCTTGTGTGCATCACTGACGGTATATTCGTTGTCACACTCCCTCTATAAACCCACGAGCAAACAATCAGATGTTACAAATTGCCTCGAGGTCGTCTCTCTGTCTGGGTGCAATATTTATCTCTTGTCTGGCCTTCTTCATGAACCCAAAACACAGACGTTACAAATGTCTCATAGGCGTCTTTGTTCGTGTTGCACAACCTGGAGGGAGGGGCAACACTCTCTCCGACCCGGCGCACAAAGAAATGGTTAAAAGTTTGAAGTTAACATTTGTCCCTTACTATTTCACAGTTATGATTCTGTATGTAACCTAAGGTCTGTCGTTTCCCATCGTGGTGCTTGACTCAAGTGTAGGTGTTTCCCCGAGCGTATACACACTCCTATCCCGCGCTGCGGGGATACAAAGACGGCCGGGATCTCCCTTTCTCTCCGACCCTGGGTTTAACATCGTTTTTTTTTTATTATGTATTATATTCGACCTGGTTGTGATTCATCCCGTTATCCTGGCTTTTCCATAAGTTTTACTTTGTCTTTTCATGCATATACTTATTACTATTAATTTATTTCCGATATCTTAGGTTAAGGGGTAAGTTTTTTGATCCTAGGAATTCGTATTCCTTGGTGCCTGGATGGTTATATAAGCGGAATATAGTTTACGGTGAATAGCTTTAACATTGATGTTATGTGCGATATTATGTATTGTGATGTCTTTAACTTAACTTGTTTGTCAGGGCTTTACTGACACGAAGTTGCATTCCATAGCCCCGCAGTCTTTGCCCCACCCTATCTCTGCTCGCCGTGGTTGTTGCAGTCCAGCTGACGTCGTTAACTCAAGGCCTCATTAATTTCCGTCACTCCTTGTGTGTGAGGGCGGTTGAACCTTGGAGTCAGCTCTGGTTTTTGTCTGCCTGCTTCTTCTTGTGTCCCCTGACCCCGGGAGTTATTATTCTACTTTATGGCCTGTCGAAGCCCCACTCGCTGTTGCTGGGCTGGTGTTGTTCCCGGCTTTTTGCTTACGTTTGCAGTTCGCCGTGCTCTTAATTTCCTTCCCTCGTCAACCTTATATCGACTATTCGCTCCTGTCTGGGTGCGATTCAATTTTGACTTAGGAAGGTTCTGATTGTCATATGCTTCGGGTCGAGTTGTATAGAAAGTATTGAAGTATGGAAATAACATTTCATATTGACTTAATAATGGTGATGGTTCAGTAGGCGTAACTTGTGGCCTGGTTTAATTGGAGTGGGTGTGAATATCAATAACTTTAGCCTACCCTGTTGTTAAATTCCGACTTTAACGTTACTTTAATAGCAATACAGAATAATTGAGCTTTTTGTCTTAACTAGGCGAATGCGAACTTCTGGTGACCCCCGCAGCCTTGTTACTCAGCTGGGTCTTGCCCGCCTTGAGAGATATACAACACTCTTTTAAATCACCTCTCCCCCTGTCCAACCTTCTGCTCTGGGAGTGTTATTCTTGATTCCAGGTCCAAGGCCCCCTCACATTCAGACGCGCAGGGTTGTTTACATCAGCTCCCCCCCCCTGTGCACGTGTTCTAACTAGCTCGGAATCCCTGAACACACAATCAGTGATGATTCCTGGCTTTCTGTGGTTGTGATTTAGACAAAGGCGCCTCTGTTTTCTTTCATTGCCTTTGAGTCGACACTGCCCTATTATTTGCCCATGTGCTGAGGTCATAGAATTCGTTTTGACTTCAGTAATATTAACATTCAGTATTGGATTAGCAAATGGGCAATGGTTCATTTATGTAGCTCGCAGCCTGGTCTCCAATTTGAGCGAGCGCGAGGATCGATAATTTAGCCTACTCTGTTGTTGAATTTCGAATTTTGACGTTACTTTAAAACCATGCAGGATGGTTGGGCTTTTTGCCTTAACTATGTCTGGCTGACACTCCCACTGTCTCTGCCGCCTGCACGGGTGACATGTGCCCGTTCATCAGGCCTTATCTTTCCTTGAAGCAAGGTTGCAAATTCTGCCATCCTAGCCCTCCTCCAGTTCATTACTTAACAACACCTGGTGTTTTGCAGTTTGCTGCGCTTGGTGTGTTTCAATCATTAAAAAAACAAGTAAAAAGATAATATATAAAAATCATCAAATATTATTAATCTCAATTATGGAAGAAGGGTTAGGATACAACACCAACACTGTGACGGCAAGGGCTGTAAAATTTGTAACGCGGGCAGCTTTTGCACGGAGTCGTGGGAAATGGCAAAGGCAGGAAGGCATCTAGAACCGGCGGAAATTATTGCCAAAGCTCTGTGGTCCTATATTGGGATATTTGACCTACATTAATGAGTGGGAGAAAATCCACATGTACGAGGAGGGGACGGTGGGGGGGTAGTAATGAGTGGGCTGGTGGGCTGGTGGCCAGGTAATATGGTGGTGGTGCAGCAAACGGTGGCTATGCACATGGCCCGTAATCCAGCACTGGTGGAGGCAATGAGGGTTGGTGGATGGCATAAATATTGCGAAACTCCCTTCCTGTGGGCGTCGAAGGCAGTGCCCCTACCCTGGCTCACCAGGAGAAGGCGGTACAAGCCAGCGTGAACAATGTTGCCCACTCGCACGCATGAAGTTTATCCAGGTGCTCCAATCACGCCCCACGCGTAAACGCTCAAAAATTGACCAATAACACTTTCATACGCAGAGGATTACAGAACTTGGGGAGGGAATTTGGCACCGGATCATGGCTGCTGCCCTTCCCGCTTGTCTATAGTTCCTCCTCGCGCCTCTGAGTTGTCCTCTCTATCTCAGAAATCGAGCAAATACTGGCTCGATCTCTGAGCGAGTATTTGCTGAAACTATTAATATGATTATGATAAATCAAAAGCAATCTTTAATCTAATTCATTAAAAAAATGCCCATCACTGCGGATCACAATAAAACAAATCCTTTATTGAACTACGATTCCATCTCACTCATGGTAATTATCATCATCAAACAATCACAGTTTAGCAATGGAGTCTTCAGTTTGTTCCGCACCAGCTTACAAAGGTGCTCCGTCTTCCATTAGATCTGCTTAGTAATAAGTGACCATCGCATCGGGACCATCACGGGCACCATAGACTTCCATGACCTAGTTAAGGGGGAGGAGCGGGAGGAGAGAGAGAGGCGTGGGTATCAGGTAAGTACAGGTGTACAGTGCAGGGTCGTCACAGTATGCGTGGTTTTCCACTGTTTGCCGATCTGAGCCAGAACCAGACCATTAAACTCTATCCTGGCAAGACATGAATTTAGCTCGGTTGCATCTACACACATCTTGACTCAGTTCACTGCATGTGACATCAGCGGCACGGTTCGGTTTCTGCAGTGGAAAAACAACGTGACATGTCTTGAGACCTCCTGGACTTTACTGCGCACTGTGCTGCAAGATTACTGGTTATGGCTAACATGAGTGGTGATAATTTGGATGATGATGACAAAACATTGCTATAGGTCTGTATGAAACATATTACAACACCGCTGCAATGTCATAAGTCTGGTTTATGGCAATAGTTTTGACGCCAAGTAAATAAAGAGTTACAGTATTTGAAATGTTTTGAGAAAATATTACCAGCGGTCAAGACCACTCGCAAGTCGACAATAACCAATAATAACTAAAAATTATATATATTTTTAACTTGATTAGGTCAGGCGACCTGGCCACAATTGATAGCTCAACGAAGTGGCTTATCGTCAAGTGGACATTTATAGCAACCAAATACTCTAAACGCGTGTTTATAAATGTGGAGGGAAAAACTGGTGGATTCGGAGAAGAATTCACGTGACCAGTGGGAGAACATACAAACTCCAAATATACGGGTCAGAGTTGGGATCGAACCCACAACCTGTATACCAGGCGAGGTAGTTAACATCTCGCCACCGTGGCGCCCATAATAAAGTAACAATGACCAACAACAAGGTGGATAATAACATTAATGACGCTCATGTCAACACTACAAACATCACCACAGTCATCGACATTCATAGAAACGTTCACACCGTGAGAGTGATGATGTTTCCCTTTAGCAACACCCTTAACATGAGAAGTTGCACGACCTCACCACGACTCCCCCATTTACTTTTGACTCGCGATCCGTCTTCTCGTTTTTGATCGCACTACGACCACAGCCGGCTGGATTTACGACGAATCTTAAGAGCGACTGCTGTACTTGGGTGGGAGGTGGCGGCGATGGGGGGGGGGGGGGCGCCCAGGTCCTCCCAGTACCCTCCCGTTGAACTCACGTTGGCGATCCAGTCGTTGAACGCCGACACGCGGGTGAACACACTGGGCTTGCGGATGTAGTTGCAGCCCATAGAAGACCCGAAGCTAGTGATGCCGTGCACCTCCCATATGCCGGCGGAGTTGATGCAGTTCAGGGGGCCGCCAGAGTCGCCCTGCAGTGGCACGGGTGGGGGGTATGGAGGAGAAATGCGGGATCACAGGTGAGGGTGCGATGGAAGGCGTGCGTGTGAAAATGGTAAAGGCGCAGCTCTGGAATTGCTCGCTCCACTAAATGGAGCTCTGGAGAGCCCCACGAGACGGAGCTCTGGAGAGCCCCACGAGACGGAGCTCTATAGAGCGTATATTAAGATATTTCAGCTGGTAAGAGTCTTTGAGCCAAGCAGATTTTTTTGTATGAGGACATTCAGTAAATTAACGCGGAAACCGGCGCACCCGGAATAAACCCACGCATGCGAGGCAGCAATGCTCCATCCCATACAGACAGAAACAGATTATATCAGTCCGCACTTTTCTTCACCGCCTTCTCCTTGCGAGACAGTTATGACACCTCCTTGACGCTCACCCGCGGGAAGGGAGTTTCGTAACATCTATGCGGTGATCAACCAACCTTGGGTGCTGCCTCCCCAGCCACTGGAAGATTACTGGCCACCACTTGCGACAAACCCACCACGTATCAGAGATGGTGGTCACTCCATATCACGAGGCCATTCTCAAGCTAGCCATCCTGGGTTAATCAGGCCCAATTGCTCCGAGTCTTTTCTGAGTAGCGCTCCTCCTTACGTTACACGCCGAGTCGTATCCGTCTCCTCCGGCACAGACCATGGTGGTCTTCACGTTGGTCGACCACCAGGCGGGCTGGCTGCAGGTGGCATAGTCCACCACGGGAAGGTTGGCCTGCTGCAGGGCATCGGGCAGGGCGCCTCCAGCTGAACGTGAAACGAGAATGGAGCAAGGAGGGACACCCAGTACATTACCACAGCAGCATGAGCACATGGAGGGGGGAGGGTGGCATTGGTGCTGGTGGAAGTTCTGACGGTGATGGTATTGGTGGTAGTCGTGGTGGCGGCAGTGGTATTGGTGGTGGTGGCGATGACGGCGATGGTTATGGCGGTATTGGTGTGGTGATATAAATGCGTTCACGAATGCCTGCAAATGGCTTTGAGACATCAGTGGCAGGGTATGTGTGGTGCTGGCAGATGGCCCCACCACCTCTGGACTTCATAGGTGTGCGCAAGCAACAGGAGAGAGCAAGGCGTTGGTCCAGACTCACTGGCGATACGGCCCCAGCCCGTGACGTAGCAGACGTAGTTGTCAGGCAGAACCACCCCAGCGGGGGGCAGGCAGGCCGGCTGGATCTTGTTGCTCAAGATCGCGGGGTTGGCCAGGCGGATGAGAGCGATGTCATTCCTGGTTAGGGCACGGCCAGAGGTCACGGTTAGAGTTCACAGCTGGTGATGTAGGGGGAGGGGTGGGCTGGCCGGGCAGGGCGGCTGCTCCGGGCACCCCATTCCCAAAGATGGCGCCGCCAGTGGCGGCTGGTGGCTCAACTGTGGGTGGTGGCGGCGCTGCAGTAGAGATGGGGGAAGAGCAACGAAATGCCCCCAAGCGCCAAAGTGCCCCACTACGCCCTCTGGTGGTGGCCTTCTTGCTGGACTCGTCGCCTGCAATTTGTATTTATTCAGCGTTTAAATGTGACGGCATCTCAAGTTGCTGGGCGCGAGTTAACCACGTGGCACAGGGGCCAAGAGGTGCCGAGATGGCGCTGCTGAGATCCTGGGTTTGGATGCCAGGTTTCAGCCACTCGTGGTTAAATTGGGTTCTCAATTGCAGCGAGCTGATGGAGTTGATCGTCTCAGCCCATTCACCAGTTACTGAGCGTGTTGCGTTCTTCCACTTACAGCACTTTGCCTAATATCCAGCTCTGCGAATTAAAAATAAAAAGCTATCGGGTTTGACTGCTCTGCGATGGACATTTATCGGTAGAGAGAGATGAGGCGGTCTTCAGATAAAAAGCTTTAGTTGAATCAATACAAAAATTCCCTCATATTCCTGACACAAATGCGCTCTCGGAGGAAACAATCTCTCCCCGAGCACGCGTCAACATCCCCTATTTATACTGGAGTAATCCGATGAGCCATGAAGCTCTTTTTCACAGATGTACAGCAGGGGCACGGGATAAAAAGAATCACCCAAACACACGAATACAACTAAACCCTACCAGAAGCAACCTGCCTATCACAGACGAAAGCTCAACAAAGTGGCCCATCATTTTGACATTTATAACAGCAAAAGGACCATCTAAATTATCTCAATGCACGTTTCTCAATGTGGAGGTGACTCACCCGCCAGCGACGTTGTTGCCGTTCCATCCGGCGTGCACCAGGATCTGGGCCACGTCATGATACTCGTCTCCGCCCTCCTCGACCGTCAGGAAGTGCTCTCCCAAAGCCACGCGGTACGTGCGGGTGCTACCACAGACAGTGTGACAAATGTGGTGATCTAACACTCGCTGTACCATGGGGTCAATGCAAGCTCATGTTGTTCTGATAGTTACTTTGTGAGTTTAACACGTCACAGCCAATGATTATGGTTTGTCACGTAAACAAAACGTGCAAATTTGTTACGAGTACAGCACACCGGTGTGTTGAAGTGTAAACCCAAAACATTTACAATTCGAGTACTGTGACGTCTCGCCAGTAATTACAACCAGCATCATCAGGCGACAGCCAGAGTTGTAGAGAAATCCTATTGTTCCGGTCTTAAATTAGTTGCTTTGTCATTCGCAAATGGGTTTTGACTGCTTCATCCTGAAGTGTTGTATGGTGTGACGATTGCTTCGATGTCTTAACGTTTTCAGACAGGATGGTTAGGGGAAGGGGTTGATATAATGACCTCACTTGTACAGGCAGACCTCGTTTAGTGGCTCAAGATGCATTCATCGGTTTATGGTTTTTCGGTTAACGTTTCGCCTACCATTGGACCCCCATGGTTTCGGTTCGCGTTAACATTGTTGACTAACAATAACATTGTTGATGTAACAGTATGTTTGCATGATATGCATACGATGGCCAATTTCGGCCAATCCGAACGCTCGTTAGTGGGGCTGAGCCGTGCCCTCAGCCAATCAGCGACGCCCATTTGTGAGCGTTGAGACGTCGACTGGCTTTACATTATTACGTTTTCTGTTTTGGCAGTGGAAACAACAGCTCTCTTGCAGACTAATTTTTTAATTATTGATCAATTAATAAGTGAATTCGATTCAACAGTTATTTCGGTTAACAGTTTTCGTGGAACGGATTAACATCAACCCCGTATTAGTGCCTACTTTACTACAGACCAATTCAGACCTTGTTGGCCACCCCGTGCCCTTATAAATCTCAACGTTCATCGCACAAAGTCCATCACAAGAGAGAAACACAAAAATAGACGTTAAAAAACTGTTGCCCGTATTGAAACGGCTGTACGCTGTATGGACCTGAAACTCAATTTCGGGGTAAACCGTACGGGTTGACAGTTATGGATTAAACACGTTAACCGAGATAACTACTGTGATAACATGGATGGTAAACTTGATTTCATAAATAAAAAGAAGAAATGATTAAAGCATCAGTGTGTACTCTACTCTCGAGTGTATTCTCCTGTGCTCCTACATGGCCGCGGTAGAAGACGAGGTTGGAAGGCCGCTGCTGCTACGCTCCCAGTCCGGGTCATGCTCAGAGAAGGACCTTCGCGACCTTGGCGATGGTGCCCTCAGTCTACATTTGTGTGGCGAGGTTTGTTTAACATGGAACCTGAGACTCTACTCCGGTCTCGTCAGTTCTCACTTGGCTAACATTGGGCGAAAAATATTTAAAATTAATTAATAAATGTGATTGTGACTACGAACCGCGATAATCGAATTGCAATGGGCGGGTTCTGGTTGGCGTCGCTCTCATTGGCTGAGCGAATGATGGGGGGTGAGGACCTTTCTGTATCCTCAACCAGCACTGTTGCCTGTTCTCACTCGGGAGCCCTTCATAGATGTTTTGATTTTCTTAGGATTTTTGTTTCTCTCAAAATGCTCTCCAGGAACAAAGAGCCCCGTAACGAATCGGCATTCCACGGTGTCGCGCTAAGCGAGGTCTGCCTCTATTTTGCTTTGATGTTGACTAACAATGCCGGACTGAAAACTCACATCTGCTTTGATGTCCAATCTGTCGCCAATACAAAGATGAGCTGTGCCGTCCTCACTGCAGATTTCCCAGTCAATTTAGTTTCCTCGTATGTAACAGACAGACCCTTGTGGACATGTGAAGATGGTGTTTATATATTTTAGGTCGTGTTGGTGGTAATGAGATGATGGCGATATTGATAAAATTATAGGCGTGCACAAGGACACATGGCTATGGATAGATGCATGTGGACGTATGCGTTGACGTAATGGCGATGTCGATGCAGGTGATGATGATGAGATGGCGATTCTAGAGATGTTAGTGCTTATGATGATAATGAGATAGTGGCACGTTGGTAATGGAAATGATGAGGTGGTGATGATGACGTGGTGTGGAACTCACGTGATGCGATGATATGATGATGAGGAGGTGGAGATGATGAGGTGGTGATGAGGCGGTGGTGGAACTCACGAGATGCAGTGGGCCGCCGTGAGCACCCACTGGGGGTCGATCAGGGTCCCACCGCACGTGTGGTACCAGGCTCCGTTAGACAGGTACTGCAGGGAAATCTACAGCAGCCACAACCACAAGAGACCACCACAACCCATCAACCACCACAACTATACACAAAACAAAAAAAACTAGCATCACACAACATACACTGGACACAGCGATCACAGTCGCAACAACACGCGGACACGCTCATTTAGACATTTGCGTTGGAACAGTGCAAACTTTTTTAATGTGGTTTGTCATTCAAGGTCGGCAGAGTGTCCGGCTGGGAACGATTCGGTGGCTTTTCCGATGCCGAGGGGTCGCGGCATCAATGGTGGTTTGCGTGCAATGGCTTCTCAATCGCATTCGCACGCTAAAGACAAAGATCCCCCTATATCCTCGATAGACCATTGGGGAAAGTTATATTAGCGAGCATTTAAGAAGACCAGCACAGCACCCGGCCACCTTAGTCTCCCCAGTGGCGATGTTCATACAATGCACCGGGTACGCATTTGCGGCTGAGTCGACCTAGCGGAGGCCCAGGACCGGTTCAGACAATCGATACTGGTGTTAGCCGTGATCGAAAATCGAATCTCGGGTCGCTCGGGTTCGTCACACCCAGAACCAGTGCCACGCTGGCCGAGCAGCCTTTCTCTGTAGCTTCAGTGGCAGCTATCTGGAACTCTCCCACTGCAGCACATTCATAGCATCCAACCACCATCAGCACCAGCTCAAGACTGACACCTGTTCAGGCTCAGTTGTTCAGGCTCTAACTTGTTTAGGCTATCCTTTTCAGTTGCACCTGTCCAGCCTCCCCCGTCCCGGCTCTCATCTGTCCAGGCTCACCTGTGCAGGCTGTTGTACGAGAGACTCTGGGCTTCGACTGCACGCCTCTAGACTCTTGAACATCGCGTCCGATTTACGAAATAAGTGCGCCCTATAGATTGTGGTTATTGTTTTCTAGGCTCGCGGAGCCAGACCGTGGCACGCACCTGCCAGGGCCAGCTGTTGGGCTTCGCCTCCACGCCATTGACGACGCGGCTGTCGATGGGAGGGTAACTGGGCACCCCACAGCCCTGTGCAGTCGCTGTGCAGACACGGGCACGCCAGGGAGACACGAGGAGACACAGAGGCATAGGAAGACATGAGACATGGGGAGACACGAGGAACACAGGAAGACATGGCAAGACTCAAGGGGATGCAGAGAGATACAGGGGGGCATAGAGAGACATTGGAAGCCGCAGTGTATACGTGGGAAGATACTAGGAAGACATGGGGAAACATGGGACCATGCGGAGCTATGGGTTGGTACAGGAGAGGCATTGGCACATTGGCGGTCACGGTTTTAGAGGGATGATGAGTGAGTTGTGATTATGGTAGTGGTGGCAAAGGTGATGATGACAACGATGATGATGACAACACCTACCCTGCACCAGGAGGAACACGGAGGCAATCAGGGCCAGCATCTTGTCCGAGTCTCGTTTCAAGTCGGTGAGTTCCTGCTCATCGAAGGCCCTTTTTATAGAACCTGGGAGGTGGGAGGCGGTTTGGAGAGGTGGGGGGGGGGGGCATCATTAGAGCTCCCATATGATGCCCCCCCCAACCCCCTGGATCCCTTACAATTGTAATTGCGTACGGTCTTTGATAAGAGCGATGATAAAATTATCAATAGTGGTCTTGAGAAGATTGATTTGCTGGCAAGGAGTTATATGGGTTTGTGGGACACTTGTGTCTGCTTTGTCCTGTGTCATATGCTGGAAGGTGATTTAACTGATCAATCGAGTTTTTGAGTGATTACTTTTTAATCAGACATGATTAATGAACTAAGGATAACCATCACACTCGAAACTGGTGACGGAAATGGCATGCCCAAGGAGAGAACCTGCAACCTCTCACTATAAACTGAGCAGAATGGTGTTGACTGTTGAATATGGATCATTTTATCGTAAGATAGTGACAGTTGGCAACAGCTTGGGAAGACCTTCACCCAGCAGTGGATAGATCATGGCTGAACCCAAAAACTACGAACCACAAAACGGAGCACTATTCTCTAACCATGTAGTCCGAACGCTTGACCATCACTTTCATGATATCCCTAACACTATGGCCACCCCCCACACCCCTGCCTTTGCCGTGTGCTCTGGTTCCCAGCTGATTGCAATGACGGCACGAGAATGGAGGACGGGGGGGGGGAGCGATAAGCACGACAGATATCAAGAATTAATCTCCCGGCACCATCGGGCCGTTGAAACGCACCTGCTGGACACCCACACTCCAGGTGCGACGTATGGAACGGTCGCAGATAATTCCGTATCTGTCGCCATCCTGCCAGAGGCCATCGATGGACCGGACCAAAAATAGGCCAGACCAAAAACATAAAAATAAAGGTTTGGGCGCAATTGATTTGTCACGCCCGTAGTCGTCCAGTTGTAAGTTTCTCACGATGGTGATATAAGTCCACGATGTGACCGCGGAGAGACGGTGACCAAACGACGGAAAGCATCGACGACGTTTCGCAGGAAACCTCGAGTGTAGCCACCACCGAGTGGCGGTCTGTGGCTCGCGACACCTTGATGAGATCACACGTGTGATCTAGTCCATGCCTTTCGACAATGTTACCTCTCTCAGGGAAATGTTAAGTCCATGGGCAATGTTAGTCCATGGGCAATGTGAAGTCTCGGGACAATTGTTAAGTCTATGGGCAATATCATGGGACCTCCTTTGCCAGTACCAAAATATGAGAATAGGCTTACCCCTTTTATCTGGCAACAATACAGGTGTTAAGATGTTAAAACACCGAACTTTGGTCTAATTTCATTTGAGACTCGGCTCGAAATCTGTCTCTAATGTGGACCAATCAGTTTCAAAGACAATGCATATATTATCACAGTATGTTTTTTGTTTGCATTCTGACCACAAGTATTGTGGTTAATGCAGACATGATTCCTTGTAAAAGGTTTCAGTTTGGTGTTTTAACATCTCAACACCGTTTTGTTGCCATAAAAAAGGGGAAAACCTATTCTCTGTGGGCAATGTTATATCTCTCGGGGAAATGTTAAGTCTACGGGCAATCTTCTTGGTTCTTTCGGTAAAGTCACGTGGAAGGGAAATAATAAAATAATAAAAAGAAAACATAATAAAATAATCCTCACGACGTTTCGGCCACAACGCAAGCAGCCATCAGGTGAAGAACAGGTCTGTCGGAAAGACAGCGTCTGAATGAACACCACCAGGCTTGGCAGCGTATATTTAAGCTGGGTTGGAGGGGGAAGAGCGCCTTGACAAAGGAATTTGCATATCAAGAGGAATTTAGCATATTTATGGGAAATGCAGATATGGGATTAGTCACTACTTGTGGAATGCGTAGGAGGTGGGGGGGGGGGTTTCATAGGCATATTATGCCCGTGCATTATGCAGGATTAGCAGCATCAAAGGGAGGGAGTAGGGTTAGCATTAATAAAGGGAAGGAATGTTAATAGTATGGAGCTACAGCAACTAAACCACCACGTAAAAAACTAAAATATAAACTACATCAGTATCATCAATATACTAAATATACTCTCCAATAAGTCATACATTACAATTCTATGTCACAAAAATATAATATGCCTCCAGCTAAACTTTTTTCTCTTACATCACACGGGTCTACCTGTACTATATACTGCCATAGACAAACTCAACATTAAATTATATACTGTATTACTATACACCATCTATACCTTAGACTATACATTGTAATATTACACTATGTATTATTCTACCCACCCTACTGTATACCACACTGCTCTCTAACAAGAGACCGGACCCACACACCGAAAAGCTAGACGTTAACAAAGTCGTAATTAATCACAGTAACAGGTCTATTTCTGATGGTCTGAAATCCGTTTTAGCTAAAGGACTAAACTTTGCAGTCACACCTGGACACATACCAGTTAATGATATCATTGCCCAAGTAGATGTGGCTCTCAAGGGCCTGGGTCACATCGCTGCAGACGTAGCAAGATCTGAAATCGCAGCAACCCTCAAAAACGCTAAGATGCCAGCTAGCAACATCAGCAAAGATGAGCGTTTTGAATTAGCTCAATTAAAAAATAGGGATGACATTGTCATCCTCTCAGCCGACAAAGGCAATGCCACTGTCATCATGGACAAAATAGAATACAACAACAAAATTCAAGAACTACTCAACGATGTCAGCTATACAAAAACAAAAAGAGACCCCACTAACAGCCTCGTCATTAAAACCAACAAAATCATTTCTGATTCAACCGCATTAATTGATCAAACCAAACAGTTCTCGTTGAAACCTTCTGCAGCCAGGCCACCAAGATTATATGGCTTGCCAAAGATACATAAAGAAAATACACCCCTTCGTCCCATTGTCTCTACTATCAACTCCCCCACCTACAAACTGGCTCGTTTTTTCTCTGAAATCCTGCGGCCTTTCACTGGAAAAACCACCTCTGCGGTACTAAACTCTACTGACCTGGTATCGACAATCAAGGGGATGTCCCTCTCCCCAGACGACCTGCTTGTCAGTTTTGAGGTGGTTTCCTTATTCACCAAAGTTCCTGTACCTGACACCATCGCAATCATTGAAGACTTGGTTCATCAAGGACTGAATACTGAGGCACCCCCCTGGTGAGACACTGCTTAACCAATACATACTTCACCTGGAATGGAACTTTCTATAAACAAACTGAGGGCACCCCAATGGGCTCCCCCCTATCTCCGGTTGTAGCCAATTTGAGACTGATGCCATCCAGACTGCCACTCTACGCCCGACCTTATGGAAGAGGTACGTAGATGACACTTTTGTCATCTGGCCACATGACCGGCCTGCTCTAGACCAATTCCTCGACCACATCAATTCCATACAGCCATCAGATTCACCATGGAAGTCGAAAAAGATGGCAAGCTACCCTTTTTGGATGTCCTAATTAAAAGGAGACCTGATGGTTCAATGAGCCACTCTGTCTACAGGAAAGCCACCCATACGGATGCTTACCTAAAACCGGATTCCCACCACCATCCATCCCAGAAGAATTCCCTCATCAAGACTCTATACCATAGAGCCCAATGCATCTCTGACCAGGAACACATTGCCAGTGAACTCAAGCACGTATGCCAAGCTCTTAAGGCTAATGGTTACTCCGACTACACAATCCGCAAAGCCATCACTCCAACCATCAAGAAGGATCCTGTTGAGGAGCCTTTCAAAACCATCACCTTACCCTACATTGCTGGGGTCACAAAAAAGATCTCCAAAATCCTGATAAAACACAAGAATCCAGGTCCGATTCAACACAGTACATACAATCCGTGATCTGGTCCCGTCTGTAAAAGATGTGGTTCCAGACATACAGTACCCTGGCGGCTACAAACTAAGTTGCCTCTGTGGTAGCAGTTACATTGGAGAAACCAAACTACATGTCTCAGACCGCATCCGTGAACATAAAGCAGACCTAAAACACGGTAAGGACAAACACCTCAGCCGTGGCAGATCACTGTTATAATTCAGTGGGCTCACATGACATTGACTTCTCCAATACAGAGGTTCTCTGCAAGCCATCTGGCTACCATGAGAGATTCGTTCATGAGGTGATCCACATATACAAACACAGAGACAATTTCAACCGAGAAGATGGATTCTGGCTCAGCAATCATTGGAAGGACGTAATAAACCATTTCGGATCTTAACTGATTGTGTTCGCGTTTACGGTGACTTTTAGACCGCAATCCATTCACTGGCATTGACTATATATCTTTTATTCTCCGCAGGGAATGGATTCTTTGCTCCGCTGCAAGTCTCCTACCACCACTCTTCCCATTGACATATTTCGTTGCTTCCTCTTAGTACCTTTCACGCGACGGTCAATGGTATAGTGTATAGCAGATTGTATAATAATGAATAGTATAACAGTTTAATGTTTAATATAATGTATAAGGTAATATATAGTATCGTAATTGTATAGTGAATATACAGCAGTGTGGTATACAGTAGGGTGGGTAGAGTAATATATAGTGTAATATTACAATGTATAGTCTAAGGTATAGGGTGGTGTATAGTAATACAGTATATAATTTAATGTTGGGTTTGTCTATGGCAGTATATAGTATGGGGTAGACCCGTGTGATGTAAGAGAAAAAAGTTTAGCTGGAGGCATATTATATTTTTTGCGACATAGAATTGTAATGTATGACTTACTGTTAGTAGCTCAGCTTATTGAGAGTATATTTAGTATATTTGTAATGCGGGCGTAAACAACCTCCCAGATGTGACGTCACAGGGGGAGGAGTTACGTCACGTGGGGGAGAGGGTTCAAGTCTAAAGGGGGAGAAACCGGAAGAGAAGGGAGAGTTGTTGGAGACTGGGATAGAGTAAGGCCACGCAGGGCGGAGGTTGGAGGGGTGGCGAGATCGCCACACACACGGAGTAAGGCTCGGCACCGTCGGCCAGCGGTGACCGACCCCGGAGAAGCGGGGAGCAGCGGTGAGGCTGCAGTGAGGGCAGCCGGGGGGGCTGCACGAGGAGATCAGCAGCGGGACTGCTACGGAACAGAGAGAGGCTACGGGAGCGACGGCAGCCTCGGGCTGCCAAGCGGAGAGTCTCTGGAAGAGAGCCGTGTGGGAAAAGTATACGAACCCGAATAAAGGACACGAAGACAGACACAGTGGTCGAGTCCTTTATTACACTGGTGTCAGAAGTGAAACGGCATGTCAAAACAACTAAGAAAAAATAATAATCCGACTGCCATCATCTGCTTCATCATCCGACGACGACGAACCTTCCTCCAGCGGTGGACCCGACTGCGATGGAGGAGGAGATCCGTGCTGGAATGAGTGCGGGTCCGGGAGTCCAAGATGTCGCCGCGTCGGCGGACCCGTCTGCACCAAAGGACGCGGACTTGCGATGGGGACAGATGGCGGAGCAGCTGGAGACACTGAAAAACGTACTGGCGCAGTTATTTGAGCTCGTCACACCGAGGACGGCGTTGGGGAGAGCCGATGGTGGTCCGCAGGTCGCCGCCTTGCCTTCGCTGTCGACGCCATCGGCCACGCGGCACGAAGACGCAATCTTGGGCGTGGCAGGAGAAGAACGGCGGGAAGCCGCCATTTTGCGCTCTCCGCGGTGGGGGGCCGCCATCTTGACCACGCCGCGATGCGACGCCATTTTGAACATGCCACCGGATGAGTCATCGGCTGAGGACGGTGCGCCAAGGAGTCGCAGTCGTCATCTTACAACTGTTAAAGAATTCTCCATCGGGGGCGATTGGAGTGCTTTCGCCTGCAGATTTTTGGCGGCGGTACGCTCTGCAAGGTGGACTGACGCTGAGGCATTGGAGGTTCTGCCGACTCTTCTCGATGACGAGTCGGTCAGATTCTTTCGCTCTATAAAGGCCGAGAAGAAGAAAACATTAAGAGGAGTTTTCGACGAGATGGCAGATGCTTACGAGCCACCGGATGATGCTCATCGCCGGTTTGTTCAACGACAGCGAGCACCCGAGGAGTCGCCGGTGGCATACAGGGGTGCGGTACTGGAGTTGGCTATGGCCGCATACCCGGAGACGGAGCCTGACCTGCTTGAACCTCTTATCTTGGGTAAGATGCTTGAGCTGTCCCGGGATTTGGGGATCCCTATGCCGGTGTGTGGCCACGAAAAGCTGACATCCCGGGCGGCGGCCAAATGTCTGGATGCCCAGTTCAACCTGCGCCGATGGAAGCAAGTCACGGCATGGACTGGGGGGCCCATCGTCGAAGGAGGTGCCGTGGGTTAGGATCCCAAAAAGGCGGTGTACGTGCCTGATGGGGGGGGGCCCGCAGGAGCTGACAGCCGCCTCTGGTCCGTGGTCGGGCCGCAGTGGGCCGGGCCCGCGAGCTGCGCCGCCGACACGGGCGCGTCGGGACGGGGGGCCTGCGGCGCGGCGCAACGACGTCGACTGCTTCCGCTGTGGGCGTAAGGGCCATTACGCCAGGGACTGCTGGGCCCGCATCCCAGATCCGCCCCAGCAGGAGGCCTCGTCAACGGACGCGCCGAGGAAGGAACCTCCAAGACAGGCAAGTCGGTGCGCACCAGACACCCGGCAAGGCTTTACACCTCACCCATCACCGTTCTCGTGCGATCCGGGTGTTGTTAACAGTGGGAGGCCATCGACTGGGCCATGTTGCTCGGTAACGCAGTGGCGTAAATTGGCACGGCGGGTCGTCGCGGCCGCTACTGGTTCGTCCACTGTACCTGGTTCTATACAAGGGGTGGACGTGCGTATTTTGGTTGATTCCGGAGCGTCCGTGACCATTATATCGGATGTAATTTTCTATCTGTTGGGCATCCCACCAGAGGCCGTGCGTCCGGTTTACGGGTCGTGCGTCGCTGCGAACGGGGGTAGCATGGGCATTGTGGGCCAGGTGGACTGCTAAAATATCTATCGGGGAAGTGTCGGCCTCGGGAATTGTGTTAATTTCAAGATCTCTGGCAGTCCCTTGTTTGTTGGGAACTGATTTTCTGGCCAAGATGCCCATTTTGATTAAAATTAATGAAAACTGTATTGAATTGCCGGGTGGCCGTAAGATCTCGTTACTGCCGTCGCCCTGGGGGCGACCTGCTCCTGCCACCCAGGTGCAGGCGCTGTCCGAGGCATCTGTTGACATTCCACCTGGCTCACAGATGCTTATCCCTTTACGGTATCGGAAGCCTCTGCCAGGTCGGCAAGGTGCAATTGGGGTTTTGTTGTCACCGTCCGCCACCATAATGGCCGGATCGGCGCTGGTTGTGGTGCAGACTATTGTCCGGCCGGACCAGCAGCCATTTTTGCAGGTGCTTAATGCGAGTACCGAGAATGTATGTGTTCCGGCTGGTACGGTTGTGGCGCATGCCACTACGGCGTTTACGGCACAGGATTATCTGGACAGCCAGGGCGTGGTCGCTGGGGTTTCAGGGCCGTGAGCTTCAGGATAATCGCTGGATCGCCGATTTATGTGGGGAAAATCCTTCCCTGTCCGGGGAACAACGTTGTGCGATTCGTAAATTGTTATTGAGTTATTCGGATGTGTTTAGCTCCGACGATTTGGATTTGGGACGCACCTCGTTGCTTTACCATCATATTGACACAGGGGACGCTGCCCCTATTCGGTTAAACTCACATCGGATGAGTCCGGCCGAGCGAGAACACGTTCGAGGGGCAGTGGATGACATGTTGGCTGTGGACATAATATCTCCATCTAACAGCCCATGGGGCGCGCCTGTTGTTTTGGTCAAGAAGAAAGACGGCAAATTGCGATTTTGTGTAGATTTCCGGAAATTGAATAAGATATCTGTGGCAGATGCGTATCCCCTGGCGCATATGGACGACTCCCTCGATGCCTTGTCGGGGGCCAAGTTCTTTTCTACGCTAGATCTCTCTTCGGGATTCTGGCAGCTTCCCCTTGATGAGCCCTCGCGGGAGAAAACTGCATTCCGTACGCCGCAGGGGTTATTCCAATTCAATTGTCTTCCGATGGGGTTGAATGCTGCCCCTGCCACATTTCAAAGGTTGATGGAGCTGGTATTAACGGGGTTGCGGTGGGAGACATGTCTGATATATTTAGACGATATTATCGTCTTCAGCCGCACATTTGATGAACATTTACGGCGGTTGGAGGCTGTGTTCACGAGGATGCGTTCCGCGAATTTGAAATTTAAGCCTAAGAAATGTCACCTACTGCAACGGTCCGTCCGTTACTTGGGGCATATTGTGAGTGCTGACGGGGTGGCCACGGATCCGGACAAAACAGCATGCGTCCGGGATTGGCCAACCCCGGCCACCGTGGGGGATGTTCGTCGGTTTTTGGGGTTTGCCTCATTATCGGAGATTTGTTCCGAATTTTGCGACGATCGCGAGGCCCTTGCACCTCCTTACAGGTAAAGCACAAAAATTTGGTTGGGGACCGCCAGAAGAGGCGGCTTTTCAGGGCCTGCGCGATCTATTGGCTATGGCGCCGACGTTGGATTATCCAGATTTCGATCACCCCTTCATTTTGGATACGGACGCGAGTGACACGGGCATTGGCGCGGTGTTGTTTCAGTCCAAAGGGGGTGTGGAGCGTGTGGTGGCGTACGGTAGCTGGGTTTTGTCTCCTGCAGAAACCCGCTACTGCGTCACTCGCAGGGAACTTTTGGCTGTTGTTTTTTTTCTACGCCAATTTCGACCATATCTCAACGGTCGTTTGTTTATTTTGCGCACGGATCATGCGGCCTTGCAGTATGCTCTTAAGATGGACCAACCATCCTGGCCAGTTGGCGCGTTGGTTGGACACGCTGCAAGAATTTTCCTTCCAAATTCACCATCGGAAGGGGGTGCGTCACGCGAATGCAGACGCGCTTTCTAGATTGCTGCAGCGATCCCCTTGCGCGTGCGCGTCGGGGACGCATAGGTGTGCGCCGATTCAGCCTCCCCCTCAGCCGGTTGCGTTGGCCGTCGAGGTGCCTGATGCTCCAATGGAGCCGGGACCGGCTGATGGGGTTTTTGAATCTTCTAAGGTCTGTGTGGATTCGGGAACAAATGTTGGACGAGTCATTGTTGTCTTTACGGAAGCGGTCTGCGGAGAAGAGTGGGGGTCCAGGTACGGGCGGTGTGCCGGAAACCGCTCTCCGGGATGGTCTGCTCATGTAGAGGGAAGGATTACAGGAACGCTGGCGTCTGGTTGTACCGGCATCCTTGCGGTACGAGTTGATCAGGACTCTGCATTGCGACACGCTCTTACATCTGGGGGTACAGAAGACCCTGCTGACGTTGCAGCGAAATTACTTTTGGCACGGCATGGCGACAGATGTTGTCGGGCACGTTCGCGCGTGTCCCGATTGTGCCCGGCAAAAGCCACCTAAACATCCCTATGTGCCGCCGATACAGTCTATTCAGGTGTCTCGAGTTAATGAATTGGTGGCACTGGACATTTTGGGACCCTTCCCACCATCTGCGAGGGGTAATAATACTTGCTGGTTGGGGTGGAGTACCTCTCCCGCTGGCCGATGGCCTGGCCGTTGCCCGACCAATCGGCCGCGTCTATTACAGACACCTTTCTATTTGGGTACGTTATGGATAAGGGTGCGCCGGAGAGGCTCCTCACAGACCAAGGCCGGAATTTTTCTTCTAAATTGTTGGGGGAAGTGTGCGCGGCTCTGGGGACTAAGAAAATACGGACATCTCCATACCACCCGCAAACGGATGGTATGGTCGAACAGCTAAATCGGACTTTGTCCGCCATGTTGTGTCACACGGTGAGTGAACAACAATCAGATTGGGATTTGCATATCCCTGGGGTGCTTTCGGCGTACCAGATGACGCCGCATGCGGCTACAGGATATTCGCCGTTTTTCCTTATGTACGGTCGTGAAAACGTGCCTCCGATGGATGTGCAGTTGGGAACTGGAGTGAGGAGACCTGTTAAGCCTCTTCCGGATTACATTCGGGACACTGTTCGCCGGGTTACTGAGGCGCGGGAGGGGGCCCGTATGGCTACGGCCAAAGCCCAGGCCCGGAACGAGCGGTATGCTCGACGCTCCAAGCGGGAGTGTCCCTGGAAGGTTGGGGACCTGGCCTGGCTCCATTGCCCGCAGGTGCGGCCAGGTACCTCTCCTAAATTACATAAACCATGGCAAGGGCCGGTTCGCCTCATCGAGGTTCCCAACCCGCAGTCGGCACGTGTTTGGATTGGATCTCGTCGTTGGTTCGTTCACACGTCGCGCTTGAAGCCATATGTTGCCCCTCTACCTGATGCGTCATCTCCTGATGTTGCCTTGCCGGGTTCTGTTGCTGCCCACTCACCCTTGCCTGTGCCATTTGATCTTGCAAGAGCGCCTGTCGTGCCTGTTACAGACAGACCAGCCGTGACACCGCAGGGGACGAGGGGCTCTGCTCGGGGGGTACCTGCCACGGCTGCGGGAACTCCGAGCCCCGCAGCCCTTCCGACCCCGCTGCGAGCACAATCGCGGGACACCTCTGAGGCTGAGCCTTCGGGGATACGGGACCGGGACGTTGGTGGGCCTCCAATAGCGACAGGAGGACTTCACCCTGTCGCTCCTAAAACCCCGTCACGTTCCCGCTCTGCGGGAGGGCCGCCGACCTTCCAGGGACGGGCCGGCGACCCGCACACGCTCAAAATCCCTTACATTTCGTTGAATGTTAGTGTTGTGTTCTTGTTCTTACTGTTATATTTATTGTATGCTTCGTGTCCTTTAACGTGTCTCGGTCGTGTTTGCTCGCATTACTTGTTGGAATTATTGTTCAGCCGAGGTCGGCTGGATTTTTCTCTACGGGGGAGGGTGGTGTAATGCGGGCGTAAACGACCTCCCAGATGTGACGTCACGGGGGGAGGAGTTACGTCACGTGGGGGAGAGGGTTCAAGTCTAAATAGGAGAAACCAGAAGAGAAGGGAGAGTTGTTGGAGACTGGGATAGAGTAAGGCCACGCAGGGCGGAGGTTGGAGGGGTGGCGAGATCGCCACACACACGGAGTAAGGCTCGGCACCGTCGGCCAGCGGTGACCGACCCCGGAGAAGCGGGGAGCAGCGGTGAGGCTGCAGTGAGGGCAGCCGGGGGGGGCTGCACGAGGAGATCAGCAGCGGGACTGCTACGGAACAGAGAGAGGCTACGGGAGCGACGGCAGCCTCGGGCTGCCAAGCGGAGAGTCTCTGGAAGAGAGCCGTGTGGGAAAAGTATACGAACCCGAATAAAGGACACGAAGACAGACACAGTGGTCGAGTCCTTTATTACATATTTATGATACTGATGTAGTTCATATTTTAGTTTTTACGTGGTGGTTTAGTTGCTGCAGCTCCATACTATTAACATTCCTTCCCTTTATTCCTCTTGATATGCAAATTCCTTTGTCAAGGCGCTCTTCCCCCTCCAACCCAGCTTCAATATACGCTGCCAAGCATGGTGGTGTTCATTCAGACGCTGTCTTTCCGACAGACCTGTTCTTCACCTGAGGACGGCTGCTTGCGTTGTAGGCCGAAACGTCGTGAGAATTATTTTATTATGTTTTATTTTATTTATTTTATTATTTCCCTTCCACGTGACTTTACCGAAAGAAACAAGAAGATTAATATCTGCAGTCACGAAAGCTTTAAATCGAAATCTACGGGCAATGTTTAGTCTACGGGAAATATTAATGCTTGGGGTGAAGTATTTGGAAAATGTAATATGCTATGTAGTCTGTGTTCCTTCAATGGAGGAGAGGAATAGCAAAACTCAAGTCTCTCCTGAAGCCTTCTCATGGCAACCAGACCTCGACATTGCAATTTAGCTCCTTGAGCATTGAGTTTATTAGATTTTTTTAGCACGGATGATACTGCGCAGTAGCCATTTGCTAATTTTACTCCGGGTTGATCCGTGATGCGCTAGCACAGCACCAGAAGCAAAAAACAAAAGACAAAAACATCAATGTTGCAGAGAATGAGGACACAGTATTGAAGGAAGAGTGAAGGTCTTAACAAAACAAACGCTAATGGAAATTTAAAATTTTAAATATAATGAGAGCGAAAGGCACCAGAAAAAGTTAGATACAGCTGCAAGTACGCTCGGTGTTTTCTTTGGTCTAATAGGGAAACAAAGAAGGGGAGTGACACATCGCCACCATCGTGTACAAGAATAGAATAGCGGCAAGAGAGTGGGCGGCAATTCCGGCGCTATCCGTGGATTCTCACTGCCACCTCCAGCCCCGCCACTAAGTGGCAGTAAAATCGCCAAATATCCACCGGCAGCGTATCAGCCACACTCGCAGCGTTAAGGCCCGGGAATCGAGCCAGAATATAGGTTTGCTGGCCACAGACCCTTGCATTACTTGATCGGGAGAGGTCTCGGCATACACATGCCCCAGGTGGTTGAAATGGGGAGGCCTTCATCCAGCAGTGGATAGGTCACGGCTCACGATAAAGTCCCAATAGTGCAGAGGGTTGTTTCAATATGCATTGTTTGCACTCGCGTCGCCGACTTTTTAAGGAATGAACATAAAATGTACCCGCATATTTACAACGTTTTTGACTCAGTTCAGTTGGGCCGAGTTTAAAACATTGTACGTGGGTGCGAGCCCGGCGACCCGACTTGGATTCCCGCTCACAGCCAAACACCAGTGACGAATACCGTTTTCGATGGTCATGTTTGAGTCTGCTCAGCTGAACTCGGCTGTGGGGGTGTGTAGAGGTATTGTACAACTCGCGCATGTGCCACCATCTTCTCAGTCCCATCGTGTTCTCTCGTGTGCATAACTACGAGTGCGCATTGTTATTGGCGCGGACTTTGCCGTGAAATATTATAGCACCCCTTAAACACAAATCATTCACTCCTTAAGGTAAGATCATAGATGTATAGGTTAAGGTAAAATTATTTTTTAATGCTTTTTCAGATTCTGTGCTTTTTACGCAAAAAATGGTTTCCTATTTGAGCCATTGCTTAAAAATGTCACATACATTTTCTATTAAATAGGAAAACTTTTAAAGTTTACAGGGATGCTTCAAAATGCTCATGAAAATGGTTTTCAATTAAGTGTTTGATAATTATGAATTCTGTTTAAAGGTTCTTGAACTCACAATTGGTAGTAAATATGTGAATGTACGCGTTATGGGCTTAATGTAACGAATCGCATGTATAATTACACTATGTAACACACTTTTAATTTCTGGGTAGTAAGTGTTATTTCGTTATTGCTTATGCCTAAAAGAATAGAAAATAGCTATTATTCCCCACACAATTTGCTTTTGTGATCAGGACAGTGATATTTTAAAATTTACCTGTTTTCAATGAGAAAACGGGCAAATTTGTGTCTTTTCGTTCACATGAGGTCAGAAAGAAAATAAACATGAATCAAAATTAACATGTATTTATACTAAAGTAATACAAAAATGACTACAAAAGATTTAGGAGTAGTTTTTCGAGATTTAGGATTATACTGTAAATCACTTTCACGAATCAGCCCCCAAATGTAGTCTCCCATCATGTTCTCGTTATACTGTCCTTGGGAGCGGCGTTTAAAGTCAAGTATATCCTGGTAGAAGCGCTGGCCTTGCTCCGAGTACGCTCTCATGTTCTTCTAGAATTTATCAAGATGAGCATCAAGGATTTTGGACTTTGAGGAACATCCTACAGCCCATTATGCCATAATTCTTTGCCAGAGTCTCAACCAGCTCCACATAGTTTTCTACCTTGTGATTGCCCCGGAAGCCACGAACCACTGTGACAAAGCTGTTCCAAGCCGCTTTATCTTTACTAGTGTAGAGGAGTATTGTGAGTAACCATTGAGGGGGCAGACAGAAGTAGGTGTGTGTGGGTTGACAGTCAAGAATGACGTAACTTCACGGGTCATGTAAGGGGCTTTTGGAGAGCACGTTCGGGAGCATGGGCGGAGCCGAGCTGGGGGGAGGAGCCGCTCAAAGGGTTCTTAAGCGTGACCCCGTGACGGAGGCGTAGTCGTCGTGGGGAGCCAGGGTAAGGATCGGTTGAAGAGGATCTCATTGTGGAGCGGTGTTGGCTGAACCCCCGCTCCGGGCAGACGCGTGAGAGAGCCCATAGGGTAGCCGAGGTAGGACCCAAATAGTATTCACTGTCCGGGGTAAAGAATCGAGATAAAGTGCACCTAAACTGGTGTGAGTGTAGGATGTCGAGTGTGACATTGTTTGAATAAACGGCAACAGCCGTGATAGTATTCCTCGTCTCTGCGTGGTTCTACTGCACTACACTAGTGAGCTTTTTGGGAAATTAATTTGCACTCCAGGATCTTCTTTATCTGTGGTCCGACGAAGACACCGGCTTTGACCTTTGCCTCAGACAGCTTAGGGAAGAAGTCTTGAAGGTACTCGAAGGCTGCCAACTCCTTATCTACAGCTCGGAAAAATTGTTTAATAAGGCCCAATTTGATGTGCAGTGGTGGCATCAGCAACTTCCGGGGGTCCACCAGTGTCTCTCACTTGACGTTGTTCCTCCCCACAGAGAACTCGGTCCGCTGTGGCCAGTCCCGCCTGTTGTAGTGCGCCTTGGTGTCTAAATCTTTTGTAGTCATTTTGGTATTACTTTAGTATAAATACATGTTAATTTTGATTCGTATGTTTTTTTCTGACCTTATGTGAACGAAAAGACACAAATTTGCCCATTTTCTCGTTGAAAATAGGTACATTTTAAAATATCACTGTCCTGGTCAAAAAAGCAAAGTGTGTGGGGAATAATAGCCATTTTTTTTACTTGTGAGACATAAGCAATTAGGAACTAACACTTACTACCCAGGAACAAAAAGAATGGTTTGTTACAGAGTGTAATCAATGGAGTTATTGATGACCATGGATTGGACCCATAGAATCACGTGACTGCACAGTAGGCCACGCCCACCAGTGGAGTCATCAATTCGAGGTTCAAGTAATTTATTCAGATTCGGATGGATGCTGTACAGGGATTGAGCAGTGAAGAAGTGCAGGATTAAGCTAGTGTGGGGCCTGTAGCATATGTTATAAAGGGGCCCTAAATAAAGAAAAATACATCAATATTAAAACATATGTAGCTACATCGTCGCATGTCGCTGGATGCGGGGCCTGCTTGCCTACGGCACGTCACGGAACGTACTGCCAAGGCTGGGGGTGGATGCGGTACCATCCCCAGAGGAAAGGGCGCAAGGGGCACTTACCCGAGGACCCCCCTCCTGAGGGGACCACATGCCCAGGTGGGGATCCCTACTGGGGGGCCCAGGAGCAGGGTGGGGCTGGGGGTGGAGCAAGCCCCGCACGGTGGATAAAAAGCGGGTCCCCTGTTGGGACCGGGCGAGTTGCTGGAGAAGAAGCTACGTCCACGTCTGAAGAGGAGCTATCCCGGGGCCCCAGACCCGAGTGGGACCCGAGTGGGACCCGAGGAGAGATGGCAGCGGGGGGTGTGTTAGGGTAGCTAGCCCGGTGGGTTACCGCCTTGGCGTAACTGGTAAAAGGGCAGTTGCCCCTTTGTGTTAGCGTGGAATAAACGTGTTGCCTCCAACGTGACGCCCGAGTCTCCATTTATACCCACCACACATACATTTTTAACTTGCATAGTAAAGTAATTGTATATTTTCATTTGCTATACAGCCAAATAATACGACAAATCGCTAACCTTAAACACCGAGTCGTTCATAAAAGTTGAAGGCAGTATAGTACTATAGTAATAGAGCAAGTGCAGAATCACTGAACTGGAATTGATAGCTTGAAAGCATTTAGTGGCTGGGCCCTGGAAAGTTCGGGGCCCGTAGCATATGCTACAAGGGTAATCCGGCACTCCAGTGAGGCGTTATGTAACATGGGTCGATTGACGGACATCTGGTCATGAATACAGAACACTTTGAAATAAAGAGTTGCCGTTCCGCAACCCTCTGGTGTCCCTCGGTGGTGGAGTCACTCGAATCTCTAGAGGAGGGAAGAAGGCAATGCAGAGTATCCAGTTATCGCCTCCGAATTCAGTCTATTGTTTTTATTAACCGGCCTGGAGAATATCGTACAGCAAATATGTGGAGTTTGTGGCAACCTGGCCCAGACCCCATCCTGGGTGGGAGTCGGGCCAGGGGAGACCATAAGGATGAGAGTGTGGTGGAGTTGAGGGATGGGCAAGCAGGAGTGGAAGGGTCGACTACTGCCCGGGAAACTCCCGCTGAGTTGGTATAGACCATGGTGGGGGGGGGGGGGCACTGGTACGAGTAGGACCACACATCTGGGTGGGCCTGGATGGGGCCTAAGGAGGGGGACGAGCCTACACATTGACCTCTCTGATGACTCGAAGGGAGTCGCATTATCATCGGGTTGCATCACTACACTGTCTCTGCTAAGGGGGCACCACGGTGGTGACATGTTCAATACCTCGCCTGGTACACGGAGGTTGTGGGTTAGATTCTGACCCTGACCTCCATATATTTGGAGTTTGCATGTTTAGGGCCATCCGTTTAGTATGCACGCAAAAATCTGTCAAAATTTGACCCCTCCACTCCTTCCTTAACGCACCCATAGTTTTTACACCCCCCCCCCCCTCCCCCAGAATCCTATAGAACGGCCGATAGGATTAATAATAGTAACGTGTTTAAGCAAACATAGTCCACCACCGGACAATCTAACTCATTTGAAGGCCAATGTAGACAAATGATCGAGGCTTCACCCCCCCCCCCCCGTTTTCTATGTGTACGTACATTGTCAGTAGTCAGTAGACCCCCCATACGCAAGCATATGCATTTGGGTTAACTTCTTCCCTCCATGCGTATGTACTAAATGGATGGCCCCTTTCTCCATGGTCTCGTAGATTTTTCTCCCTCCACATTTAGAATTGGCATGATGAGCCACTTCATTGAGCTATTTGTGGCCAGGTCGCATCTGAAAAAGAACGATATTGCTCAGTGGGCCTTACCTAGTAAAACTAAAATAGTTTAAATAATATTTTCTTTCTACGTGACTTTACCGAAAGAACCGAAGAGTAATTCCTGCAGTCACGAAAGCTTCTAATCAAGTTTGAACCACCTCTACGGGAAGGATGTCCACACAACTCACACTTAACTTCTAATTTAGCAATCTTTGTAAGAACGTAATCAACCAGGTAAAGTGTTAACTGTTGTGTTAGCTGACTCTCTGTGTTGCATTGCATTACATTTCTAAGTTTACTCGGTTTGTTTTCTTATTAATTCATACCTGATGATGGTTGCTTGTGTTGCAATCAAAACGTCGTATTCTATTATTTATTTTATTTCTACGTGACTTTGCCGAAAGAACCCGAGAGTAATGCAGTGAAGTCAAGCCTGCCTCGGCTGGCTCCGTTGAGTTGTGCCTAACGTCACTAATAATAGAGTTTATTTGTAAGGCGCCTTCCATTAATGTCTCAAAGTGCCTTGCAAGGTTAAGGAAAGGCCAAGAGAGAATGCTAGATATAAATAATAAACTGACTTAAAATGTCTTTGTAGACGCGATTTAAAAGTTTCCACATTGTTGGTTAAACAAATTTCCAACGGTAGGGAATTCCACAACCGAGGTGTAGACAGCAAATGCCCGCTCACCCCAGGAATGCAGCCTGGATCGACGTACACACAAAAGGGCAGAGTCTGCAGATCTTAACAACCTCGAGGGGTTGTATGGATGGATTATCTCGTGAATATGTGGCGGTTCCAGCCCATGCAAGCCTTTAAAAACTAGTAGAAATCTTTTAAATTCTACTCGTTTTAATGCGATGTGTAATAAGAGAACCAGAGAAATATGGTCACGTAATGTGGTTCGGGTGAGCACCCTAACTTCCGCATTCTAAATAATTAGTAGTCTACCAAGGACCTTATTTGAAACACCAACCAGCAAGGCATGGCAGTAATCGATTCGCGAGAGGATAAGTGTATGGACCAACCTCTCAGAATCAACCGGTGTAATGATGTTGTGCAGTCGAGAAATGTTTCTGAGGTGCAAAAACGAGGGTTTCACAACCTTATTAACATGAGCTCCAATGGAAAGGGGTACATTAAACTATAACCCCAAGATGACTAGTCTCATACTTCGGGCAAACATTCTGGCCATCAATAACTAGGCTTAAAAGTTCCAGTTTTATCAAATGTTGGGGAGAGCCGACTAAGAGGAGTTCGGTCTTATTCAATTAAGCGAGAGAAAATTATCCTGCATCCATGATTTTACAGTTGTTAAACATGATGAGAGAAAATATATTGCTGATGTAGACTCTGGTGTTAGCTGGAGGTAAATTTGGATGTAGTCTGCACAACAGTGGTAGTGTAGTCCAATAATCACAGCAGTCCTCCAAATGCGGCCATGTAAATGCTAAACAGAATGAGACCAAGCACCGATCCTTGAGGAACCCCAGACTAAACTGAACTGACCGAGAACTTAAAGCCGCCAATTTTGACATACTGCTTGCAGTTTTGTAGGTAAAAACGGAACCACTCCAGAGCAGAATCTGTTACCCCCATAATATTTTCAAGCCATTCGATTAAAATTCCATGGTCGATTGTGTCGAAAGCTGCGCTGTGGTCTAGATGAACCAGAGCACTTGGTGTACCATCGTCTGCAGCGACTAACAGATCATTAAACACCCTAACCAGAGCCGTCTCTATGCTGTGTTGTGCTCTCAACCCCAATTGAAATGGGTTGAGCAATTCATTTAAAGGCAGATGCTGCCAGAGCCGATTTGCCACACCACACTCAAGGACATTATAATTAAAAGGAAGATTGGGAATAGGCCGGTCATTAATAAAGCACTCCGGATATAGGCCTGGCTTTTTAAGCAGAGTGACAGCAGCCTCCTTGAAGGCGGAAGGAACAATATCTGTTTTTAGAGATCTGTTGAATAGATCCCAGTGCAAATGGTTCCAATGGAGCAAAACTTTATTTGAGAATTTTAGTCGGAAAGGGGTCTAGTGGACATATGGGGCGGGAATTGGCGATCAGGACAGAAAGATCAGTGGAAGAAATTACTCGGAGCATAGTGGTGTACCATTGAATTGAGGCTGGACATCTGGAGGACGAGAGCTAGCTGGAAATGAACGCAGCTGTGAGATAATGGTAGTTATTTTATGGGTAAAATATGTTGACAAAGACAGCTGAAGCCGAAACAATTGCAACAGGGGACTAGCTGGCTGTAATAACGTTGGCAAGATATTTTTATTTAACCCGCTTAATATCCCCTTTATAATTCCAGAGAGATTGTTTAAACATTCAATTAATGATGAGGCCTGATTTCCTCCAAACCCGTTCACATTGACGAGCTTTCGTTTTAAGGGCCCGTAGTTCTGATGAATACCAAGGAGACAGGTGGCTGGCTGGAATTAACCGGGACCTAAGTGGAGTCATGGCATCGAGAATGTCAGAGAGTATTCTTATACTGAAGCACAGCCTCATCAATACGGAGTAGAATGGGCTCTGATAAAACCAAGATTGATAAAGCATCAGTAAGTGCAGTTGGACTAAGGGATTTCAAATTACGAAAGGAGATCCTGCGATATGAATGAGCAGGGCATAATAAGGATATTTCAAAGAACACTGCAGAGTGGTCAGATAGATACATATCTAACACGGATATATTATGCATGTGAAGAACAATAGATAAAAGCAGATAAAGTGTATGATCGTGGGAATGGGTAGGTCCCTGAACATGCTGAATGAAATCCAAAAAATCAAGAGTATCCAGAAAATCCCTGGCTAAAGGATTAGATGGTTCGTAAACATGGATATTTAAATTACCAAGCAACAGTATCCGATCGTTGTGGGGGCAGAGCTGTTTTATTTTCCATTCAAGCGCTAAGCTAAATTCACCAACCTGCCTATTTGTGTATATAAATACACCAACGCTGCGTGTGGTGTGGCGTTTATTTGCGTGCGTGCCTGTGAGGGCGGGCACCATTTTGAGCTGAGTCGGTGGAATTGATCGTCGATGGCGATTCCCCCCTTTTCAATTTCTTCGGTGATTTTGGCGGGAATGGGCGTGGACCTAACCTAGCCTGTTCCATCTGTATGGGATTGTGTTCCTCGCCTACACACGCTTGGGTTTTCTCTGGGTGCTTCGGATTCCTTGCACATGTATTTGGCTCCTTAATTGCACAACAACACATTAATATAGACAGGACTACAGACCTTGGGCAATTGTTGGTAGCATTGGCTCACCGCATGGCTTGCTGTCTTCCCTCCTGTCTGCAGTTCCTCGCGCCTCTGAGCCATCCTCTCTCAACGAGGGTGAGCGAATACTGTGTTCCAGATTTAAATAATTCTGAATTGCTATTACCTTACCATTAAACGACTCGATTACTAGGGGTGCTACGGAAGAAATAAAAAGACAACTCTTCCAAGGCCACATGTCCCGAGCACCGCCTCCGCATTGTGATTGTACTGGGAGTGCCACCTCCCACTGCTATGTGCCCATCCGGCTCGTGCCGACCCTCTCCGCGGTGGTGGTCAACGCGCCGCTGGGATACTACCGACCCAGTTTGGTGGCAGCGTCAGCGGTGTAAGACTCGTGCCTCACGGCAAGAAGGCCCTGGGTTCGAGTCCCCAAACTCGGGTGCGTTCTGTTTGACCTCTCATTTGTGTACTAGGAAAAAGGGTCATTGCCCAAAACGTCTATTATAATTTTTTCTCATTTAAGGCCACAGCATTCGTGGCGAACTTGTTGAGTTTTTTCCCCTGTGATTGTGCACTCCTCCCAACGGAGCATCACCAGATGCTTCGTCTTAAACTCGGTTCCCCATGTATAGCCCTGTGTTTTATTGTGAGCACGTCACCCGGTTCCTCGCTGTGACCGACTGTTCTCCATTATGGCCACCGCGTGACTTATGACCGCACAAAACCCATAATTATTATTTCCAATCATCCATCCGCAACATTAACACAAACACGGAATAACATGACATAGCAGGTGATGCTTTATTTGACTTAAATCCGAAGGGGACTAGTAAGAGAGAGAAAAGGTTGATTCGTGGGGGTGTATGTGTGTGTGCACATGGTTCGCTCATTGGTAAATGATTGGCTTCGAGTCCAGCGTTTGGGCCGCGTACGTGCGCATAACCTGTAAAAGAGTGGGAAGGCAATAATTACTCGCACATTCTTAATCTATTACCGCTTTGGCAGTGCTGTTTGTTTCTGGCCGCTTGGCGTATTGAGCCTGTGCCAAGCAGCTTTGTTGTGAAAAACAAAGGCGTATCAATAGGAACACATTCATACAACACATTAACACGAGAGCAGTATATCTGATCAAATAGGTTACCTTCTGAATACTCCTGATCAATACCAATCGTATCTCTTTTAATTATAAAAAAAACACCACGATCATCACTAACCCAGATTCTTAGGCCCTCATATTTTATAGGCCCTCCTTTAGGCCCTCAAATTCCACATTGAGATAACAGCCGAGCGACGGATTTTATCGTCGTTGAATTGCGATTACTTTATTCATGAATTTGCCACAACTAAAGCTAGGGGCGAAAAAAAAGAATAAATGAGTGTTGTGAGTAGATTATGTTTGATGAATTTACCTTGAGTCGAATGTTTACATTTTACATGGGTAAATAAATAAGTTTGACGACTTAATGTTTTTTTTTGCTATTTGTAATACGGGCGTGTCTCGCTGAACAAGCGTTCTTTCTACGAGAATTCGCTGTAACGAACAATTACAATTTAGACCAATTTCGCAATCCGAGCTAATGATCGCGTAACGAACAGAGACCGACGCACGGTGGACAGCAGTTTGTTGTTTGCATCGCGCGCTTTAAAATGCGCTTCTGCAACCGTCTGAAACGCTCTTCCGATATTAGGAAGGAAGAGCATTCCAGACGGCCTTATTAATTACAGACGCTGAGGACAGGCACCTACAAGCACTGGTTCTTAATTTGTGGTGTTACATTTGATGTTTTATTTAATAAAAAATTATAATTAGTCTCTCTCAAAGTTATTCCTGAAAAGTGCCACATTAAGCGAAAACCACGTTTAGCGAGGAATTGCCATTACTGAATCGCATTTCCACTATAAAATCCGCCTGCAGTCATACCATGGCGGGACTAAGAACTGAGATGAGGGTATGCTGCCGCGTGCTGTGTCATTCGGCATACTGTATCACACCGCGCAGCCGTGCAGCTCAAGAAAGTAGTTTGATGTCCACCGCTCAGAACCCGTGTTATAACGGTGCACGTTCCGCGTTATAGCGGTGCACATTATAGCGGCGTACATTTCCGCATTATAGTGGTGTGCATTCTGCATTATAGCAGTGTACGTTTCCGCGTTAGAGCGGTGTGCATCCCGCGTTATAACGGTCGCGTTCCACGTGTGAACGCGTTAAGTGACACCTTTCCATACATAATTAGGCTGTTCCCTGCTATTAGCCACAGGCCCCTCATAACCTTAATTTAGCCCTGACTAGCACCCCCTAATAGCTGATGCGTGGGGCAACGGCCCCTCATTATAAACCCACACATGGGCCCGTATTCTTAGTCACGGCTCAAACGCAGCTCTGACCTTTCAATTATAATCTACACAGCAGCAATCATCGCCCCCTACTGGTAGACTTAATGCCCCAGGTCACTTTTGTAAATAGTCTCTTTAGAGTTTTCACTAGGTCAAACTATATAACCATGACACGTGCAAATTCCTGCTTGTCTGTGTGTGGCTCCTTGCACCTCAGGGTCGTTCTCTCTCGCTTCGTGAGCGAGCGATTGTGCGGCAATCGGCGCCTTACAAACCTGACATTTAACATTTCGATTATTCCCATCACCCAGCGTGGCGCACCCCAACGCGCTGGCCATCTTACACGCCCTTGGACTTGCGACACGATGATGACTCCACGGCTTGCCTCCGGCACACCCCCGCAATTTAACTCCCCTATTTGCATTTGAGTCGCGATCAATTTTTATCCTACGACATTTATGATTGCACTACAACCGTAGCCTGCTGGAGTTACGACAAATCCTAAGAGCGACTGCCGTGGTGGGGGACTGGGTGGGGGAGGGGTGCCCAGGTCTTCCCAGTACCCTCCTGTTACACTCACGCTGTTGATCCAGTCGTTGAACGCCGACACGCGGGTGAACACGGTGGGCTTGCGGATGTAGTTGCAGCCCATAGAGGACACGAAGCTGGCGATGCCGTGCACCTCCCACTTGCCGGCAGAGTTGATGCAGTTCAGGGGGCCACCAGAATCGCCCTGAAGTGGGGGGAGGTGGAGGAGAGATGTGGGATGATGAGTGAGGGTGCAATGTAAGTGTGCGTGTGAAAGTGGTAAATGCGCAGCCTTGCAATTGCTCGCTCATGCCACTGCTGGAGGAAGGGGTCTCCATGAGATGGAGCTTTGGAGAGCCCCACTAGATGGTATTTTTGGCCTACTCTTCCACGCTGGTGAGACGTCTTGGACGTACTAGATTTACTGGAAGTATTCGATAAACTCGCTCCATTAACATCTCACATCAAACGCACGTCTTCCCATGATGACCGTTGGTTAACCACAAACCGTTCATGCTAAGCGGCGCAGGAGACGTTGGGAGCGGATCCTTTGTCCTAGTGGACTCAACACTAACCGCGGACATTACAGAGTACGCCTACAAATAAACAGATCCTTGCCTCACGATCTATACTATATCAAATCATGGATAACAGCTGCTTCTGACAGTCCTAAACACCTCTGGAAAAATCATAATGACCTCCTACTCCCAGGCAGAAATTTGGTTCCTGCTCTGAGTGGTTCGCTTGCCACATCAATACTCGCCACTTCGTTCAGCACTTATTTTACTCACAAACTGGCACTCATTCCTAGCTCCATCACTGCTTCTTTGAATGTATACCCAAATTCCCTTGCTTTCCCAGCTCCTATTTCTCACGCTCCCCCAATTTATATTCTTCCCTGTATCACGGAATTAAGTTCTTGCTTGAATCAAATTACTTTACATGAAACCTTCTCTTAACATCCTTCCTGGGCCCCTCTTTAAGAAAGGCTCCATTGAACTCGCTACTGTGATAGCGCACCATTGCCAACCCGCTTTAATTTCACGTGACAAGTTTCACCATGTCTTAAGAAATCCGGACGTGATAATGACAACCCTGACAATTACTGCCCGATTACTAACCTCTCCACCATTTCTAAAATAATTGAGGGTCTTGCTCTCGCTCAACCTAAGACTCGCATTACCTCTTCTCCAATCTTTCGTCCCTATCACTGTGCCTACCGTCCGACTTACTCCAGGGAGACTGCAATTACCAGACTATTTTCCTCCCCCGTTACTTCATATCGCGAGGCCATTCTCAGGCTGGCCTGCCCATGATCCATCCTGGGTTAATCAGGCCCAAATGCTCCAAATATTTTCGGAGTAGCGCTCCTCCTTACGTTGCACCCGGCGTCGTATCCATCTCCTCCGGCACAGACCATGGTGGTCTTCACGTTGGTCGACCACCAACTGAGCTGGCTGCACGTGGCGTGGTCTACCACGGGAAGGTTGGCCTGCTGCAGGGCATCAGGGCAGGGCGCCTCCAGCTGAACGTAAAGCGAGAATGGAGCAAGGAGGGACACTCAGTACATGAGCACATGGTGGGGAGGGTGACATTGTTGCTGGTGGCATTGTTGGTGGTGGCAGTGGTGGTATTGGTGGTGCTGGTGGTGTTAGTGGTGGTAGCAGTGCATTCAGTGGCAGGGTATGTGTGGTGCTGGCAGGCAGCTCCGCCACCTCTGGCAACAGGAGAGAGCAAGGCGGTGGTCACGACTCACTGGCGATACGGCCCCAGCCCGTGATGTAGCAGACGTTGTTGTTGGGCAGCACCAGCCCAGCGGGGGGAATGCAGGACAGCTGCACCTTGTTGGTCAGGGTCACGGGCGTGACCAGGCGGATGAGAGCGATGTCATTCCTGGTGAGGTTACGGCCAGAGGTCACGGTTAGAGTTCACACCTGGTGATGTAGGGGGAGGGATGGGCTGGCTGGGCATGCCGGCTGCTCCGGGCGCCTCCTTCCCAAGGATGGCGCCGCTAGTGGCGGCTGGTGGCCGACTTTGGGTGGTGGCGGCGCTGCAGTAGAGACGGGAGAAGAACAACGAAATACCCCAAAGCGCCAAAGTGCCCCACTACGCCCTCTGGTGGTGGCCTTCTTGCTAGACCCGTCGCCTGCAATTTGTATTTATTCAGCGTTTAAATGTGACGGCATCTCAAGTTGCTGGGCGCGAGTTAACCACGTGGCACAGGGGCCAAGAGGTGCCGAAATGGCACGGCTGAGATCCTGGGTTTGGATGCCAGGTTTCAGCCACTCGTGGTTAAATTGGGTTCTCAATTGCAGCGAGCTGATGGAGTTGATGGTCTCAGCCCAGTCCCCAATTAGTGACCGTGTTGCGTTCTTCCACTTACAGCACTTTGCCTCATCTCCAGCTCTGCGAATTAAAAAGCTATCGGGTTTGACTGCTGTGCGATGGGCATTTGTCCGTAGAGACACAGGGGAAAGAGAGTCTCCACGAGGTGGTTATTCGAATAACGGCTTCATTTAAATGAATAAACAATCGCTCACATTCCCGACACAAACGCACTCGAGTGCACATCAACATCCCGTTCACATCCAGCAAAAGGACAATCTAAATAGTCTCAATGCGCGTTTCTCAATGTGGAGGTGACTCACCCGCCAGCCACGTTGTTGCCGTTCCAGCCGGCGTGCACCGTGATCTGGTCCACGTCATGATACTCGTCTCCGCCCTCCTCGACCGACAGGAGGTGCTCACCCACAGCCACGCGGTACGTGCGGGAGCTGGCACCGACATACACGGATGAACACGTGGACACTTATGGACGTGTGGAGATGGTGGTTATGTCTGTTAAATGGTGGTCTTGGTAATGGGATGATGGTAAAGTTAATTAAATGGCATGTGTACACAATGAGACGCGGACACTTATGGACGTGTGGAGATGATATATGTTGGATGGTGGTCGTGGTCATGAGATGATAATATTTATGAAAGGATATGCGGGCACACGGATATCAGCACATGGGAACATATACAGTCATGGACAAATGCACGTGAATATAGGGGTTGATATGTTGATGCTGATGCAGGTGATGACATGATTGTTCTGTAGATGTTGATCATGACGAGGTGGTCATGAGGTGGTGATGCTGGTGTGGAGCTCACGAGACATGGTTATGATTAGATATTGATGCTGGTGACGTGGTGGTGGAACTCACGAGATGCAGTGATGATGAGATGTTAATAATGGTGATGATGAGCTGGTGGTGATGATGTGGTGGTGACGATGAGGTGGTGGTGATGATGATAAGGTGGTGATGATGAGGTTGTGATGAGGTGGAACTCACGAGATGCAGTGGGCCGCCGTGAGCACCCACTGGGGGTCGATCAGGGTCCCACCGCACGTGTGGTACCAGGACCCGCTAGACAGGTACTGCAGGGAGATCTACAGCAGCCACAACAAACTGCGTCAACCACGACCACAACCATACCAACCACCACAGCTATACACCGAACAAAAAATCCGGGATCACACAACCCACATGAACACAACAATCACAGTCGCAACAACACGCGGAATATGTGCACGTTATGAATTGTGTTTCTTTTGTTTTCGCTTGGGCTCTCGGAGCCAGGCCGAGGCACGAACCTGCCAGGGCCAGCTGTTGGGTCTCGCCTCCACCCCATTGACCACGCGGCTCTCGATGGGCGGGTAACTGGGCACCCCACAGCCCTGGGCAGTCGCTGTGCAAACACGGGCACGCCAGGGAGACATGAGGAGGCAGGGGGAGATATTGGGAGATAGGAGGAAACAGGGGGAGACACGAGGAGACAGAAATAGAGGACATGGCGAAACACAGGTTGCCATGGGCAGATGCAGGGAGACAGTGGGACATGGAGAGACATTGGGGACCACAGGGGGCACCGGAGATATGAGGCACACATGAAGACATGGGGAGACATGGGGCCATGGGGAGATGGGTGGGGACGGATAGGCATTAGCACATTGGCGGCCACGGTATCTCGAGCGACGGTGAGTGAGTTTCGATTATGGTCGTGGTGGCGAAGGTGATGAGGATGATGATGATGACAACACCCACCCTGCACCAGCAGGAAGACGGAGGCGATCAAGGCGAGCATCTTGTCCGAGTCAAGTTCGTGAGTTCCTCCTCATCCACGGCCCTTTTATAGAACCTGGGAGTGGACCAGAGGGTTGAGAGAGGCGGGGGGGGGGGGACATCATCAAAGCTCCCCTCTGATCCCCTGTAATTGCGTGCGGGTCTTTGATAAGAGCGATCGTAAAATATATAAATAGGCCTCTGGGGGAGATTGATTTTCTGACGAGGGGTTGTGCCTGTGGAACATGTGCGTCTGCTTTGTCCTGTGCCGTGTTCTGGAAGAAGATTTAACCGATAAATTAAGTTACTTCAGTGATTACTTTGAATTCAACTTTACTTTTGTCAAGGTCATGCCTCCTAGTTGTTGTATTCATTTGCCCTATAAGCTGAAGTCGCTGCGAGTTTAGAGACAACCGCTCAATATTTTGCCAGTTGCTCTATGGAGTCGAACAATGCACGGCAGTCACTTCACGCAGAGTTATTGTGTCGGCATAAGACACGAATAGTGGATTCCTGATTGAGTAGGTGAATGAGTGAGTAGGTGAGTGAGTGGATACCGCTCAATATACACACAGTCATTATAGGGGCATAGATGCAGAGACGAGCAGGAGGGTGTGCTGAGAAACCTGTAACTATAAACTGAGTATAATGAGATCGAGTATGTGAGTAGGTAGATGAGTGAGTAGGTGAGTGGATGCCACTCATTAAAAAGACAAAGCCAAAAATCCCCCGTATAGCCTTAACATACTTTTGGGGCAAGTGCTGTTAGCGAGCACTTATGTAGGCCAGAGCGCCACACGAGGGGGTGGGTGGCCAGCACCACACCCGGCCGCCTTTGTCTCCCTAGTGACAATGTTTGTACACCGCACCAGGTACTCATTTGCAGTTGAGTCAACCTAGGGGAGGCCCAGGACCGGTTCAGATAATCGTATCCAGTGTTGGCCACAAACAGGAATCGAACTCGGGTCGCTAGTTTCGTAGTGCAGCGCGCAAACCGCTACACCACCGCTCCCCCATAGATGCAGCGGAGAGGAGGTGGAGGGATGTTCTAAGAAACCTGTAACTCTAAACTGAGTAGAATGACATTCTCAGGTGTAAACTTTTACATCCAAAGTGACAAAATGAGCAGAGGGTGTGACCCCAGGAAGCTGAGACTTGACACATATTTGAGCGTCTTGAGTGACATCTTGACCGAGTTGTTGACCAAGCTGGCAATGCAGGAGGCCAGGGTGGGCAAGCAACGAGGGGGCGACTTTGGCGAGTCGAGGATTGCCTATACAGGCAAACCTCGCCGAATGCGGGGGTTCCGTTCCTGGTAACGCCGTGTTGGGCAAACTGCATTCGACAAATAATATAGACCCCATAGAAGAAATATAGGGTTGCATACCTGGGTCTGAAATGATCACCCCCTCTTTGTTTTACTAATTCATAATATCCACCCTTGCTATTCTACTAAATGATGCGGAGTCACTCTCAATGTCTCGTATGTGTGTGTGGAGTGGATAGCGCGTTGCGCTACGAACCCAGCGTACCAGGTTCGAATCCCGCTCATGGCTAACACCAGCGACGATTATCTGTAACGGCCCTGGGCCTGCCCCCCGGTCGACTCAGCCTCAAATGAGTACCTAGGGCGGTGCGTAGGAAACGTCGCCACTGGGGAGACAAAGGCGGCCGGGCGTGGTGCTGGCGACCAACCCTCTCGTGTGCCGTTCCAACCTTCGTAGGCGCTCGCTAACAGCACTTGCCCCAACAGTCTGTTAAGGCTACACGGGGGAATCTTTGTCTTTGACACTCATTATTTTTCGATCTCACCTCAACAAAAAACCGCCATCTCCATTCCTCTTCCCGCACCGCGGCACTCGCTCCCAAACGCCCCTGGCACTGTCACTTGACCGCTCACGATTCGCCAACTCAGGCGTCCACCTAACGGGCTCAATGACTGCACGGCCAGATGCACGCGGCAATGTGTGACCTTTGCATTGTCCGTGTTGAGTGCATTACGTTATCGCGCAAACACAAACACACCCCTGGTAAATAAATAGTTCTCACAGTCGATTCGATTCGTTCCCATCTTCCAACGAATGCGGCAACTCTCACGGCGCTACTATTCGATGAGAATCTTAAACGGCGTCAAACCGCGTGCAGCAATGCCCCGGTTTACGTCGGTGCGACGACGAATATCGAAACGTCAATCAAAGCGATTTCACATGGCAGGCTAGTAGGTGGCGGCGAAAGCCTGAGTGGCGACGGATAACGAGAATGGATGGACGATGCCGTCGGCGACGTAAGTGAGTGGGGTTGAATCGATGCAACATCAGGTTGTGGTTATTGATCAAGTGACGGATGTATTCGCGTTGCGACGTTTCGCAAAGAGGTGGAGACGAAGACGGTAGTGCTGTTCCAGAATTCAGGCCTCATCCGAACACACGTTCAATGAAGCTGCGTTGCACAAGGTTTTCCCGTCATTTAGGTTGAGGGATGACGGTAGTGATGTTGTTCATGGTGACTGGCTGACGGACGTCGTGGGAAGATGGTGGAGTGACAGAAGCACCGGGCATTTGGGGGTTTGGGCAGAGGAAAAGAGCCACACACACCAGGACGCCATGTCTGATTTTTCCCGATTTTTTTTTATAAACAGAGTAGGAGAGTTGTACACATCTGGCAAACGATGGAATCGGTTGAGGAATCCGGGTTCTGGGGACGCTGGCGGTGGCTGAAAAGAGATGTAGTATTTCCAGCGCCATTAGCAATCGGAGCAGAGTGGAAATCTGATGTGGAGCTCTCCAGAGCTGGACTGGTGAGATTTTATGCGAATCTTCCAGACTTGGTCGTGGATTTCAAGGCCTCATTTTTGTTAATTCCTGGTCTCTCAAGTCTACGACCAGTGATGTTGTTTTTTTCCATTACGGTAAGTGGCTGTGTGGACTGATTTAATGTGAAGTGGTTGTGCACTTCACATTAAATCAGTCCACACGAAGCCATAGCCAAAAGACCATATCCCCAACCAGACACCTAACTAACGTCGGCACATGTCCTCACCTAACACGTTCAGCCTAACTTTAGCCTTCATGCTATCCCAATCCCTGATCCTAACTGTCGCCCAAAACACACTCACCTTTGGCCTAATACACGCTCTACCCATGATTCCAGCCATAGCCCTCACCCATCAAGTGACCCCTAAGCCAGGGCTCAGCAACCTGCGGCTCCGGAGCTGCATGCGGCTCTTTAAGGGCTGCTTCGTGATGCTTCTTCACGTGCATTGCGGCTCTTGAAATATGAAGTTTAGCTTTTTTACCGAATTACAAAAAAAAACATTATCTTGTTATTTTGGCTGGCGACCCTTGCCGTAAACCTATCCCTAACTGGCTCATGTGCTGGTGCTAAGGTGATCATTACATTGTAAAATTGCGACAGCAGCAATCTGGGGATCACTAACTGTAGCACTTTCATAACCATAGTCATAACCGATTTAACAGGCTAAAATAACCCCTGCCCTGATTAAACCCGGGTATAGTTTGGCCCAGGCCAGAGTATACCCGGGGGGATAAAGTGTCCTAGGCTAAACTATACCCCCCGGGGGTTTAAACTCGACTGGGCCAGACCATACCCCTCCAGGTCAGAATATGCCCCATGTGAAAGTTCAAAGGCAATTATCCACACAGAGAACAGCCGACAACGAACTTCAGTCGATATCTAAAAAGCGTATTAATGGAAGTAAGACTCTCAATTTGATCAATTGAAGCATTTTTAGGGTTAGGGTTATTATTAAAGTTTTTCTGGTTGAAGCAATCAAAGTCTATGTGTTTACAGTTTTAAATAAAATGTTGTAAAAATTTAGTAATTCATGTGTATATCGCTCAACACTAGTACTATCATGGGGGTATGATTTGGCCTAGAGGGGCATAATTTGGCTTAGGCCATAATATATCTAAAAGTGTAAATCGGCCTAGGCCATAATATACCCGGGTATAATCTAGCCTAGGCCGTTTTAACCCCGGGTATACTACGGCCTGTTACACCGGAACGCCGAATAATCACTTTCATGGTATCCCTAACCCTATCGCCATCTCCCACACCCCTGCCCTTGCCGTGTGCTCTGGTTCCCAGCTAATTGCGGTGACGGCGTGAGAATGGGGGGTGGGGGGGATAAGCACGACAGATATAGAGGATTAGCCTCCCTGGACCTTCAGGCCATTGAAACGCACGGGCGCCCACACGCGTGCCAGGTGCGACATATGGATTGGTCGCAGACAATTCCAAATTATCTCTCTTTCATCCTGCTTGGAAGGTCGTCGTCATGTCAACAGCATGATGGAGACGATGGGCCAGACCAGAAACGGGCCAGACTAGAAACTTCAACAGTGTCCAGCGTAATCGATCTGCCACGTGCCATAGTCCAGTTGTAAGTTTCTCACAATGTGACCACGGAGAGACGATGGAACGCATCGTCGACGCTTCGCAGGAAACCTCGAGTGTAGCCACGACTTGGTGGCGGCCTGTGGCTCGCGACACCTCGACCAGATCACACGTGTGATCTAGAACCACTGGTCTATGGGTAATGTGAGTCGATAGGCAATGTTAAATCTCTCAGGGAAATGTGAAGTCTATGGGCAATATTAAGTCTACGGCCTCCACGCGGTGGCGGCCTGTGGCTTGCGACACCTCGATATTCAAGCGAATTGCATCCGCAAGTATTAACCGGGGCAGCCTGCCGGATAGCAACACAGAGAGAGCAGGTGGGGGGAAGGGAGGTAATAGCAACAGGTAAAGGTGCAGCCCTCAAATTGCTGGCGGATGGGGCCTCCACGAGAGGAAACTCGTAGAGAGTATTTGGTCTACTCTTCTAAATCAACTGTAATCATTTGGATAAACTTTTCTTCCTCCCCCGCCGTTGGAATGTGGAATTCCCACCAATGGCTCAGGTCTGTAGACGGGAGCTGAACGTCGCCCATCGATGCTTGGTTGAGCAGGACATCACTCCGCCTCGACTCTTATTTATCCCAAGCTTCTCCCCTCAAAAAGCATCCCAAGGGTTGCGGTACATTTTTACGGGACTCAATTGATTTGATTATTTTGAAGTTCTGTGCAAAACTAGCTACTACTGGCCAAGAATAATAAGAGAATCTATCGAAATTAGAAAATGTTTCAATAAATTTAACCATTCGGATAGCTACCGCCTTAGTGCTGCGTGGAAACGATTAATCAAATACTACATTGTTAAAATGCATGCATACAAAGGGCAGCGTACTTCAATAGGGATTACCGTTGGTACGGCTATTTTAACACAATAGACAGGAAGAACAAGATCAAAGGGCTCGCATAATGCGCATGCATGATGTACGTTGACTCAGTAATCCCCCCCCCCCCCCCACTTTGCGCAAGAGCGCAGAAGCGTGTTCACCACATCTACGCCTCTATATTAGGAACTAAACAGACTTCTCCACAAATCTGGCTGTCGCCTGATGAAGCTAATTGTAATTACTGGGGAAACGTCGTACTCAGATTGTAAATGTTGTGGCCTGGCTCTCTAACACACCAGTGTGCTGTACTAGTGACGAATTGGCACGTTCTGTTTACGTGACAATCCTTACTAGTTGGCTGCGTTGGGTGGTGGCGGGTTTAACGACACATTTATATATTTACGCGATCTAACCCGAAAAAAACCTCTATTATAGATGATATTGGTCGCGAAAGCCTACGTGTTAAACAAAAAAGTATATGGCCAATGTTAATCTATGGATAATGTTAAGTTCATGGGCAATGTTTAGTCTATAGGCAATGGTAAGTCTGCAGGCAATGTTAAGTATATGGGAATGTTAAGTCTATGGCAGTCTTAAGTCCACATGTGATGTTAAGTTCCTGCAGTCACGAAAGCTTCAAATCAAGATTCACGGGCAATGTTTAGTCTATGGTTAATGTTAAGTCTACAGGCAATGTTACGTTTATGGCAATGGTAAGTCTGCAGGCAATGTTAAGACTCTGGGTGATGTTAAGAGCATGGGGCAATGTTTAACGTCACTTCGCAGTCCTTAAAGAGCCGCACGCAGCTGCAGAGCCGCGTGTTGCCGATCCGTGCACTACACAAGGCCGACCTCTAGTGGATTGGGACGGTCAGGGGCAGAGGTCGCAATCAGGTACCCCCTGACTCAGGGGGTGTGCGTGGGCACATCGCTACTGCAGGGGAGCGGGAGTGCATCGGTTAGCGCGCTGCGCTGCGATTCCGGCCATCTGAGTTCGATTCCTGCTCGCGGCTACCAACACCAGTGACGATTATCTGAACCGGTCCTGGGCCTCCCCTAGGTCGACTCAACTGCAAATGAGTGCGTGGTGCGGTGTGTAAGGGGCCGTCCATAAATTACGTCACGCACCTAGGGGGGGGGGGGTCAGACATTTGTGACGATGTGTGACGAGGGGGGGGATTTGAGAAATGTGACGTCACATCAAAATGCGCAACTTTAAATAAATATAGACAACACGTTCTACTTAGTTAAATAGACTTTTTAATAAATGTTTTCTCCTACGACATCAGAGTGCAGCGCCACATTAAATACGCACCACAATGACAATAGTTTAAAGCGATTTGAAGTATGTTTTATTTGGAGGGGGGGGCAGAGCTTTGTGACGTCATATTTGGGGGGGGGGGGTCTTTTTGTGACGCCGTGTGACGAAGGGGGAGGGGGGGTCAAAAATTGTCCAAAATCACGTGACGTCATTTATGGACGGCTCCTAAAGAGTCAGCTGCAGTTCGATCAATAGGCCGTAAGGTGAACTAGGAAAAAGTGGCTAGAAAATGATTTTCGTTCCCACACCTGGGAACTACTTTTTAAATGATTTTTTTATAGACAAAACCATTTTCGACTTTATGTTAAAAGTTCTCCGCAAAATACCCTGCAGTTTTTTTTCAAAATCCATAAATGTATATAATTGTGAATTGGAAAAAACGAAAATCTTATGCTGCTGGTTTTGTTTGTAACTTTATTTATATACATTTTAGCAACACCAAATATCTCTCAAACTGACACTTATACATGTACCTAAACACTTGAGACAGGTTTTGGTGCATTATATACTCAAGTGTGAATGTAGACCATGAAATATGGCACATTTGTAGAAAATATGCTTCAACTTCACGGATTGGCACTAAGCAAAATTAAACATAAACATCTTAAATTTAGCAAAACTGTGATGTTTTGTACATCAAAATTTTCAATAGGTACTGTGTAATCACAGAAAGATACAAATATAAGCACACTTTGGCCCAAGTTGGCTGAAATGACTCGAAATGCTACACTGTCCCCTTGTTTTGGAATGCTGCCAAAAACAATTACAATTCTACCACAGATTCTTTACAGCTCAAAATCACCTTAAATTATAACACAGCGCATATTTACTCATCGGTATCATCCCTATCACTAATCAGAGCCATCATCCCATGTAGGTCTTTCTTCTGTTTCCTGTGAAACATTTGCACAATTTTGGCACCGACATAAATCAGTACAAGACAGTCTTGCAGACATACAGGAACATCTTCCAGTCTCACATTTGCTATGCTTGCAACTGCAGTGGACTGCCTGAAACACACTTTCAGGGGCAGTATTTCTAGTCATCCAGGTCACTGTTAACTCACCATCCTCGAGGTGCCATCCATTGCCAACGGGTGAAGGGGCACACATTATGCCTTTTCAGAGAATGTCTCATTATGGCTGCTTGGTAGTTTGCCCTTTTGCAGTGTTGGTACAGGGCCTCACGTGTAAGGGGCATGGATAGTTCTGGAAAACCCGACGATGCCAGCACTGCCTAAAGGATATGACACAGTTCCCAAGGAGTAAGACAGAATTTCCCGCAGGTAAATTTTTCTACTTTGACTTATGACGAGTAATCTGGAGAATAGTTTCTTGTCGGCACGTAGAATCACTTACTTGCCTGCTGCAGATTTCTTCTTTGTCTTTGCTTGGTCACTAAAGGTCTTCAGTTTTTGTGTTTTGATGGGAGCAAATATATAACAGTCTTTGGGCCATAAACTCTTTGACAGCATTTTCCCCCTTTTTCCAGAGCTGCGAGCAAATCCCACATGATTTCTTCAGCTGCTACTGTCCCAGAGCGAACACACACAATGCCATCTTGGTGTGTGTCAAAAGGATTCAGCATGGAATTTAGGGTGGAAATTATTCTGGTCACAGCCCTTTCATCAGCATGAATTCGTGTGCCGTCAAGATCTTTTCGTTTCCTTATATCGGGAGATTTACCTGCCATTGCCTCACATTGTCTTGCTATGGCAGCCCTTTCATGTTGCGACAATATCCAGCGATATACTGCAGCCCGATTCTGTGTTAACCCTGTCCAACCACCCTTTGTCTTGGAATCTCTGTTGCATGTTTGCTCAATGGCCTGGTCACAAGAAATCGAGGCAAATCCATGGACACTTTGACGATAGACAGTCCACTGGCCTTTAACACTGAGCTCACTGTGGCAAGAAAGATGTGTGAGGGGCAAATTGATCATTTCCAGCCAGTAAGAAGATAAATACCTAGCATAATTTACACGATCGTACGCAAAAAACCATGCCATCATCAAGCGCACTGTTGACAGGTGAAGCTGCCAATCCGATTCTCGTGTTGCTCTCACAAATAGAAGGAGTATCTGTACCATGTCGATGTATGAACTCCAGAAGGCAAACGTTGAGTTTTCTGCACTTCTTCTTTTAACAAAGTCTTCATATTTCGAACACATTTTGTCAAATATCTCATTTGCGCACAAAACAACCATTGTTCTGTCCGGGAATGCACATTTGATCTCATTGATGACATCCAGACACTCATATCTCTCCTCTTGTGGCAGAGAATCTAAGAAGGTGAGAAGTCTCATGCGTTGCAAACTCTCATACAGAAGTTTGTGTGCCCTCATGCTGCGGTTGTAATGATGACCACTGATCACTCCATTGATGGATCCTGGGGCAACAACTTTGGACTCAATGACTATGTCTTGCAGTCCTGCATCTCCAAACATTTTTCCTAGAATGCTCAGGTAGGACATGCATGTGTGAAATTCACCTAGTCTAATCGCTTTACGCTGAGTAAAGTCATAATCTTTCCAGCGGATTTGCTGAGCTTTGGCATATATAGCTTTTTCAAAAACTAACACTATATGGTCCAGTTCTAGCTGATTATAAATTTGGACACTTCGCTTTAGAATTGTGTTTACTGTTGACATCTCTGTCGGTGAAGCCTCAATGACTGGAAGATAATACAGTGCTGACTTTTGCAGAGTGCCATCACCTTGAAGTAATGTATGTAAACCTGTCCAGCTTGGTATTGTGCATCTTTCAGCATCTATGGACTTTACAAAAACATATGCCAGTTCAGTTTGTACAGCAGACACCGTGTTCAATTTGTATGTGTCCGCCTGTAATGGAACACTTTCCTGATGAAACAAGTTCTGTGGTCCTTGTCTATTAGACTGATGGTACTGTTGGACAGGGATGCGAGGGGGTACTTTCAATGAGGGTTTTCCCTTCTGTAGTGGTTGTCTGTTTGTTGTTGACACAGGTTCAACTACAGAACTTTGCAGCATAATCCCATTTGTGTGGTGGGTAGTTCCACGACCTGACAGTGTCTCCTCCCCAAAGTCAATATTGTCCCACACAAGTACTGTAGGAACCTTCTTTGAGAATCCCTTTGGTATTTTGTCTCTGCCCTCTACTAGTTGAAGTTGGGCAAGGCTAGTGTCTAGACTGACAACTGTGTCCCATGCTGCACAATGTCCTAGTCTATTTAGAAGTGACACAATTTGTGATGAACCTGTTAAATGGCGAACCGTTAGACCAAGACACAAGGATTTAGGGGTCTGCCTCTGACCCTTAGATGCAAGATACACAATGTCTTGACAGATACATATCACTTTTAGGTTCAAATCATCTGGAATATCAACATAATGGGCCAGTGTTGGTTCCTCAGTTGCACCAATAATCCAGGAAATCAGATTGTACAGTTCAATTGGAACGACAGATTTTGCCTCGCTCACATTTAGGTCATCAGTCACTTTCGCTAGCTACCTCAGTTGACTCTGTTGTTTCTGTACTTGATGGATGAGGTAGCCTGTCTATCAGCTTATCTGCAGACAATGTCTCAACGAAAACCATCTCACTTATGTTGCGCTTCTTGAGGGAGTGAAACACCAGCTGGGGGAAATCACGGGCCAACCTCCTACTTTTGAAATGTGAAAATGTGAGGGAATTATTCATTAATATTTATTAATATAAAATATTGCTAACTCACTGTTCTTCTGAGGTCACAGTAACTGATGCACTAGACTTTGTCAAGAACCTGGTGTACTGTCTATAACAGGACTTGTGGTATCGCACCTCCAGAGACACACAGTCTTTGTCTCGAATATGCACAAGAATGCTAGTGTCTTCCTTCATCTCAGCAGCTTTCAGCAAATTGCCTGTAAATAAATAAATACTAATACAAAACTGTGTTAAGAGTTAAACAATATTGAGTGTTCTGGCTGTAGCTGTATGCAAAACAATGCAAATCTGTCTCTGACTGTAAAATAAACATTACATAAATTATGTAATTGTAATTGAAAGTTAGCCATGGTACCCAGCATAAGGGAATAAAAGTTCAAACGTGTGTATATGTGTGTTTTGTTTTTACCTACGTGCTGACGTTTCTGCCTGTGAAAGATGGTCCTTCTGGCGTTTGCCTCCCACAGTAATGTACTTGTCCGTTTTCTTACAAATTATGCACAAGGCAGAAAGCACAGGACCAGCACAAGTTACTGGCAGGCCGGTCCTGGACCTAAGTTTTTTTGCGGGACAATCAACTGCAGCGATAGTAACGTTACTACCCGATGGCACAGACTGGCCTTGATCTTGAGCTTCAGGACGCTGTGTGGCCCGTTTCTCGGCCGCATCCAAGCGCTTTTTGTCAATGAAACGCCTGTAGCAAGTGGAGTGAAACCCAGCGTCTTCGGGAACATTGTCAAACTCGATTTCTAGACAATGTTTGTATGTTTCTGCTATTCTCCGATTCTCACCTTGCAAAAAAAGCCACCGTTTGACGCAGTTTCTGAATGTATCCCACCGTGTCCGTGTAAAATCCTTTGTTTCTTCTTTCTTTATGGATGTGAGATGCATGTAGCATTGTTTAAAATACTTTTTACGGACTTTTGTAGGAGGTCTGGCCGTAATTTCCTCTTCACTACTCGACATTGACAACAAGGGCGCAGACATCTTGGACTAATGTTTACCTCTCGTCCCAAAAAGCAGCCACCTTATTGGTCTAGCGGAAAGCACGTGACGCAAATTCTCATCACTGATGATCAAAATATTATTACGCGAGGAAAGAAATATTGCCGACTTTAAACAATAATAAAAAATAAACTGCAGGATTAGACATGGAGAACTTTTATTTTCACGGCCAACAGCAATAGATCTTTTTATTAGAATGAAAATAATTTAGTGCCCCATATATGGGAACGGGATTAAACGTAAAACGTCTTCACCTTACGGCCTACAACCCAACCATATGCCTAGCCTTAACCCACTAAGTAACCCATAAACCTATCCCGAACCAGCTCATGTGCCGGTGCTAAGCTGATCATTACAATGTAAGGTAGCAATAGGTGGCAGCAACTTGGGGAGCCCTTCACCCAGCAGTGGATAGACCATGGCTAATAATTTTGATTAGCCCAAAAACCACAAACCGTATATGAGGACCGGTGTGTTCCGCTACATCGATGGTACTTTTAAAGCCTACTGGCTATCAACAAAAATTCGTTCATGAAGCCATCCAAATATACAGACACAGAGACAATTTAAACCGAGAGGAAGGTTACAGACTCAGCAATCATTGGAAAGATGTCATCAACCACTTTGGGTCTTGTCAATCAACCTCCACTGTCAGCAGTGTGGTGTGTGGAGCGGGGTGCAGGGATTTCCTGGCGGACCTATGCTGCATTGGCATTGCTGCTGCATCACCATTGCTGCTGCATCACCATTGCTGCTGCATCACCATTGCTGCTGCATCACCATTGCTGCTGCATCACCATTCCTGCTGCATCACCATTGCTGCTGCATCACCATTGCTGCTGCATCACCATTGCTGCTGCATCACCATTCCTGCTGCATCACCATTGCTGCTGCATCACTATTGCTGCTGCATCACCATTGCTGCTGCATCACCATTGCTGCTGCATCACCATTCCTGCTGCATCACCATTGCTGCTGCATCACCATTCCTGCTGCATCACCATTGCTGCTGCATCACCATTCCTGCTGCATCACCATTCCTGCTGCATCACCATTGCTGCTGCATCACCATTGCTGCTGCATCACCATTCCTGCTGCATCGGCATTCCTGCTGCATCACCATTGCTGCTGCATCGGCATTCCTGCTGCATCACCATTCCTGCTGCATCACCATTCCTGCTGCATCACCATTGCTGCTGCATCACCATTGCTGCTGCATCACTATTCCTGCTGCATCACTATTCCTGCTGCATCACCATTCCTGCTGCATCACCATTCCTGCTGCATCACCATTGCTGCTGCATCACCATTCCTGCTACATCACCATTGCTGCTGCATCACCATTGCTGCTGCATCACCATTGCTGCTGCATCACTATTCCTGCTGCATCACCATTGCTGCTGCATTGGCATTGTGGGGGACGCGGGCCCCCGGCTCCTGATCTCGGGAGGGCTGCGGGCTCCGGACTCCTCGCTCGTGTGAGAGCCGCCGCTACTCAACTCCTCGCTCGCGGGGGGAGGGCTGCCGCACTCCGGCTCCTCTCCTCGCGCCGCAGCCCCTCGAGTCCGAGTCCTGCTTGTGGGGCACAGCTCGGGGCTGGCGCACGGCTGCCTGGAATCAACCTGTCGCTTCTCAGCCACTCAAACGCGACGTCTCCGCTCACACAACCCCGCGCACCGATCACACGTGCTGAACGGGGGGTCAGAGGGCATGGACGTCACTCGCACACGCGTAGCCGTGTGGGGGTTGTATTGGAGATGATTTAAAGGGCTGTAGGGGCGGATACTCGGGATTGGTGTTAGCACAAGTGTTGCTGTGTACTGGGGAATTAAATAAATGCTTTAATCGTCCTCCAGAGTAACTGGCGACGGGATTCACGTGTGATGCCGCCGCCACGAAGCCGTTCGGCAGGCACCAAATCCCCGACCTCGCCACCACCAAGCAACGGAGCCGACCCCGCGTCCCCCTCACCTCACCTCACATGAACACACCCGCACTCATTTCCCCCCCCCCCCCCCATAGAGCTCCGAGGGGAGGTCGCCTGGCCGACCGGTTTTTATCCGAGAGACCCTTATCGGGATTAATTCTCACGGTTTCCGGCGATCAGGGGATTGGATGACCTCCCCCGTGCTACGTGGCACCGCGGCGCTGCGGCCGGCCTTAATATGGTGTGGTCGCGGCGTGGGGCATTCGGCCACCGCGGTTGAAGCGCATCTCCCCCCACACACACTCCCACGGGTCGACGGGGCGAGCAGGGGAGGCACGGGACAGCATGAATAGGGGGGTCACAGGGGCTGTTGCGCATAGTCATGGAGGGTTGGGATAATTGCGCTTGAGCGCGCAGGCCCCATTGTTAGGGAGGGTAAGGGATTAAGTAGGATTTACGCCTTGCACGCAGCACACTGATTAGCATATCAACAGCGCCCAGAACCGCCGTGCGCGTGCCAGAGGATCGCGAGCCCATTGTTTAGCGCAGCATCCCCTTTGAGGTAGGGAGGATAAATAGAGGGGCGCAGAGGGAAAATAGCTCTCTTCTCTCCAGCGCCAGGCGACAGGACGCTCTCCAGTCCAGCGACCCGATCGTCCGTGAGACGCATCGAGGTGCGCTGCGAGCACGGGATCAACGAACCGCCGTGGGCATCCAGCAGGAAGTAAGTAGGTGAATTAGAATCATAGCAGATAAATCGGGAATAGGTATAAAGGTATCAGCGTAGGCCAGCCTCGTCGACTCACTGATTTAACATTAAATTACCAGGTATCAGATAATAAATCATTAATAGCGAAGCGTGGTCTCGCGTGATATTGTCGTGCAGTGTGAGCGTGTGGGTGCGCGTGTGTACACTGTGGTTCACCACGTGAGTGAGCTCTGCGTAGAGCGGCGCACGAGTGGGTGTCGCGTGTGTGCAGGTGTGTGCGCTCGTAGTGTGGGTGAAGGGGTCGGTGCGTCCGCAGGTCCCCGATCCGTCTGTCGCCGCCGGGACTCGAGCAGTGTGAGGGCAGCGCCGTTCGCCCCCGACCCCCGTTTTAATAGCGCGTGATCCGTGGAGAGACAACGCAGCGTCTGCAGGTGAACGAGGGCGTGCGGCGAGCTATGCCTCTCACACGAGCTCGCGGAGGGACGGACCAGGGAGGGGAGCCGTCGGGCGATGAGCCCAGCGACGGCAGCAGCTGCTCGCAGAGCAGCGAGGGGTCGGCGCACGGCGGAGCCCCTGCCATAGGCACGGAGCAGGGAGGGACTCCGGGGACCAGCGGCCCCAACAACTTGGTGTCAGAAGTGGGACGAACCCTCACATCTTCACGGGAAGGTGGCGCGCTACTCCACGCAAAGGTAAGGCATGTGTTCACCGGCCAGGGGACCCCTACATGGAAAGCGTTTTCCCGTAATATCATAGGGGCTAAAGAGCTTAATGGCTGGTCGGACGCGCAGGCGTTGCGACATCTTACGTTAAACTTAGACGGGCGGGCAGCCGACTTTGTAGAGGCACTACCCGAAAGCGCGCAAACCCAACTAGAAGAACTAATGCGTAGATTAGACCTGCGTTTCGGCACGCGCAACGTGATACGGGCGAAGACCGCCTTAGAGGCGCGCCGACGCCAAACTGGCGAGGACTTCCGAGACTACGCTGAGGACGTGCGATCACTAACCCGGATCGCCCGTCCAGAGTTCTCGAAGGAGGTCATTGACGCGCTAGCTGCAGACAAGCTACTCAGGTACCTAGCTCGCACCGCGTGGTGGCAGCCCAAAAAGAGTAGCGCAGGCCTCCCTTTCGATACCCTAGTCGAGCAAGCGCTGGAGTGTGAGGAGCTCTCCAGCGAACGCGCGCAGCTCCGAGGGTCGGGACAGGAGTACACCGTGGCGAGCCTGATCTTTGACGAGGAGGAGGATGAGGATGAGCCCGCCAGCCCCATGGGGAGACGGGCAAGAGAGGCCCAGAAACCCCGCGAGACAACCCCGGGTTGGGTAGCTGGGTTACAGACCGGCATGGGAGATATTGCTGGCCGAGTAGACCGAATGGACGGTAAGGTAACCCAAGTAGGGGAGAGGGTAACCCACGTAGGTGAGAGGGTAACCCAGGTACGCGAGGAAGCGAATAAAAATATGAAGACCCTCCAGTCTGAGATGGGGGAACTACGCTCGACCGTAGGGGGGCTGGCCGGGAGAGTAGCCCAATTAGAGTCCGATGTGGGACAACTGCGTACTGGGGGAGGGAGAGGGAGCGGACAGGGGACCCGCTACGGAGCCGCCCCCCCTCCCCGGGCATGTTATATGTGCGACCGCCGAGGGCATCTAGTGAGAGACTGTCCTGAAATCACCCGAGCTAGGCAGACGCGGGGGTTAAACTCCAACGCCCCCTAGAAAGCGGACCAACTAGGGGTGCAATCGACGCGGTCCCGATACAAATAGACGATAATGAGAATAATGGCGAGCGAGTGATCTCCACACAGGTTCCAGCAACAACGCCCACAGAAACGGTGACTCCTGGCGACTGGCTGCGGGAGCTGGTGGCGGGGATCACGGGGGCCACGTCGCTGGTGGAAGGGGAGGTAAACGGAGTGCGTACCCGAATCCTGCTGGACACGGGGGCGGTGGCCTCGCTTGTGAGCGCAGCGCACTGCAGCGCGATCGGGGTCGACGTGCGTCACCTGCAGGCCCCGGACCGCGCGCTGCACACTGCGAGCGGAGCCGGAATGGGACTGCTGGGGAGAGCCACCCTAGAGGTCCGCATAGGCAGCCAGGTGTGCACGCAGGAGTTCTACGTGTCGAGTGCGTTGTGTCACGAGTGTATCGCAGGCACCGACCTCCTAGAACGGTTGGGACTCAACGTGCAACCCCGCCAGCGATGCGCCACCATGGAGAGCAACGGCGAGCGGATACCGTTCCTGGGACGAGAACCAACGCGCCGCCGCTTTGCACCTGTGGCCGCTATCCTGGCGACGACAGTCACCATCGGCCCGCTCACCGAGATGCTGGTGCCGGTGGCAACATCCCCCACCGACCCCGCGCTCCGACCATCAGGGGAGGTAATGCTAACTCCTCACCCGGAGTTGGCAAAACGGTATGGGGTTGTGGGATCCGCCACGTTGGTAAACGCAGATGGGGACCGATTGTTTATGCGGATGTTTAACCCCCACAATACCCCAGCGATACTGCGACGGCGCACCCCGATAGCCACAGTACACCCCCTGCACGCACGCCACTCTAACGACTCGGTGTTCGCACTCTGGGCTGAGGACCCCGGGCATCCTGAGGGTGACCAGGACCTGGCCTGGCGAGTCGGCCCGACTCCCCGAGCCGAGGTCGTTCCCCTGCTCGACGCGTTACATGTACCATGGGCGGATTTACCTAAGGGAGGGGCCGATCGGCTGCGCGAGTTACTGCGGGAGTATGCCGACGTATTCAGTGAACACGACTCGGACGTGGGTCGGACCGATCTTGTTAAGCACCAAATTGACACCGGTGCAGCCCGACCCATCAAACTCCCTGCGTACCGAGTGGGCGCACCCAAACGCGCCCAAATCAAAGAGGCAGTTGGGGACATGCTTCGCGATAACATAATTCAGCCCTCGGCGAGCCCCTGGTCAGCCCCGGTGGTACTAGTAACGAAAAAGGATGGGTCAACACGGTTCTGCGTCGATTACCGTAAACTAAATGCAGTCACGCTCGGCGATGCCTTCCCTATACCCCGCATCGACGACACCTTCGACAGCCTCGCCGGAGCGCGATATTTTTCCACCCTCGATCTCGCGTCCGGGTACTGGCAGGTGGAGATGGCGGAGGAGGATCGGCCGAAAACCGCATTCACCACCCCGATGGGGCTATTCGAGTTTCGAGTACTCCCGTTCGGACTCACCAATGCGCCCGCGACGTTCCAGCGGCTGATGGAGTTGGTGATGCGGGGCTTGCAATGGGAACAGTGCCTGATTTACTTGGACGATGTGATAGTGTTCAGTAGATCTTTGTCTGAGCATTGGTCCAGGCTTCGAGAGGTGTTCCAGCGACTGCGAGCGGCTCATCTCAAGCTCAAGCCACGTAAGTGTTACATCGCACAACGCGAGGTGGGGTACCTCGGGCATCGCGTCAGCGAGGCAGGCGTGCACACCGATCCGGAGAAGGTACGCGCCGTAGTGGAGTGGCCACGGCCAAGGAATCTGACGGAGATCAGATCATTTTTGGGGCTTGCCACCTATTATCGTCGATTTGTAAAGGGATTCAGCGAGATTGCACGCCCCCTCACCCAACTCACTTCCCCTAAGCACCCCTATCAGTGGACGGGGGCCTGCCAGACGGCCTTCACCACTCTCAAAGACCACCTCACCCACGCCCCCACCCTCGCTTTCCCCGATTTTACCACCGATTTTATTTTGGACACCGACGCCTGCAGCAGCGGGCTGGGCGCGGTGTTGTCACAGGTACAGGATGGGACGGAACGAGTCATCGCGTACGCCAGCCGGACCTTGAGTGGGGCCGAGCTGAACTATTGCGTGACCCGCCAAGAGTTGTACGCTGTGATTTTCGCATGTAAGCAGTTCCGGCCGTATTTGTACGGCAGGAAATGTCGCGTACGCACTGACCATTATGCTCTTCAGTTCCTTCTTACATTCAAGGAGCCGCGGGGGCAGATGGCCCGTTGGTTGGCGCAGTTGCAGGAGTACAACCTGCAAATCGAGTATCGGGCTGGCCGGATGCATGCAAACGCGGACGCCTTGTCGAGGCGGCCCACGGTGTACGCCGAGACAAGGGCGGAGGAGGCCTGCCCCTGTTTCACGGGGGGACGCTGCCGGCAGGCAACGGACCCCCGAGAGGCCGCGGCCACTGACCCCCCCCCAGCGAGAGAGAGTGCAGTGTGCGCCACAGAGACCCTCACAGGTGGCACCGAGGATCCCGTCGACCGCCCGGCAAGCGCGGGACCCGCGGCTCGGGACCCGATCGGACGGATCCAGGAGGACGTCGGCTGCGCCTTCCCGGGCCTGAACGACGAGCAGCTGAGACAGACCCAGCAGCGAGATCCGGATCTGGCGGCCGTGGAGGCGGCACTGCGGGAGGAAAAGAGCGCCCTACCAGGACCCTGGAGCGGTTTGTATGCCCGGTTGTGTGTGCAGAACGGAGTGGTACGGGAGTTAACCGAGGCCGGCCAGCCAGGGTGCATCTGTGTTCCTGCCCAGGTGCGACCCCAGCTGCTACGGCTGGTGCATGACCACCCACTCGGGGGCCACGATGGGGAACGACGCACTCGAGAGACCCTGCGTCGCCAGTATCTCTGGCCCAAATTGGCACAAGACGTGGCGGCCTGGGTACAGGGCTGCCGCGCCTGTCAGCAGTGCGGGCCGAAACCGGCACGATACCAGGTACCCCTAAGGCCGTTCCGCGTCAGCCGCACGAATCAGCTGGTCGGGATCGATCTACAGGGGCCATTCCCACGATCCCATCGAGGCAACCGGTATATTCTAGTCGCAGTAGAGTATTTCACCCGCTACCCCGTGGCAGTGGCCATCCCTGATAAAACGGCCTTGGTGGTGGCCCGGGCATTCGTAGAACATTACGTACTCAAGCACGGGATCCCGGAACGAGTCCTCACCGACCAGGGTAGCGAGTTCGAGGCCGAGCTGTTCCAGGCACTGTGCCGAGAATTCGGAATCCAGAAGGACCGAACCACAGCGTATCACCCCCAAGCGAACGGTATGGTAGAGCGCATGAATCAGACCCTAGCGGGGAAACTCAAACGTATGGCGGCCGCAAATCAACGGGATTGGGACGAACACCTCCCCTACGCCCTTTTCGCCTACGCCACCACCGTACACACGTCGACGGGACAAACCCCGTTTTTAATGATGTTCGGCCGTGAGTCTCGTTTACCCGCAGATCTGCTATTCGGCGTCCCTTCCCCCCAGCCGGAGGAGGGAAGCCGCCCCGTGGAACACCTGTTGGAGACCCTGCGAGAAGCCCGAGGCCGAGCATACCCGCAAGGGGAAGCCGCGCATCGGCGGCAGGAACAGGGCACCCGACCCCGCATGGAACCCCCCTTATTCCTGACAGGCGCTAAGGTGTGGCTACACACCCCTCGCGTCGGGGCCGGGCAGGTGGGGAAACTGACGACCTACTGGCGGGGACCCTGGACCGTGGTGCGGCAGATATCCCCCTGGACGGTACTAATTTACGGCGGGGAGAGGGGTCGAGAGACGGTGGTCAATGTCCGCCGCTTAAAACCATGGAAAGCGGCCCCGGCGAGAGAGGACTCCGTCACCCGAAAGCCCCGAAATCCCGGAGTACCCGCACCCCTCGTGTTGGGGGGCCTCGCACACTACATGGGCCCCGCCTGGTCCCCGAGACGCCCCGATCCAGTCCGGAGACGGCGCGGACGACGGCCACTAAACCCTTCCGCTGCTGAGTTTGCGCCCCAGCCCACAGGTGCCGGGGGACAGGGAGAGCCGCTGGAGTGGAGGAGGAGACCGCCGCAGGAGCTACAGAGGACGGAACCACCCGCCCCGAGGCCAGCCACCAGGTCCGGACGGATCCCCCGGACCCCGCAACGTTTCCTCGTGGGCGCGGCCCAAGCGAGGTGCTCCAGTCAACCCGGGACGGGGACTGGCACCTCGGGGGGCTATGTGATGCCGCCGCCACGAAGCCGTTCGGCAGGCACCAAATCCCCGACCTCGCCACCACCAAGCAACGGAGCCGACCCCGCGTCCCCCTCACCTCACATGAACACACCCGCACTCATTTCCCCCCCCCCCCCCCATAGAGCTCCGAGGGGAGGTCGCCTGGCCGACCGGTTTTTATCCGAGAGACCCTTATCGGGATTAATTCTCACGGTTTCCGGCGATCAGGGGATTGGATGACCTCCCCCGTGCTACGTGGCACCGCGGCGCTGCGGCCGGCCTTAATATGGTGTGGTCGCGGCGTGGGGCATTCGGCCACCGCGGTTGAAGCGCATCTCCCCCCACACACACTCCCACGGGTCGACGGGGCGAGCAGGGGAGGCACGGGACAGCATGAATAGGGGGGTCACAGGGGCTGTTGCGCATAGTCATGGAGGGTTGGGATAATTGCGCTTGAGCGCGCAGGCCCCATTGTTAGGGAGGGTAAGGGATTAAGTAGGATTTACGCCTTGCACGCAGCACACTGATTAGCATATCAACAGCGCCCAGAACCGCCGTGCGCGTGCCAGAGGATCGCGAGCCCATTGTTTAGCGCAGCATCCCCTTTGAGGTAGGGAGGATAAATAGAGGGGCGCAGAGGGAAAATAGCTCTCTTCTCTCCAGCGCCAGGCGACAGGACGCTCTCCAGTCCAGCGACCCGATCGTCCGTGAGACGCATCGAGGTGCGCTGCGAGCACGGGATCAACGAACCGCCGTGGGCATCCAGCAGGAAGTAAGTAGGTGAATTAGAATCATAGCAGATAAATCGGGAATAGGTATAAAGGTATCAGCGTAGGCCAGCCTCGTCGACTCACTGATTTAACATTAAATTACCAGGTATCAGATAATAAATCATTAATAGCGAAGCGTGGTCTCGCGTGATATTGTCGTGCAGTGTGAGCGTGTGGGTGCGCGTGTGTACACTGTGGTTCACCACGTGAGTGAGCTCTGCGTAGAGCGGCGCACGAGTGGGTGTCGCGTGTGTGCAGGTGTGTGCGCTCGTAGTGTGGGTGAAGGGGTCGGTGCGTCCGCAGGTCCCCGATCCGTCTGTCGCCGCCGGGACTCGAGCAGTGTGAGGGCAGCGCCGTTCGCCCCCGACCCCCGTTTTAATAGCGCGTGATCCGTGGAGAGACAACGCAGCGTCTGCAGGTGAACGAGGGCGTGCGGCGAGCTATGCCTCTCACACGAGCTCGCGGAGGGACGGACCAGGGAGGGGAGCCGTCGGGCGATGAGCCCAGCGACGGCAGCAGCTGCTCGCAGAGCAGCGAGGGGTCGGCGCACGGCTGAGCCCCTGCCATAGGCACGGAGCAGGGAGGGACTCCGGGGACCAGCGGCCCCAACACACGCACCATGCTCGGGTACACACCACTCCCAGCACTCCTCAACTCCACAGAGACCACACAGCGTCGCTACACTATGCTTTAGGGTTTATTTCCGGCGCGTCTGCGAGTCACTATTACCTGAATCAGTCGGAATCAGCAGGGTAAGGATAACCTGTCTCCCGATGGTCTAAACCCGACCTACCTTGTCTATTTGGAATTAAACTCCCTCGGCTTTTACGCTAAAAACTCTCTCTCATGTACTCGTCACACGGACGATCCAGTGGCCGGCAAGCTGACTGGTCTTGGCTTGTGCTGGACACGAACTCACTGACCCTACCTTCGCTCGCCTTTTATTGTTCTTCACATCAGAGGGAATTTGGCGCTGACCCGCTGGCCTCCCCGGCCAATCAGATCGCTCGTCTGCTGCGGAGCATTTGTTCGGACCGTTGCCCTGAGCGACGTCCGCACCAAGATGTGCCGCTAAGCTCCCGACCAATCAGAGGACCTGCCCTGTTTCCCCACCGCTCGTGGCTCCGCCCCCTACCTGCCTGCTGATCCGTGTGTGTGGTGTGTGTGTGTGGTGTGTGTGGTGTGTGTGTGTGGTGTGTGGTGTGTGTGTGTGTGGGGTGTGTGTGGTGTGTCTGTGTGGTGTGTGTGTGGGGTGTGTGTGGTGTGTGTGTGGTATGTGTGTGTGTGGGGTGTGTGTGTGTGTGTGGGGTGTGTGTGGTGTGTGTGTGTGGTGTGTGTGTGGTGTGTGGGGTGTGTGTGGTGTGTGTGTGTGGGGTGTGTGTGGTGTGTGTGGTGTGTGTGTGTGGTGTGTGTGTGTGGAGTGTGTGTGGTGTGTGGGGTGTGTGTGGTGTGTGTGTGTGGTGTGTGTGTGTGGTATGTGTGTGTGGTGTGTGTGTGGTGTGTGGGGTGTGTGTGTGGTGTGTGTGGTGTGGTGTGTGTGTGGTGTGTGTGTGTGGGGTGTGTGTGGTCTGTGTGTGTGTGTGTGGGGTGTGTGTGGTGTGTGTGTGTGTGGTGTGTGTGTGGTGTGTGTGGGGTGTGTGTGGTGTGTGTGGTGTGTGTGTGTGGTGTGTGTGTGGGTGTGTGTGGTGTGTGTGTGTGGTGTGTGGTGTGTGTGTGTGTGGGGTGTGTGTGGTGTGTCTGTGTGGTGTGTGTGTGGGGTGTGTGTGGTGTGTGTGTGGTATGTGTGTGTGTGGGGTGTGTGTGTGTGTGGGGTGTGTGTGGTGTGTGGTGTGTGTGGGGTGTGTGTGGTGTGTGTGTGTGGTGTGTGTGTGTGTGTGGGGTGTGTGTGGTGTGTGTGTGTGGTGTGTGTGTGTGTGGTGTGTGTGTGTGGTGTGTGTGTGTGTGTGTGGGGTGTGTGTGGTGTGTGTGTGTGTGTGTGGGGTGTGTGTGGTGTGTGTGTGTGGTGTGTGGGTGTGTGTGGTGTGTGTGTGTGGTGTGTGTGTGTGGGGGGTGTGTGTGGTGTGTCTGTGTGGTGTGTGTGTGGGGTGTGTGTGGTGTGTGTGGTGTGTGTGTGGTGTGTGTGTGTGTGGGGTGTGTGTGGTGTGTGGTGTGTGTGTGTGTGGGGTCTGTGTGGTGTGTCTGTGTGGTGTGTGTGTGTGTGGAGTGTGTGTGGTGTGTGTGTGTGTGGTGTGTGTGGTGTGTGTGTGTGGGGTGTGTGTGGTGTGTGTGTGGTGTGTGTGGGGTGTGTGTGGTGTGTGTGTGTGGTGTGTGTGTGGTGTGTGTGTGGTGTGTGTGTGGGGTGTGTGTGGTGTGTGTGTGGTGTATGCGTGTGAGATGTGTGTGTGGTGTGTCTGTGTGGTGTGTGTGTGTGGTGTGTGTGTGTGGGGTGTGTGTGGTGTGTGTGTGGTGTGTGTGTGGTGTGTGGTGTGTGTGTGTGGTGTTTGTGTGTGGTGTGTGTGTGGTGTGTGGTGTGTGTGTGTGGTGTGTATGTGGTGTGTGTGTGGGGTGTGTGTGTGGTGTGTGTGTGGGGTGTGTGTGGTGTGTGTGTGTGTGGGGTGTGTGTGTGGTGTGTGTGGGGTGTGTGTGGTGTGTGTGTGGTGTGTGTGGGGGGTGTGTGTGGGGTGTGTGTGGTGTGTGTGTGGTGTGTGTGTGTGTGTGGTGTGTGTGTGGTGTGTGTGTGTGTGGTGTGTGGGGTGTGTGTGGTGTGTGTGTGGTGTGTGTGTGGTGTGGTGTGTGTGGTGTGTGTGTGTGGGGTGTGTGTGGTGTGTGTGGTGTGTGTGTGGTGTATGTGTGTGGTGTGTGTGTGGTGTGTGTGTGGTGTGTGTGTGGTGTGTGTGTGGTGTGTGTGTGGTGTGTGTGTGGTGTGTGTGTGGTGTATGTGTGTGGGGTGTGTGGTGTGTGTGGTGTGTGTGTGGTGTGTGTGTGGTGTGTGTGGTGTGTGTGTGGTATGTGTGGTGTGTGTGTGTGGTGTGTTTTATAACCGCGGGGGCTGCGTAGCCTCGTCATGACCGTGTAACTTCACGTTGATTCACGGCGCCGCAGCGCAATTTAGCCTGGGTAAAGCCTCAGTCAATTCCCTGGCCTCAGGAAAAACCGTGGAGAATGCCCCTCCACGGGGAGGGCTCCTAGGTGAAAACCTGTGGGCCAGGCGACTTCCCCGCGAGGCTCTATGTGGGGGTGGGTGCGGGTGTTCACGTGGGGGGCGCTGAGGGGAGAGCAGTGTCGGCCAGGTGGTGGTGGGATCGTAAGTGGGGCGTCGGCAGAACGGCTTTGCTACTGCGGCATCACGGCATTGCTGCTGCATTGGCATTGCTGCTGCATTGGCATTGTTGCTGCATTGGCATTGCTGCTATATTGGCATTGCTGCTGCATTGGCATTGCTGGTGAATTGGCATTGCTGCTGCATTGGCATTGCTGCTGCATTGGCATTGCTGCTGCATTGGCATTGTTGCTATATTGACATTGTTGCTGCATTGGCATTGCTGCTATATTGGCATTGCTGCTGCATTGTCATTGCTGCTGAATTGGCATTGCTGCTGCATTGGCATTGTTGCTGCATTGGCATTGCTGCTGAATTGGCATTGCTGCTGCATTGACATTGTTGCTGCATTGGCATTGCTGCTGCATTGACATTGTTGCTGCATTGGCATTGCTGCTGCATTGGCATTGCTGCTGCATTGAAATTGCTGCTGCATGGCATTTTTGCTGCATTGACATTGCTGCTATATTGGCATTGCTGCTGCATTGGCATTGCTGCTGCATTGGCATTGCTGCTGCATTGGCATTGCTGCTGCATTGGCATTGTTACTGCACTGCCACTCGTGCACCGCCCATGCTGCTGGTGCTGCTGATACACTTGGGCTACGCCCATCTCCAAACCCTTATAAACAGTTTGCCTTTAGAGGCTGGCTCCTTTGCCTGATGACGACCGCTTATGTTGCGATCGAAACGTCGTGGTATTTTTATTCACTTTATTTTTTTTTCTATCTACGTGACTTTACCGAAAGAAGCATAAAATCGGAAATATAAAACTTACTACCCAGGAACAAAAAAAATTGTTACACAGTGAGTTATTAATGAGTAGCATTTAGTTACAAACACGAATAAGACCACGATGGGCAGGACCTGGACCGGTTCTTTAAATGAAATGGTGAATTTGTCACATGAGGCGATGAGTCTGTAGAACATTTCAGCTCGTAAGGCTTCGTAGATCCGAAGATATTAAAGCATCAAAAGATTCCAAAGCATATAAACAAGACTACACGGCAAGTTCAATGGAAGTGTGTAGTAGTAATAATAAAGATGGACAACCCTTCACTCCCTCTCCTCGTCGCGTCCACTGCTCCTCCTATCCAGCTCGTGCCAGATTTGGGGTCACCGCCAAGCCTCTCCCGCCCCCCCCCCCCCCCCGCTGATGGCGAATACATGAATAATTAACAATTCTAATCTATAATACGCATTCCATTCTCGAATCCCAATGAGCAATGCACGAACAGCAGGAAACAAAAACCCAGGGGCAAACGACCAAACGAGATAGGGAAGGCCACTTTAGAGAGATGGGTTCTCAAAGGAGACATGAATCTACCGACTCGCGCTGCTGGGATATTCCCCGCCCAGTTTGGCGGCGTGACTGTCGGGCCTCGTATCAAGAAGGGCCTGGGTTCGAGTCCCACGACTCGGACGCTGTTCTGTCAGGCCTCTTTTATGTGCTATGAGGAAGGGCCATTGCTCGAAAAGTTGTCGAAATATATTTGTTTCCATTTAAGGCCACAAGTGTTCGTGACGAAAAAAAATGTCCTCCTGTGATTGTGCACTACTCCCTAGGCAGCATCACCAAATGATTCGTTTTAAACTCGGTTCGCCATGTAGCCCTGTTTTATTGTGAGCACGCCACCCGGTTCCTCGCTGTGAACGACTGCCCTCTCGTTATCACCACTGCGTGATCTATGTCCATACAAAACCCATAATTATCATTTACAATCATCCACGCGTAATATTAACACTGGCACGGAATAACATGACATAGCAGACGAGGCTTTATTTGACTTTAATCCAAAGGGGAGTAGTAGGAGAGCTGAAAGGTTGATTCGTGAGTGTGTGTGTGGTGTGCACAAGGTTTCACTCAGTGGTAAATGATTGTCTTCGAGTCCAGCGCGTGGGTGTCGTACGTGCGCATAACCTGTAAAAGATGTGGGAAGGCAATAATTAATTGCAGACTCTTAATCCATTACCGCTCTGAGACATTGCTGTTATGTTTCTGGCTGCTGCGTTTTTCTTTGTTAAACAAAAAAAGGCTGAGCCAGAGCCCCAGGCATGGGCGGAGTTTGGGGGGGCACGGGGGAGGGCAACACCCCCCCCCCCCCAAACTGGACACCTGTATTAATTTATTTTAAGCATTTTACAATTAAGATTACAAATAAATTATATGCACCCGCCATTCCTAATGTGTGGGACAAAGCGTATAAACATGTGTAAACTCTCATGTATTATACACTAGCTTTACTACCCGGCTTCGCCCGAGACTTGAATTTTTGTCTTGGATTAATACACGGCCTACGCGGAGGGTTGGGGGGGGTGACATCAGCGGGTGACATCACAGATGTGACGTTACCGCTCACTTGCCGTGCAAAATATATCCATTATTGCCCCCCCCTCCCCAAAATCTAAAAGTCTATTTTTATACTTTTCGCATTGTGTACAGTCTGGAAGCTACCCACATGCCAAATTTCAAGTTTGTTGCATGTCGGGAAGTATGCTAAACATTTCAAACACATTCACAAATTTCCCTTTTTTATATATAGATGTATCAGTTGCATGTGTAGTGGCATAGCGCTGGCTGCTGGCGAAAAAGGGTAACTGCGGTGTATGGCAGTACCCACGTCAGCAGGCCACGATAGACACGAGAGGGGAACATCGAGGGGAAAGGTCACAGAGGGGGG